>NW_027397082.1:12683666-12729695 GCF_003265705.2 Callorhinus ursinus | reverse complement strand
CCCTCCCACCCCCCACCATTCCAGCAACCCTCAGTTTGTTTCCCGAGATTAAGAATTCCTCATATCAGTGAGGTCATATGATACATGTCTTTCTCTGATTGACTTATTTCACTCAGCATAACACCCTCCAGTTCCATCCACGTCGTTCATTAGTTTTTGATGTAGTGTTCCATGATTCGTTGTTTGCGTATAACACCCAGTGCTCCATTCAGTATGTGCCCTCTTTAATACCCATCACCAGGCTAACACATTCCTCCACCCCCCACCCCTCTTGAACCCTCAGTTTCTTTCTCAGAGTCCATAGTCTCTCATGGTTTGTCTCCCCCTCCAATTCCCCCCCTTCATTTTTCCCTTCTTACTATCTTCTTTTTTTTTTAACATATATTATTTGTTTCAGAGGTACAGGTCTGTGATTCAACAATCTTACACAATTCACAGCGCTCACCATAGCACAGTTTTTATCTACAGTCAAAAGACCCAAAATAGCCAGCACAGTACTGAAAGAAAAGAACAAAGTTGGAGGACTGATGATATCTGACTTTAAGACTTACTATAAAGCTATAGTAATCAAGAGACTGTGATATTGATGAAAGAATAGGCAAATAGATCGATAGAATAGAATAGAGATCCCAAAAACAGACCTGCATAAATATAGTCAGCTAATCTTTGTCAAAAAGCAAAGGGTTTGCCTTTAATAAAGGCAATACAAAGGAGGAAAGATAGCTTTTTCAATAAATGGTGCTGAAACAACTGAACATCCACATGCATTCTTCATCATCATCATCTAGACACAGATTTTATGCCATTCACATAATATAACTCAAAATGGGTCATATACTTAAACATAAATGAAAAACTAAAACTCCTAGAAGACGACATAGGAGAAAACTTAGATGATATAGGGTATGGTGATGCCTTTTTAGTTATGACACCAAATACATGAACCATAAAAGAAATAATTGATAAGCTGGACTTTATTAAAATTAAAAAAAAAACAGCTTCTGCTCTGCAAAAGGTAATTATCAAGAGAATCAGAAGATAAACCATAGACTGGGAGAAAATATTTGCAAAAGATGCATCTGATAAAGAACTGTTAACTGAAATATGCAAAGAACTATTAAAACTACACAAACAAACAAACAAAAAACAGCCCAATTAAAAAAATAGGCCAAAGACTTTAACTGATATGTCGCCGAATAAGATAAACAGATGGCAAATAAGCATATGAAAAGATACACCACATCAGATGTCATCAGGGAAATGTAAATTAAAACAAAAGATATACCACTATAGATCTATTGGGATGGCCAAAATTGAGAACTCACAGTACCAAATGCTGGCAAAGATGGGGAGCAAAAGGAACTCTCATACATTCCTGGTGGGAATACAAAAAGTGGTACAGCCACTTTGGAAGATATTTTGGCTGTGTCTTAACAAAACTCAACATACTCTTACCATATGATCCAGCAACTGTGCTCCTTGGTATTTACCCAAAGGACTTGAAACCTTATGACCACATAAAAACCTGCACAAGGATATTTATAGAGGATTTATACATAACTGTTAAGACATGGAAGCTACCAAGGTGTCCTTCAGTAGTTACATGGGTAAATAAACGGATATATCCAGGCAATAGAATATTATTCATTGCTAAAAAGAAATGGGCTATCAAACCATGAAAAGATATGGGGGAACGTTAAATATATATTACTTGAAAAAAGCCAATCTGAGATGCGATTCCAACTGTATGACATTCTCGAAAAGGAACTATGGAGACAATAAAAAGATCAGCGCTTCCCAAGGCTAGGTAGAGGTGGGAAGATGGATAGGCAGATTACAGAGGACTTTAAGGGCAATAAAAATACTATATATGATATTATAATATTTGTCACATATACGTTCAAACCTATAAAATGTACAACACCAAGAGTGAGCCCTAAGATAAACTGAAATTTAATATGTCATTGTGGGTTTATCCTCAGTAAAACAAATGTACCTATCAAATGTCGATAATAGAGGAGGATATGCATGTGTGGGGGCAGTGGGTACATGGGAAGTCTCTGTACCTCTCTCTCAATGTACACTATAAACTTACAACTGTTCTAAACAAAGTCTCTAATAAAATAAAAATTAAAATAACATAACCTATAACAGAACTTTCTGAAATATTTATATAAATGTATTTAGAATGACCAAACTATCTTTAATCTAGAAACATTACCTAAAATATTATGATGACTTCTTCCTACTACTATGCATATAACATCACTAACATGTGGGGTTCAAGAGTCCAGAGAAAGAGAATTAATAAATGGATACTAAGAAGACTCCCTGTAGGACATGGCACATGCACTGGACCTTCTTAGTCTACTGCTGTGTGGGTGAATGGAATGAAAAGTAAGCCAGAACTTGTGCAAGGCCTACACAAATTGTAACAAACATGGCATAGTGTTGGAGGCACTTAGCGATAGGTTTGGTAACCATCATATGGAGCATAGTCTCCAGAGAACCAAACAAAGAAAAATAGGTTTGAATGAATATCAGGTTTGTTTTATATAGGCAAATAATGGTAATGAAAAACACAGTTGAATCTGGGTTTCCTATTTAAAATATTAACTTGAGGAAAAATTAGGAAATAATTGATTCATTTCCAGATTGAATAGCAATAGGCTGAATAGTCCATACAGTGAATAAGAAGGATCTGAATCAAGGCATGCCTTGCTGAATTTCAGAATTCGAAAGTAAAAGATCATAAGAATTTCTAGAGAGCTAAAATAGGATGGAAAATAAGAATAGTAACAGGAATCTCAATAAGCTTATTGGTGATAGAAAACGTAAGATATATGCATTCAATAACTTTCTAAGAAAAAATTACTTTCAACCTAGAATTGTATATTCAGCAAAACTCATGATCCAGGGATGATAGAGTAAGGAGAATTTTCAGACATGCATAATCTCTTTTTTCCTTCTTTTTCTCCTATTCCCCCATCTCCTCCTCCTTCTTTTCCCCTGCCCTTCTACAATTTCTTTAGGAAGCTACTGACCTGGAAGGTATACAACCACATAGATTAAACAAAACAAACAAACTGACAAAGATCATGGCATTAGAATCCAAGAAACAACAAGCTACACTCAGCAGATATAAAACCTACAGAATGCAATCTATTTTTCAGTAGGAGGTCAGAAGTCTGTGGAATGTGGATCTCCAGGAGAACAAAACTGCAATCAATAAATTCTGAGTTACAGTTCAGAATTTGCAAAGATAAATATTGCCTGGCATATAAGAGTTTAGATGTAGTCCACAGAAAGCTTTACTTTTCACTGAACAGTGCCTACAGTACCAAACCAAGGTGAGCAGTGACTACTTATTTAAGTGAACATTGCCATATATGTGCTGGATGTTTCCAGGTCAACTTGATTAAGGTGGGAACTTAGCTAAGCTGGAGCTGTGTTTCCCAGAATGCCCACCTCTGTATGATACCAGGTTAGGCTGGCAAGGAAAAAGTTGCATAAGACTTGGAAGGAGGAAATATAGCAACTGCCATTAATATCAGAAGGTTGTCTTGAGAAGATATGCTCGTATACAGATAGAAATCAGCTCAGCATGTCCAATTTGTCTTTGATGTCCTCTGCTTTTGCATCTGGCTTCTTTTCCAGACTGCAGACCTTGCTGCCATCAGCCCTCTACCAGATGAACAACCGCAGAAACACTGAGTGGTAATTTTATAACAGCACACCTTCCTGCCAGTCTCCTCTTGAGCTCACCCTTTATAGATCTACTTTAGCAGCTGGATCTTGTTTAGCTTTTCAGATTTCACCAAAAGCTCTGATTTGTTCACCTGTGTCAGTGCTTCAGAGGAACAATTAGTGATACTTTCTCTAATCTTCTGACTCCTACTTTCTGACCTTTATCTCTCCATCTCTTGCCACATATCTAATATCTAAAATAAGTCCTTTAATCTCTTAATACTCTACTCTGCCTCTATGACTAAAGGTTTGAAGATTCAGGTATTGGTATGAGAAGTGGTTCCATGGAAAGAGAAACTTAAGGATAGAAATGTGGAATTGGTTTACTGATCTGACAAGATTTAGCTGGGCGAATGACACTGCTGCCAGGGATAAACAGGACATTTACAGTACCTGGCAGGCCTTGGCCAAGGTGTTACTAAATTTAAGACCTTTGGTCACCTTGAGTGAAGTCCTTTCAGAAGGCAAGTCTTTGGAGGGTCAAATAGCTGTTGCTATAGAGCCAAAGAACAATATAGTGGAAATAAAGACTATAATGATTGTGGGAATTTGTGGTTGCTTCTAAGAGTACTGATGTACTTGAGAAAAGAAAAAAACAGATTTGAGCACAAGACTTCAAATTCCCAGATAAATATCTGAATAATAAGAAACCAGAATATTTCCATTCTACCTTAAAAATAACCTGTATCTTCGATAGTCACAGGGTTGAAATTGCTGAAAATCTAAACTCAAGACTAAACTTCATAGGTTCTCTTATGTTAATGTTAGGATATTTTTGGGAAGGAGTGGGACATTGAAAATCAGGATAAAATAAAATGGAAAATTCTGATGAGGCTGATGGCTTTGAAGCTCCAAATTCTGCCAAATCTCAACAGCCAGGAGAAGCAGCTCATCCTGCCTTATCTGAATGGAATTTTTATAACTTTCTCAAAGAATGTGTAATGGGTTTTCCTGAGGTAGTTGATTGAGGGGAATGGGGATACTGTTCAAGACCTATCCACATAATAGCTCATTGCATCTAGATTTATAACCAGATGTAGTGCCAGCAGGTTCCAGGACCCTGGATCCAAGGAATGAGCTCTGAAGAGGGATTGTAGACACCAACATAATTTTAAGACTGCTAATTTACTTCATTAGAACTGAAATATATATGGAAATAATTGGGAGAATTTTGAATCAGAGAAGAAAGAATATATTGTTGAGGTAAGCCAACTATTTCAAATGGGTACATTAGACAAAATTCCTGGATTCAGTAAGCTGGAGCACTGAGGATGGTTCTAATAGTTTTCTGAGATGTCTAAAAACTTAGAGGTTGTCTGCACTGAATCAAGCTGAGATGTCAGGATGTCCATAGTTTAAAACAGAGAAGGTTTCCCAAAACTTAGATATCAGAATGCTTGAGTTGATTTATTATGAAAGATATGCTCAACCCAGAGGACAGTGAATTTTGCCATTAAGGAGAAATGGCCAAAGACATAGAATTACTCTAATTTGTGGACAGTGACTAATTGTTTGCCTAGATGTTCAATTATTTAGAAAGAACACAATGGGAAAACTGCTGACCAATGGGTCTAGGGAAGAGGTGTGTGTCAATGCTCACAAAAGAGTAAACTCAGCTGGTAGAGAATCTCAATGATATTAGTAATCATGTGGATAAGATAAAATATTCAGTGAATGTCAATTAGTCTCTCTCCATAGGCCTCACTATCCTTGCCCAATGAGCTCATGAACAAATTGGCCATGGTGACAAGGTTAGAGTTTATGCATGGTTTCAGAAGCTCAAATTTCACTTCATCAAGGCTAATCTGGCTACAGCTACTGGTGAGAACTCAACCTGTCAACAGCACAGATTAACACTGAGCTGCAAATCAGCTGGGGAACCAACCAGCCATTAAGTGGCTAGTTAATTACATTGGACTATTTTCATCAAGAAAGAGGTAGTAGTTTATTCTCATTGAAGTGGGCACTTATTTTGGATATAGATTTTCTTTCCTGACTGCAATGATTCTGCCAAAGTTCCCGATTAAAGACTTACAGGATGCCTTATTTTTTGTCATGCATGTTACTTAGCATTGTTTCTGACTAGGGAACTCATTTTGCAGAAAATGAAATATACTCGTAGATTCAAACTCAGGGAATTCATTGTGTTTACCACATTATTAGTCATCATGATGTATCTGGCTTGACAGAATAGAGGATAACTTCTTAAAGATGCACTGACAGCATCTGAGGATGACAACACTTTGAGGCTCTGAGGTATGTCTTCCACGATGTATTTTATTCTCTGAGTCTGTGATAAATATGCAGCAATCTTTCTTCTACTTCCAGAACTCATGGATCAAGGCATGTAATTTGTGGGCATTATTAGCTCTAATCATCCATTATACATTTTTTCATGCCTGATAGAAAAAAACTAGGTTCTTCTGGTTTAGATGATTTTGCTCTAAATACTTCTAACATGTGACACAATAAGATAATTATATTAAGCAGATGCTAAGAATGTCACTTGAAAACTTAGGGCTTTTCATGTCAATGAACTGATAGGCAAAGAAGGGAAAAACTATGATTAGGGTGATTTATCCTGATTATGAAGGAGACATTGAATTGTTTCTAGAATATAGAGATATGGAAAGCTATGACTGAAATGTACGATGTCTTCTGGAGTGCTAATTATCTGTCCTATTAAAAATCTTGATAATAAATATCAACAATGAAATACAGGTAGAACTTCTAATAGCACAGAAATTTCAGGTATAGACATTTGGGTCATCCCACCAGGCCTGGAATCATGACCAGCTGAAGTTATTTCTGAAGACAAAGGGCATGTGGTGTGGGTACTGGAAGAAAGAAGTTTTGAATACCAGGTATCAACATGTGAGCAATTGCACAAATGAGCCCCTTAGTGTTTATGAGTATTCTATGCTTTGACATGAATATTTTTGCATATGTAACTCATTTAAATTTTTCCCTCTCCTATTTATCAAACATCTAAATGTAAGTAGTGTTAAGAATGAATAATAATGATTAACCTTAAATCTCACTATTGTAAATTCAGAATATATAGGAAGAATATAACTAGATGAGGAAGAAATGAAGACATGACAAATGATAGTTTTGTTTCTGCTCTGGGGAGAAGGTTAGTGTGTTTTCAGTTTTGCAAAGAATAATTGTATGATCTTATAAGGAAGCATGATTTTGCTATTGATTTTATGTAGAAGCAAATCTGGTTAAATGAGGTATGTGTGTATGACAAGTTGCAAAGAGATTGCTAATTCTGGATCGTACTATGTCAACCTGATTAAGTATGCCGGAACTTTATTTCCTAGAATGACCAGGTAATAGGTTGAGTTGTGGCCCTCAAAAGAAACGACCACCTAGAACCCATGAGTGTGACTTTATTTGTAAAAAGTGTCTTTGCCGATATAATTAACTTTAGGATCTTGAAATGAATTCATCCTTGATTATCTGGGGGAACCATAAATCCAAATATGAGTGTCATTCTAGGAAGATAAGAAGACAAACAGAAGAGGAAAAGATTAGAGGAGAAGGCCATATGAAGATACAGGCAGAGATTAGACTTATGCTGTCACAAGCCAAGGAGGGCCTGGAGCCACCTGCATCTGAAAGAAGCAAGGAAGAATTTTCCCTTAGTGCCTTTAAAGGGAGCATGACCCTCCCAATACCATGATTTTAAACTTCTGGACTCCAGAAATGTGGTAGTACAAATTCCTGTTGTTTTAAGCCACCAAATTTATAATTTCTAGAGCAGTTCTAGAAAACTAATATAACCCATTAGGTTATGCTACAGTTCTGGGTTACCTTTAGTGAACATAGTGACTTGGAATTGACTTGGAAGGCAGGAGTAACAATAGACATTACTGTCTAAATTTAGATATAATGATGAGTAGATGAGGGAGTACCCAACAACCTACTCATTGTCCTGAAAGCTGAAGATGCTGCCCAATAGGGACCTCCAACTCACCAGCAGTTGTGTGGCTGCAGACACAAAAGTGGTAGTTACACAATAAAAATACCTTTGCATAGAACTCTCCACAAGCTCTCCCTTCCTGGGCCCACTTTGGCACCAGAATGTGTTTTCCATGAAAGCTCTGACTTGTCTACTTATATTGGTGCTTTGGGTGGTTCAGAAGTGAAATGTTCTTATCCATGATTCATATTCCCCTTTTCAGACATTGCTTTCCCAGCAATCTCCTGGTACAAGTTGCATGGTAGCAAACTCTAGGGGACAACACTGCTATTTATAAGCAACACAGATTTATATACTTACTATGGCAACGTTCCAGGAAATAAGAAAAATTTGTTTGTTTGTTTTTATAATCCATACAAAAACTAGTAGAAGTGCTTTTTAGTCTGTAAGGATAAATTGCATTTTAATTTAATTGATTCTAGAAGGATAGAATCATAAAGGGCTTTTGACATCATCAAATCTACCTGATTTCATAAATGAATAAACAAAGAACCACAGATGGTGAAAGAACATTCTAAGGGTCATAAATCAAGTTAGAGACAAAACTAGAACTCAAGTTTCCTTGACACTGTTTCTTGATCTTTCTGCCACATGGAGTTTCTCTGACAGAAGTCTGACTCAAAGAACAAAACGATAGCTAGATTCAGATAAATTTCTTTAATAGCAGATGACAGACATACATACTTACATTTTGTGACAAGAGACTGGTCTTGGAGAATGTAAAAAAAAAAATAGCACTGTGATTCAGTATTTTCCATTTCATTTTTAGTCTCTTTTGGCTGGAAAAACTAATAAATAATGAATCCAAGCTGTTGGTGGACGTTATGGGTTGAGTTATGTCCCCCCAAAATTCACATGTTGAAGTCCTAACCCTCAGCACCTCAAAATGTAAGCTTATCTGAAATTAGGGTCTTTGTCAAGTTAAAATGAGATCACTGGGGTTAGCCTCAATCCAATATCACTGATGTCCTCAAAAACAAAAGGGAGAGGAATTTGAAGATAGACTGAAATACTGGGAGAATACCACATGAACATGAAGACAGCCATCTACAAGGCAAGGAGAATGAGCTGGAACAAATCTTTCCCTTGTAGCCCTTAGAAGAACCAACCTTGCTGACACCTTGATCATAGCTGTTTAACCTCTAGAACTGTGGGACAAATTTCTGTTGTTTAAGCTACCCAGTTTGTGTTACCATGTCTCAGCTGTCCTCACAAACTGAAACAGAGGGAAAGGAGGGAGAAATAATTCCTCTTTGAGAGACAGAAGGCTCTAAGAAGCAGGCTCCACAATACATTTGTGGTAGGTTTATGTTATTAATAGGATTAAAGGGATAATACTAAGGTATTAAAATGCCATTTCAAGGTTATTAAAAAGAAGACAAAAGCACACAGAGGAGATGGCTGCAACAGACAAGCTCTGGGCTAAACAGGGTCATGATTTGATGAGTTTTATGCTAAGTAATATTATCAATGACTTGATTGACATTAATAAATGTCTTAACACAATAATTACAAAGTGATTACAATTAGGCTACCAAAATAAATTTATAAGCAAAAAGAATATGGAAAAACTAAGTTGTATAATTTATCAATAAAAATATAGCTTAAGGGATAATTAACCAAAATACACACCAAAAAGTCAGACTTCTTAGAAATTTCCACAGTGATCACTTTTACAGTAAGAAGGATGAGGCCTCAGCCACTAAGCAGTGACCTTACCCTACTTCCAAACCCAGTGCCTGTCCTTCAGATCTTAGTAATTTTGCAATACTACTGAATTCTGAGTCTCCTTTTGGCAATTTCTTTGTTATGCCATTTATTAAATATGTACTATACTAAGCACTTCACATAAACTATCTCACTTAATACTTTTAAAAACTAGCAAGAGGTATTATATTCTTGTTTTAGAGAAGGAAAATTGAGGTTCACTGAAGCTAGGTTATTTGCCCATGGTTGCACAGCAGAAAGTGGTGAGTCAGGACTTAAACCTTGGTCACTCCTGAGGCCAAAATCTTTGTTCTTTTCTACCATTTCCTGGTGCTTCCTTTATAGACACCTTCTTCCTCTTTTATTTCCTTAAATCAGCTTCTGGATTATTTGAGGCAAAGTTAGTAAGCTGCCCATGGCTTTAAGTTAAATGATTGACTCTGGACCAGAACTAGCCAATAAAATAGAATATGAGCTTTCTGTATAATTTAAAAATTTTTAGAGGTGCCTGTCTGGCTTAGTTGATAAAGCATGTGACTCTTGATCTCAGGGTCATGAGTTCAAGCCCTATGTTGGCCATGGAGTCTACTTTAAAAGAATTTTAGTGGCTGCATTGAAAAGCATAAAAATAAACAGGTGACATTAATTTCCATGTTTTATTTAATACAGTAATACAAACATTAACATTTTTATATGTAATCATTACAAAAATATTAATATAGGGAGAACATTATAGGATCCTAAAGACTAGCCACATTTCAAATGTTCAATGGCCACACATGGCTATTAGATATCATATTGCTTCATGCAGCTCTAGACTAAGCTTCTGATAGGGATTCTATTATTTCTTGCAGGTAAAGCCTTGGAGGAAGAGGTCAGGATTGGTGTAGAATTGAGATGTTTGAGAAGTCTACTGCTGAGTACAAAGAGCCAGCTGACTTTGCCTTGAGTTATAACTGACATACACGATTATATTAGTTTCAGGTATACAACATAGTGATTCTATATCTTTATACATTATGAAATGATCACCTCAATATGTCTACTTACTTTCTATCACAACACAAAGTTATTAAACTTAAGTATTGTTGTCTATATTCTGTATTCTATACATTATATCCCTGTAGCTTAATTTTATAACTAGAAGTTTATACTTCTTAATCTGCTTCACCTATTTCACCTGTTCGCCCATCTCCCTCCCCTCTGGCAAGTACCAGTGTATTCTCTGTATCAATGAGTTTGTTTCTATTTTGCTTTGTTTCTTTTAGATACTATATATAAGTGAAATCATATGGTATTTTTCTCTCTGACTTATTTCACTTAGCATAATGCTCTCTAGGTCCATCCATGTTGTTGCAAATGGAAAGACTTCATTTTTTATGGTTGAGTAATAATCCATTATATATATCATATATACATGATATATATTTAAGAGATATGTATATCTCACATCTTTTTATCCATTCATTTATTGATGAATTATATATACCTGATATATCTGATATATCACATCTTTTTTATCCATTCAACTCTCGATGGACACTTAGTTTGCTTCCATATCTTGGCTATTATAAGTAAAGCTGTAATAAACATAGGAGGACATACATCTTTTCAAACTTTCAAACTAGTGTTTTTGTTTTCTTCAGATACCCTGAAGTGTAATTACTGGATTGTGTGGTAGTTACGTTTTTAGTGTTTTGAGGAACCTCTATATTGTTTTCCTTAGTGACTGCACCAACTTATGTTCCCACTAAAAGGACATGGAATGTTCTATATGTATCTATTAAGTCTATCTGGTCTGAGGTGTGATTTAAGGCCAAGGTTTCCTTTTTGATTTTCTGTCTAATGATCTATGCCCTGATGTAAATAAGGTATTAAAATTTCCTACTATTATTGTATTGCTGTCTATCTGTCTCTTTATTTCTGTTAATTTTCACTTTATATATTCAGGTGCTCCTATGTTGTGTGACTAAGTGTTCACGAATATCATTAGTTGGATTAACCTCTTTATCATTATGCACTGCTCTTCTTTGTCTTTTGTTACACTTTTTGTTTTAAAATATATTTTGTCTGATGTGAGTATTGCTACCCCAGCTTTATTTTGCTTTCATTTCCATAGAATATCTTTTTCCATCCCTTCACAGTCACTCTGATTATCCTTATGTTTGAAGTGAATCTCTTATATTTACATATAGCTTTATATTTTTTATATATTCAGTCACCCCATGTCTTTTGATTGAAGACTTTAGTCCATTTACATGTAAAGTAATTTTTGGTAAGTTATGTACTTATGACAATTTTGTTAATTGTTTTCTGACGGTTTGTAGTTCCTCTCTATTCCTTTCTATTCTCTCTTCCGGTAGTTTTTTTTTTATTTTTTATTGTTATGTTAATTAACATACATTACATCATTAGTTTTCAAAGTACTATTCCATGATTCTTTGTTTGTGCATAACACGCAGTGCTCCACGCAGAATGTGCCTTCTTTAATAACCATCACCAGGCTAACCCATCCCCCCAATCCCCTCCCCTCTAGGACCCTCAGTTTGTTTTTCAGAGTCCATCGTCTCTCATGGTTCGTCTCCCCCTCCGACTTACTCCCCTTCATTCTTCCCCTCCTGCTATCTTCTTTTTTTTTCTTAACATATATTGCATTATTTCTTTCAGAAGTACAGATCTGTGATTCAACAGTCTTGCACAATTCACAGCGCTCACCATAGCACATAACCTCCCCAATGTCTATCACCCAGCCACCCCATCCCTTCCAACCCCTACCACTCCAGCACCCCTCACTTTGTTTCCTGAGATTAAGAATTCCTCATATCAGTGAGGTCATATGATACATGTCTTTCTCTGATTGACTTATTTCGCTCAGCATAACACCCTCCAGTTCCATCCACATCGTTGCAAATGGCAAGATCTCATTCCTTTTGATGGCTGCATAATATTCCGTTGTGTACATATACCACTTCTTTATCCATTCATCTGTCGATGGACATCTTGGCTCTTTCCACAGTTTGGCTATTGTGGACATTGCTGCTATAAACATTGGGGTGCACGTACCCTTCGATTCCCTACATTTGTATCTGTGGGGTAAATACCCAGCAGTGCAATTGCTAGATCGTATGGTAGCTCTATTTTCAACTGTTTGAGGAACCTCCATACTGTTTTCCAGAGTGGTTGCACCAGCTTGCATTCCCACCAAGAGTGTAGGAGGGTTCCCCTTTCTCTGCATCCCCACCAACATCTGTCCTTTCCTGACTTGTTAATTTTAACCATTCTGACTGGTGTGAGGTGGTATTTCATTGAGGTTTTGATTTGGATTTCCCTGATGCCGAGCGATGTTGACACCTTTTCATGTGTCTGTTGGCCATTTAGATGTCTTCTTTGGAAAAATGTCTGTTCATGTCTTCTGCCCATTTCTTGATTGGATTATTTGTTCTTTGGGTGTTGAGTTTGATAAGTTCTTTATAGATTTTGGATACTAGCCCTTTATCTGATATGTCATTTGCAAATATTTTCTCCCATTCTGTCGGTTGTCTTCTGGTTTTGTGGACTGTTTCTTTTGCTGTGCAAAAGATTTTATCTTGATGAAATCCCAATAGTTCATTTTTGCCCTTGCTTCCCTTGCCTTTGGCGATGTTTCTAGGAAGAAGTTGCTGCGGCTGAGGTTGAAGAGATTGCTACCTGTGTTCTCCTTTAGGATTTTGACGGACTCCTGTCTCACGTTTAGGTCTTTCAACCATTTGGAGTCTGTTTTTGTGTGTGGTGTAAGGAAATGGTCCAGTTTCATTCTTCTGCATGTGGCTGTCCAATTTTCCCAACACCATTTGTTGAAGAGACTGTCTTTTTGCCATTGGACATTCTTTCCTGCTTTGTCAAAGATTATTTGACCATAGAGTTGAGGGTCCATTTCTGGGCTCTCTATTCTGTTCCATTGATCCATGTGTCTGTTTTTGTGCCAGTACCATACTGTCTTGATGATGACAGCTTTGTAATAGAGCTGGAAGTCTGGAATTGTGATGCCGCCAGCTTTGCTTTTCTTTTTCAATATTCCTCTGGCAATTAGGGGTCTCTTCTGGTTCCATCCAAATTTTAGGATTATTTGTTCCATTTCTTTGAAAAAAGTGGATGGTATTTTGATGGGGCTTGCATTGAATGTGTAGATTGCTCTAGGTAGCATTGACATCTTTACAATGTTTGTTCTTCCAGTCCATGAGCATGGAACGTTTTTCCATTTCTTTGTGTCTTCTTCAATTTCTTTCATGAGTATTTTATAGTTTTCTGAGAACAGATCCTTTGCCTCTTGGTTAGATTTATTCGTAGGTATCTTATTGTTTTGGGTGCAGTTGTAAATGGGATCGACTCCTTGATTTGTCTCTCTTCTGTCTTGTTGTAGGTGTATAAGAATGCCACTGATTTCTGTGCATTGATTTTATATTCGGCTACTTTACTGAATTCCTGTATGAGTTCAAGGAATTTTGGGGTGGAGACATTTGGGTTTTCCACATACAGTATCATATCATCTGCAAAGAGTGAGAGTTTGACTTCCTCTTTGCTGATTTGGATGCCTTTGTTGTCTGACTGCTGTGGCTAGGACTTCTAATACTATGTTGAATAGTAGTGGTGATAGTGGACATCCCTGCCGCGTTCCTGACCTTAGGGGAAAAGCTCTCAGCTTTTCCCCATTGAGAATGATATTCACTGTAGGTTTTTCATAGATGGCTTTTATGATATTGAGGTATGTACCCTGTATCCCTATACTCTGAAGAGTATAGGGATCAAGATCTTGATCAAGGTTGATCAAGAAAGTATGCTGTATTTTGTCAAATGCTTTTTCTGCATTTATTGAGAGGATCATATGATTCTTGTTCTTTTGTTAATGTATTGTATCACATTGATTGATTTGCGGATGTTGAACCAACCTTGCAGCCCAGGGTTAAATCCCACTTGGTCATGGTGAATAATCCTTTTAATGTACTGTTGGATCCTATTGGCTAGTATTTGGGTGAGAATTTTTGCATCCATGTTCATCAAAGATATTGGTCTATAATTCTCCTTTTGATGGGGTTTTTGTCTGGTTTTGGGATCAAGGTAATGGTGGCCTCATAAAATGAGTTTGGAAGTTTTCCTTCCATTTCTATTTTTTGGAACAGTTTCAGGAGAATAGGTATTAATTCTTCTTAAAATGATTGGTAGAATTCCCCTGGGAAGCCATCTGGCCCTGGGGTTTTGTTTGTTGGGAGATTTTTGATGACTGCTTCAATTTGTTAGTGGTTATAGGTCTGTTCCGGTTTTCTATTTCTTCCTGGTTTAATTTTGGTAGTTGATACATCTCTAGGAATGCACCCATTTCTTCCAGGTTATCTACTTTGCTGGCATAGAGTTGCTCATAATATGTTCTTATAGTTGTGTGTATTTCTTTGGTGTTGGTTGTGATCTCCCCTCTTTCATTCATGATTTTGTTGATTTGGGTCCTTTCTCTTTTCTTTTTGATAAGTCTGGCTAGGGGTTTATCAATCTTGTTAATTCTTTCAAGGAACCAGCTCCTAGTTTCATTGATCTGTTCTACTGTTCTTTTGGTTTCTATTTCATTGATTTCTGCTCTGATCTTTATTATTTCCCTTCTCCTGCGGGGTTTAGGCTTTATTGCTGTTTTTTTCTCTAGCTCCTTTAGGTGTAGGGTTAGGTTGTGTATTTGAGACCCTTCTTGTTTCTTGAGAAAGGCTTGTATTGCTATATACTTTCCTCTTAGGATGGCCTTTGCTGTATCCCAAAGATTTTGAACAGTTGTGTTTTCATTTTCATTGGTTTCCATGAATTTTTTTTATTCTTTAATTTCCTGGTTGACCCATTCATTCTTTAGTAGGATGCTCTTTAGCCTCCATGTATTTGAGTTCTTTCCGACTTTCCTCTTGTGATTGAGTTCTAGTTTCAAAGCATTGTGGTCTGAAAATATGCAGGGAATGATCCCAATCTTTTGGTACTGGTTGAGACCTGATTTGTGACCTAGGATGTGATCAATTCTGGAGAATGTTCCATGGGCACTAGAGAAGAATGTGTATTCCATTCCTTTGGGATGGAATGTTCTGAATATGTCTGTGAAGTCCATTTGGTACAATGTGTCATTTAAAGTCTTTATTTCCTTGTTGATCTTTTGCTTAGATGATCTGTCCATTTCAGTCAGGGGGTGTTAAAGCCCCCCACTATTATTGTATTGTTGTTAATGTGTTTCTTTGCTTTTGTTATTAAATGTCTTATATAATTGGCTCCTCCCATGTTAGGGGCATAGATATTTACAGTTGTTAGATCTTCTTGTTGGAAAGACCTTTTAAGTAGGATATAGTGTCCTTCTTCATCTCTTATTACAGTCTTTGGTTTAAAATCGAATTTGTCTGATATAAGGATCGCCACCCCAGCTTTCTTTTGTTGTCCATTAGCCTAGTAAATCGTTTTCCACCCCCTCACTTTCAATCTGGGGGTGTTTTTGGTTCTAAAATGAGTCTCTTGCAGACAGCATATTGATGGGTCTTGTTTTTTAATCCAATCTGATAGCCTGTGTCTTTTGATTGGGGCATTTAGCCCATTTACATTCAGGATAACTATTGAAAGGTATGAATTTATTGCCATTGTATTGCCTGTAAGGTGACTGTGACTGTATATTGTCTGTGTTCCTTTCTGATCTATGTTGCTTTTAGGCTCTCTCTTTGCTTAGAGGACCCCTTTCAATATTTCTTGGAGGGCTGGTTTCGTGTATGGAAATTCCTTTAGTTTTTGTTTGTCCTGGAAGCTTTTTATCTCTCCTTCAATTTTCAATGAGAGCCTAGCTGAATATAGTATTCTTGGCTGCATATTTTTCTCATTTAGTGCTCTGAAGATATCATGCCAGTTCTTTCTGGCCTGCCAGGTCTCTGTGGATAGGTCTGTTGTCAATCTAATGTTTCTACCATTGGAGTTTACATATGTCTTCTCCTGAGCTGGTTTCAGGATTTTCTCTTTGTCTCTGAGACTCGTAAGTTTTACTATTAGATGTCGGGGTGTTGACCTATTATTATTGATTTTGAGAGGGCTTCTCTGTGCCTCCTGGATTTTGATGCCTGTTTCCTTCCCCACATTAGGGAAGTTCTCTGCTATAATTTGCTCCAATATACCTTCTGCCCCTCTCTCTCTTTCTTCTTCTTCTGGGATCCCAATTATTCTAATATTGTTTCATCTTATGGTATCGCTTATCTCTCGAATTCTGCCCTCATGATCCAGGAGTTGTGTATCTTTTTCTCAGCTTCTTTATTTTCCATCAATTGGTCTTCTATATTGTTGATTCTCTCTTCTGCCTCATTTATCCTAGCAGTTAGTGTCCCCATTTCTTTATTGCACCTCATTAATAGCCTTTTTGATTTGGATTTGGTTAGATTTTAGTTCTTTTATTTCTCCAGAAAGGGTTTCTCTAATAACTTCTACACTTTTTTCAAGCCCAGCTAGTATCTTTAAAGTCATGATTCTGAACTCTAGGTCTGACATTGTACTAATGTCCGTACTGAGTAGGTCCCTGACAGACGGTTCTACCTCTTGTTCTCTTTGCTGACGTGATTTCTTTCGTCTTGCTATTTTATCCAGAGGAGAATAGATGAATGAGAGAACAAAATGCTAACTGGGTAACAACATCCCCAGAAAATATACTCTAAACAAATCAGAAAAGACCTGAAACCAGGGGAAAAGAAAGGGAAAGAAAGAAAAAAGAATGAGAAAAATAAAAGAAAGAAAAAAAAAGTAAAAGAAAAAGATAAAAACAAAAAAAAACCAGAATCTGATCAAATATTATCAGGCTGATGCATAGATCAGTGCCACACACAAGATTTTGGGTGTATTTTAGTCTGTTAGAAGAAAGTGTCTCCCAAAATTTTAAGGAAAGAAAGACTTATATATGTACAAAATAAGGGTTGATACAATTACAGGATGGAATATGACTGTAAAGATGAAAAGTATAAAAAATTTTATAAAAGGAATTGATAAGATAAGAAGTTTGAAAAGAGAAAGAAGAGAATTAAAAAAAAGAAAAAAAAGAAAGAAAAAAGGGGAGAGAATGTGATCAGGCAGGAGACTATAGCAAAGCCTTACACTAGAGATTTAGGGTATATTTTGATATTTTAGAAGAAACTCAAAATTTTATGGGAGAACAAATTTTATATATATGCCAAAAATAAGGGTAACTACTATGAAGGGATAAAATATGACTCTAAAAATGAAAAATAAAAATGTTTTTTTAAAAAAGGGATTGATAAGATGTTGGTTGAAAAAGGGAAAAAGAAAAATTAAGAAAAAAGAGAGTTAAAAAAATTAACTTTGAAAGACTAAAGAATCATGGTAAAATAGTCATGAATTCTATGTGCAGTATGCCCCTAGCGCTGGAGTTCTGCCATTCTCCTTGATCGATAAACTTGGTCTTGGCTTGCTGGCTGTTCTTGCTGATCTTCTGGGGGAGGGGCCTGTTGCCGTGGTTCCCAAATGTCTTTCCCGGAGGCAGAATTGCCTCCCCCTTGTCTGTCTGTTCGGGCTAAGTAATCTGCTCAGGTTTGCTCTCGGGAGCTTTTGTTCCCTGCAAGCTTTCCGTACAGCCTTGGAGGACGAGAGTGCCAATGGTGGCCTCCCAATCTCCGCCCTGGAGGAGCCGAGAACTCGGGGCCCCGCTCCTCAGTGTGCCCCCAGAGAAAAGCAGTCACTCCCGTCTCCCCGATCTCCGGCCGCACTCCGTGCTCACCCGGCCTGTGACCGAGCATTTCTATCTCTGGCACCCGACTCGGTGTGGAGTCTCCAAACCCAGCAGATCCCTGCGGTGCACTCCTGCCCCACTCTTCCTGGGGGAGGAAGGGGAGTCTCCCTGGCTCTGCTGCTTGTTGGGTCTCTGCTGGAGGAGCAGTGGCCCGACTGTGCCCTGGATCACGGTTTATGGCAACCCCGAGCTGAGAGCCCGTGCCTCGGCTCTGTCTCTGCAGCCGGCTTCCCCACTCCAATACCTGGGAACCCTGCCGCACTTAGCCACCCCCGGTCTTTCTGTGACCCCGAGGGTCCTGAGACCACACTGTCCCGCGAGGATTCCACCCCCGCTTAGTCACTGGAGCGATGTCCCTCAGCGGAGCCGACTTCTAAAAGTTCCGATTTTGTGCTCCACAGCTCTATCACTTGCCGGAAGCGGCCGACGGAGGCCCCCTCCCCCGCCGTCTATCCTCCCAAATATCACCTCGAAATCACTTCTCTGCACGTCCTACCTTCCAGAAAGTGGTCGCTTTTCTGTTCAGAGAGTTGTTGCTATTCTTCTCTTCGATCTCCTGTTGAGTTCGTAGGTGTTCAGAATGGTTTGATCCCTATTCAGCTGAATTCCTGAGACCAGACAAAATCCAGGTCTCCTACTCCTCTGCCATCTTGCTCCTACATCGATCCATTATCTTTATTATGTATTTATCTTTTCCAGTATGATTTTTATTTTTCTATGTTTTCTTATTGTTAATTTGTGCCTTTTCTTTTTAGCACAGAAAAGTCCTTTTAACATTTCTTATCAGACTGGTTTAGTGGTAATGATCTCCCTTAGTTTTTGCTTATCTGGAAAACTCTTAATTTCTCCTTCAATTCTGAATGATAACATTTCTGGGCAGAGAATCCTTGATTAGCAGGTTTGTTTGTTTTTTTCCTCTCAGCACTTTACATATGTCATGTCACTCTCTTCTGGCCTATAAAATTTCTTCTGAAAAATATGCTATTAGCCTTATGGGTTTTCCCTTGTATGCAATATGTTGCTTTTCTCTTGCTGCTTTTAATATTCTTTCTTTTTAACTTTTACTATTTTTAGTAATGTGTCCTGGTGTATTTCTCTTTGGGTTAATCTTATTTAGTACTCTCTGAGCTTTCTGGACCTAGATGTCTATTTCCTTCCCCAGATTAAGGAAGTTTTCAGCTATTATTTCTTCAAATAATTTTTCTGGTTCTTGGTCTTCTTCTGAGTCTTTTATATTACAAATGTGATGCCTGTTGATATTGTCCCAAAGGTTCCTTAAAGTATTCTCACCTATTTTAATTCTCTTTTTCATTTCATTGCTCTCTGGGTGTTTTCCATTTTCTTGTCTTCCAGTTCACAGATTTGTGCTTTTATTTCATCCATTCTGCAGGTGAATTCCTCTGGTGTATTTTTTAGTTCAGTTATAACTTCTTTGGTACTTTGTTATATTTTCTATCTCTTTGTTGATACTATATCCCACTCTTGGAAATTTACAATACATTTTATATTATTGGAGCTGTTCTGAGATATCCTATAGAAATTACACCTGTTTAACTTGATGTAATTCATTTCTTCTTAAGTTATTGATTATCAAAACTTTTTACTCCTCCTTAATATCTAAAAAAAAAAGTCATCTTAGAAAAACTGTATATCAGGAGTTCTACAAGAAATGTCTAAAGTAATCATTGGAACAGTCCTATGAAGTAGGCACAATAATTATCACATTTACAAAGGAGGAAACAGACAAAGTAAAATAATTTGAAGAGATGTTTGGGCTTTACCAATGTGATTGTATGTCATTATGTTGGACTTCATAAAGAAGTTTTCTTGTGTTCCTTATTTCTCTAAAATTTAGTGTAACATTTTATTTTTAGAATAATGAAAACATATTTTGTATAAATGAAGTAGCAGTTTTGTCTAAACTTTGCTTTTTTTCTTTTTTCTCTTTTTTTTAAACTTCATGTGTTATACAACTTATGATGAATCTTTTACTTATCTCTCAATGCCCAGTCTTCCATGAATTCCTATCATATTTTTAGAGCATTGGTTAGTTTAATAGGACTTCAGAGGCTCCTACATAGTCTGAATTTCAACCTCAGATTACTGTAGTTTGCTGAAGATGTCTATCTTTACCACTGAGATAAATAGAATGGTAAGGTGATGGTATTGAATAGCACTTTGCATAGAGTTGGCTGCCCAGAGTGTGAGGAGGGAAGCAGATTTGAGTGTGAATAACTGTCTCCAAAAGACCCTTTTCTATGGAGTGTCATGATCTTGCTAGGAGTTCATTACTGAGCAAAAAATATGTACCAGGGACTGTGCCAGATTCTAAGCATACAATGGTGGAAATGATATGCATGATTCATGTTTTCTCATGATTTATAATCTGGTAGTCTCATATTCTGTATAGATGCCCAAGTAAAACTAATGAATAAATTGTGAATTGAGAAAGTCACTTCCCATTCTCTACTATTCAACACTTCTCTACTTCTCTTCACTGTCCCCCATGATTGGCAGAACCCGTCAAGTTAAGGGACTGAGAGATGCTTCAGCTGTATCCACAGAGAGTTATTGTATTTATATTTAAAAACTCAATCCCTCAGCAATTCTTTCAGTCCAGGAGCTGCAGGTTAAAATACAATTTCCATTAGTCCACATTCAAGGAGGTTGAATACACACTTTGGCTTCAGTGGCAGTAACATATCAAATCGCCTTAGGACATGAAATGACTGCCAAACTGTAGGGCTTTGTGCTTGGGAGAAACTCATGCAATTCAAACTGACCACACTTAATACAGATCCTCTTTTTCAGGGTCTATCAGAGAATTTTGCTGACTTCCTCTTAGCAAGTGAGTAAATAATTGGCCCCAACACATATATGCTACCAACCTATATTTAGAAGACTGGGTCATCTCACATTTTATCACATTCTGAATTCCTATTTTAGAATGAGGTCACTGTTTTGATTTTGTGCTCTGCCTACTATTTTTTTTTTTTATTATGGTCAGTTAGCCAGCATATAGTACATCATAAGTTTTTGATGTAGTGTTCAACAATTCATTAGTTGTGTATAACACCCAGTGCTCATCACAACACGTGCCCCCCTTAATACCCATCACACCCTTTCCCCATCCCCTCACCCTCCTCCTTTCTGTAACCCTCAGTTTGTTTCCCGGAATCCAGAGTCTTTCATGGTTTGTCTTCCTCTCCGATTTCTTCCCATTCAGTTTTCCCTCTCTTCCCCTGTGGTCCTCCTCTCTATTGCTTATGTTCCACATTTGAGTGAAACCATATGTTAATTGTCTTTCTCTGCTTGACTTATTTCACCGAGCATAATCCCCTGTAGTTCCATCCATGTCAATGCAAATGGTGAGTATTCATCCTTTCTGATGGCTGAGTAATAGTCTATTGTATATATGTAACACATCTTCTTTATTCATTCATCTGTTGAAGGGCAGCTCAGCTCCTTCCACAGTTTAGCTATTGTGGACATTGCTGCTATGAACATTGGGGTGCATGTGCCCCTTCATTTTACTACATCTGCATCTCTGGGGCAAATACCTAGTAGTGCAGTCGCTGGGTCATAGGGTAGCTCTATTTTTACATCTTGAGGAACCGCCATAGTGTTTTCCAGAGTGACTGTACCAGCTTGCATTCCCACCAACAGTGTAGGAGGGTTCCCCTTTCTCCACATCCTCGCCAACACTTGTTGTTTCCTGTCTTGATAATTTTGGCCATTCTAACTGGTGTAAAGTGGTATCTCATTGTGGTTTTGATTTGTATATCCCTGAGGGCTAGTGACGTTGAACATTTTTTCATGTGTCTGTTAGCCATTTGTATGTCTTTGGAGAAGTGTCTGTTCATGTCTTCTGCCCATTTTTGACTGGATTATTTATTTTTTGGGTGTTGAATTTGAGAAATTCTTTATAGATCTTGTATACCAGCTCTTTATCCTTAATGTCATTTGCAAATATCTTCTCCCATTAGTGGATTTCCTCTTAGTTTTGTTGACTATTTCCTTTGCTGTGCAAAAGTTTTTTATCTTGATGAAGTCCCAAAAGTTCATTTTTGCTTTTGTTTCCCCTGCCTTTAGAGATGTGTCTTGAAAGAAGTTGCTATGGCCAAGGTGCTCTGCCTACTATAAACATTCATATATGTTATGGAAAGTCTGACTGACCAGTTGGGTAGCTTGCCAATTAGTTACCTGTATATGGGACTAAGCTGTATCTGGGGAAAGAGCTCATTCTCAGGGACATAGACTTTTTTCCCCCTCTTCTTCCTCCTTTCCTTCCTACCCTCCCTCCTTCCTTCCTTCCTTCCTTCCTTTTCCTCTTCATAGGTTAGTCAGGTGAAGCCATGGAAGTGGAGAAGGCACAAAGAAATCTATATCTGGCTGCAGTCAGTTAGCTGAAATGGACTTTTTCTTTTCTTTCTTTTTCTTAAAGATTTATTTCTTTATTTTAGAGTTGAGGGGAGGGAGAGGCAGAGGGAGAGGGAGATAGAGAGAATCTCAAGCAAACTCTGCATTGAGTGTGAGCCAGATGCTGGCCTCAATCCCATACCCTGAGATCATGACCTGAGCTAAAACCAAGAGTCAAATGCTTAACTTACTGAGCCACTCAGTTGTCCCAAGATGGACTTTTTCTTATAAAGCCTCATTATTAGGGAAGAGATAGTTGATTCTCAGTACAACATGAAAGGTTGAGGGCATGCACCTATTAGGGTCCTGATATTTTTTTCTTCTTTCATCTCACAAGAATTTAAGAGCTTGACCAATATAGAACATGTATTACTCACCTTTAAATTCCTGGTGTCTACCATAATACCTGGCCCATAGTAGACAGTCAATAAGTATTTTTGAATAAATAGAAATTAGAGTTACATTTCAGCTTAGAGAAAGGACTGCAATTAGAGAGGTTGTTTCTGTGTACTAGGCACTGTGTTATGTAGATTTCACATATGGTACCCTTCATTAACTAAAATAACCTTTTGGAGTAGATGGTAATATTGTTATCCTTATTTTTCAGATGAAGAAATTAAGGGTCAGAGAAGTTAAGTGAATTGGCTAAGGTCACATGGCTGATAAGAAAGCATCTAAATCCAGGATTATGTAGTTCTAAATCTCTTGGTACCTCCTAAATATGTGTGTGCTGACTTCACCATGAATCTCTAGCTGAGTCTTTAGGGCGCAGTACAAAAACTGAAAGTTTGCCAGATTCAACAATAATTAAAACATTGATATAAAATAATTAACCCAAACTATTATGACTATGAAATACCTTTCATGCTGGATATTAGTTTGCTTAGAAATTGTTAAAATGTGAATCTAAGGATGAGAACAGGTTGTAAAGATTACCTAATTATTTACTATCTTAGATTTCTAGGGCATAATTAAATATGTTGCTATGGCTGATGTATATCCTTTTAAACAATGAGAAACAAAAAAGGCCCCTTGATATTATTTCAATGTTTGAATATAGGTTTGACTAAAGATCTACCTTCAGATTTCCTTTGACTTACTTTTGTGGGATATTATATAAATTTCCTTTTGTCATTTGTTTTGTTTATTTGTTAGGCTATTTGGGGTTAGATTTTTCTCATTTTAAATAAAATGAGTTCTAGTAAATATAGCATATACTCTACCAGTTCTGAATCTATGATTTTCCAAAAAACCATCCAGTGAAATGGTATTGTGGATTGGACTAGGAATGTATACTCCTTTATGGCCCAGTCTAGAATTGACATGAGTCCTTTGATTTTGAATTCTCTAGGTTACAATGGATTCTAGGCTCTTTAAGTTCCCTTTTCCAGCTTTATTGAGGTATAATTTACAAATAAAATTGTAAGATATTTAGAGAGCAGCCTGGTGGAGGCCAAAGATGGTGGAAGGAAGATGTGTGGGAGCAGTGGCTGTGGGGAAGACAGTAGGTGCACCCCTGTGGCCCCCACCTGTAGGACTCCCACCAAACAGGGTAACCCAACCCAGACCTCGGGAGCTGTCCCACTCCCCCAGCTTAAGACAGGGTAGGGGTTCACACACCTGGAGCCTTGGTGGCCCCATCCCAATGGCCACTCCACTCTGACACCTCCCTGGCCATTTGCAGTCCCTCTCAGATAGAGGTCCTAGATGACTTCAGCAGTGAGTTCCCCCAGAGTATGACCTCTGCCGGCTCATCTCCAAGGCAGACTTCGAGAGGCAGGTGGCCACCTACATGGGGCACATTTTGCACAGCCTCTTCTGCAGCATAGACCACCACAGCCCTGCACTGGTCCAGAGGGTAGTACGTAAGGGCAAACAGGCCTAGTAAGGTTTTTCTGTGCAGTCCAGAAGGACCTGAATTGTTTCAACAGCATGGATGCCCTGAAGATCCACCAGCGCTTAGAATAGCTGAAGAGGTGCTTCACCTATACTCCCAAGATGTCCAGAAGAAGAGAAGAAAAAAATTGTAGAAACCAGAGCCAATCCTCTTGCAAGACCAGTCAACCTCCCCATGCCTGCCACCCACCCTGCTGCCACCTCCACCACTGCCATCAGCTGCTACCACCATGGCCTCCATGATGGCCCCATCACCCCCTATCTACACTGGGCCTAGGGTCTTTGGCCCCTTCCCTCTGCTGAGTAGCACATCTATGGTGAAGTTGGAAGTTGTAAGGTCTGAAGTGAAATTAAACTGAGCTGGCCTGTCATTGAACCCAAGAAGCCACATGGTTGATTTGACCCCCTTGGTCCTCAACTTGGGAGGCTTCATTTCCCATACATGGCTGGAAATAGTGAGCACAAGCTCCATTACTTTGGCTCCCAGGCTCCTGGACCTGTAGTGGTTTCCCCCAATACTGAGAAGATGCCACCCCCCTCCTGTGAAGACCTCCATTTTCACCCCACCTGTCTTGCTCAAGTTCCAGCCTGTGTGGAGACCCAAGGATGACTCTGAGAATGACCCTAGCAGCACAGAGTCTGTGCCCCACAAAAAGGACCCATAACCTCTTTCTATGGACCATGGCTAGGAGAATGAATAAAGTTCTCATGGAGGTGTCTTACTTTTGCTGGGCTCCCTAGAGGCTGAGCAATCATGTGGGCTTCCTCCAGCTTGAAGAGGTTGTCAGGGTAATGCAAGCCTGGGGCCCCCTTGGCCTGAGCCTGAATACAGTAATTGGTCAGATCAGCACTACTGTGAAGTCCCCTTGCTTGCACTCACTCTAACATGGGAATTGGCAATGGCACTTTGAATGAGAAATGAGTGATGAAACAGTGTTGCCCTTCGCTACAGTGACTCTGTGGCCCCTCTGGGCCTCACTTGACCTCACTGAGTTGCAAGTCTATCTGTTGTACTATACCTTGCCCCTAAACTCAAGCCTTACCTGGGTGCTGGTTTAGAAACAGTGATCTATTCCCTCCCTGGAGGAAAAGAAGCTGGTGTTTAGTCTCCAACTTGGCACCTCCCTAAGGAATTTCAGAGATGTGACTCTCACTGTTACTTCACACACCAACCTTGGGATCAAACCTGCATGTGAGACATGAGTTCTCACAAAATGCTTGATGGCTGCTGGACATTAGCAGATATTTGTTGAACCCTTGTGTATACCCCACACTGTGCTTGGGATTGGAGATAATAAACCAAGTGGTTAGGGTCCCTGATCTTAAGGAACTTAAAAATAAAAATAAAATAAAATAAAATAAAATAAAAAATAAAATAAAATAAAATAAATAAAATAAAATTGTAGGATATATACATTGTGAAAAAATTTCTCCCATGTAGTTAACATATCCATCACCCCATGTATTTGTATATTATACATATGTATATATTTTAGATATAATATTTATATAACCATATTACATATAATTTATATATATTTTTAAAATTGTATATATGTACACCTTTAAGTTTTACTTTCTTGGCAAATTTCAGTTATATAATACAGTGTCATCAACTATAGCCAATATGTTATGCATTGTATCCTCAGACTTTACAGCTGAAAGTTTTTTACCCTTTTACAAACCTCTCCCGATGTCTCCCATTTACTTAAGTTCAGATCAAAGATCTTGAGAAATTTTCTCTTTACAAGGACCACATTTGAGCCACTTATTCAAGGGAGAATCAAGGCATCTATGAATTTTTGTAATTGCAATTATCTCCTGAATTAGTTGGACAACTTCTCCTTTACTGATAAAGCTTTAGGATTTAGCATCTGCTAGCCTTTCTAATTGAACATGTTAATAAAAATATATTTATGAGTTTGTCTAAGAATTTTATAGCATTTGGATATTTTCTCATTTATTTGTCTTCCAGATACTTTCTGTAGTTTTGGGCCTAATTCTACCTACCCTGGTGAATTGCATTATATATTCTTATTGTGGAATATAACAAAACTAGTTTTAAACAAGAATATGAAATCATCTGAAAACACTTAAGGTTAAAGCAACATTTTAAACACCCTTTATTAGGTTTTAGAATATTGGTGAGTTTTTTTTATCTGTCTTTAGCAGATATGGTATGGTTTTATGATTAATTATATTTGCTATGTTTCATGATTCAGTGAAATTGTAATAACATTTTAGATGCAGAATCATCTATCACCCAAGCAGAGAGACACCTCTTTCTTTCTCTAGTTTGCACTTTATCAATTTAATATAAAACCTAACCTGATAATCTTTCAACTTCGAATATCTTGGGATATGAAGTGGAACTCAAATCATCTAAGCCCTCAATATGGCAACATATTACTCACACTAAAAATAGAATACTTCATGTGATAAATTATTATTTGCTGATTGGTAAATGTATTTAATAAAAAAATGTTTTGCTATCTTTATGGAAATGATTAAATATAATGTAAAATGGTGTTTGTACCATAAATCAATCAACCAATCTATCTATCATCTATCTATTTGTTTTTTTTAATTTGACCTAGATGATTACACATTTCCTTCTGGTGTTTTTTTTTATACATATTTAATGTGAACCTATTCAGCAAGTGTCATAGTTAAATATGCTAACTTAATACACATGGAACAGCTAGAGAAAATTCAAGATGATTATATAATACATAAACATGTTTTCTAAATGAAGTACCAAATGTGTGACCTATACACTAGTTGCAGCGAGTCTTGACCTGAGTACCAATTTCAGGGTTCTTAACCTAGGGTTAGTGTAGGCTTCAGTGAAGTTGTATGCATATGTCTATATTGTATATACATACACTTTCTTTTGGTAAATGTTCATAGCTCTCATATAATCTCAAGGGGGTCCATGACCCATTCATCTGAGCTCTACTGACATAATACTTTCTCCATTGGTAAATTGAAAACAATAGATTTTATTTTCCCTCAATTTCATTTCAGCTCTCAGACTCTGGTCATCTTGCATGTCCAAATGAACCTATCACCCACTCTCCCTTCTTTTTCTTCTTCCTTCCTTAGATAATGTAGTCAAGTCCTCATTTATAGATGACAATAAGCTCCACTGAGGAGTAGTGACTTCCCAGAATTCATGTGGTTTGTTGCTCCCTTGTATGGGTGCTGGGTGTTAGGGTGTTTTGCAATCAGGTTTTACCAAAGGGAAATTTTATATACAGTTGTTGGAATGGAATAGCAAGAGTATTGGAATGGAATAGTGAAAGTGAAAACACACAGACAAAAGGTAAATGTCATGGCTGCAGAACTGACATGGGCAACACATTCACTAAGCCAGAGGAAGAAGTTTGCCTTTTTAACAAAGTAAAGGACTAAAAAACACTATAAGGATCTAGGAACTGGGGTTAAAAATTGTAGATTAGTAGAAATGAAGAAATTATTATTGTAGATTAGTAGAAATGATCAAGGCAGAAAACAGGACTGAGCAATTGCTTGGAAGAGGTAGTATGGCATGATGTCCCAGGATTCATACAAATAGACTGTGTTAAGATGCAAGGGTGAGTCAGCTCTATTTAAAGGGCAAAGCAGCAAGCTCAAATCTACTGCTCAGTTATTTCTCTTCTATCCTGCTTCCCACACATAAGTTTGTCTCTGCAACCACAAATTCAAAAACTTAAGAACAAGAAGCTTCTGTAATGAACTAGCATTTGGAGGGCAGTTGTGACTTTGGTGATAAAGAAGCTATGGCCTACCATAACAAATGGAGAGAAGAAATGAGATTGAAAATTCAAGTCAAGAGCTCACACAGTGTTCAGTGAGCATCAGTTCAAAGCCAAGCCCCTCCTATCTACACAGTAGTCAAGAGGTGGGCACGTGTCTGAGTGATCTAGTCTTGGCTTCCCTGTGAGGTATCTCCCTCATGGAAGGGCTCTCATGTAGTGTTCAAGAGCTGCTCACTACCTGGATACCTGAGATACTTAAAGATAAGTTCTCCAGAAGCTTTTTGGGGGAAATCCCCACCACCAAGGTTTAAACAGATAGTCTGAGGTAATTGAGTAAATGCAAAGAGTGGTGTGGAGAAGAGAGCATGGTGTTTTTGGAGGCCAAATGACATTAAGTTGATTCAATAATTTCATCACTAAGCAGTTTCCCTATATGACAAAAATGCAGATAAGTACATATTGGCTTCAGTTCAGAATTTAATTAGATTATTTATGTGGCAGAACTTTGTAAAGCTCTCACAAATGTTAGCTCACTTACTTATTTGAAGGATAAATATCTGTCCCTGGGACTCCAAAGGCCCAGAGACCATGTGGAAGTTGAGCTTGCATACAGTAAACAGATCAGTGCTCAAGTGGGGCACAGTGGGAACCTTTCCATTTGCTACTGGTCCTTACAGAGCAGCTGGAATAGCCAAGCATACTGAGCCACCTCCCAGCATGAGACACATTATATCTCCTCCAGGCCTGACCCTTTCTCAAAGGGGAGATATTCCAGTGAAATATTTCTACTGTAGTTTCTCTGGGTAGGAGAGATTGAGGGCAGCAGCTCTTAAGCCTGGTGGTTGAAAAAACATTTCACCTTCCACCCTCCTATCTTGAGTGGAGGAGACAATTTAGCTTCTTTGAGGAAAAAAAATAGTACCTCCTGTCAGAAATGTCAGAATCAACAGGGGTCCCTCTGTTCACATCCCTGAGCAGCATGATGTGACCAAGAGAGATCAGGACTTGGAGGTAGGAGATCTGGTTTGCAGGCTGAACCCTCCATTAACTTACCTTAGGAACTTCAGGAGCTCATTTGGCCTCTGTTATCCCATCTGTAAAAATGGCATATAAAAATCTGTTCTATTTTTCTAATGACCTATTATGTAGTTTATGCAAAAACTTTCAAAAGCCAAACTGTTATAGAGAGGTAGGCATGTCTCCCACTCTTATATTGTTTCTATTGTGATAGAAATCCAACTCTTTTAATGAGGCACTAGAATACAACTACTTCTGATGCAAAAAAACAACATTGCAAAAGATATGGTCCCTAAAGTTGTGCCTTGGGGATGATGTGTGGGAATTGAGAGAGTGCTTTTTAGAAGTAAGTAGACTTGAGTTTAAATCTAGGTTATCATTTACTTGCTAGGTAATCTTGAATGATTTTCTTAAACTTCCTGGAATTCAGTGGCGTCACCTATAAAAGGGTTGTAAGAATGCCAAAACTGACATCACAGAATTTCTGCAAGGTGGAGAATATATGCTAGACCTCTACACAATATCTGGTCAACAGTAGATTCTCATTAACTGTTAATTCCACTCCACCCACTCTATTCAGTGTTAAACTGGATCATATCAGTGGTGTGAATATCAAGCTCTTTATCAGTCACTTGGCTGCTTCTGCTGTTCTTTGAATTTTTGACCTGAACAAGGTACATAAGTTTTACATGGATATTTTAAGGAATAATCAAGAAAATAAATAAATAGCACATTAAATAACACATTAATGTGTTCAAGTAAGAGGGGAGTAATTTCCTTGCGAAGATTCCCTTCCCCTTAGAGTAAGGAAAAAAAATTAAAATAAAATGAATATAGTAACAAGCACGTGTGCAATAGGAAATATAAAAGGAAGATTGGTAATGGATATATATATATTTTTTTTCTTCTGTGTAATGTTACCTTCAATACATTGTGTGTCTGTTAAGCCTGTTTCCTTTTTCACAGAGTGGTGCCATTCAGTACAAGGCCCTTTCCTGCATTGACATTTTCTTGTTTTATGTTGTTCTGACCATATTACTGCATCTTTGCCTTGGATTAATTCATTGCTAAGAGGAAGTTTGGATTGATTGCTGCGAGCAGGCAGGAGGCAAAGTTCATATGGCAACATGAACGAATGACCACATTTCCAGCCTTACTCTGTCTCTCTGAAGTGCAGTTCTGCTAAGGGCTATCTCTTCAGGACTCTGCTTAATGAATGTTTGCAGCGGCACATTACACTGCAGGTCAACCAATGACCCTCCCACAAGCTGTGTCCCTTTCAGGGAGGGGACTGTTTTATGGTTTTTTTCTTGGCTAGAGTTAATACAGTTGACGCTCATCATAATCCCAGTGCTGGTCAAGAGTGAAAATCACCAAGAGCATCACCAAAAGCAGCAGGGTGAATTTAACTTGATGCATAATTAATTTTATAAGGCACAGGCTCTAATATGGGTATAGCTAATAGAGACTTTTTATTCATAAATGTGTTTTTAATGTGCTGTGGCAACCCATGTGGAGAGATTTTTTCACCTGGGAGTCACTTTTCACCTGGGAGTCACTTTTTACCTGGACATAACAACTAGAGTATAGGAGGCCCTTCCACTGCTCAAGGAAAAATGCCAGGGTTTTGACCGTTTTCTTAAACGCAGAATGGTTTTCCTTCCCTGACATAAGTCTGGGGACTTTCTTTTTGTTCCTTCCTTTATCAAATTCAGTGGTTCTTTCACTTCAGGGTACATATATATTACTGTGCAGGGCTGTATATTTCCAACTGCATATATTATACATTTTAGGAGACTCAAGGGACTTTACAATATAATTTTGACAACATGCAATTTTATATTACTTGCTGAGTATAGAACATGATCTTAGTAAAAGAAGCAATTCCATTTCATTGTTTCTCACCCTAAAGATTGACAATTCTTAAAATCATTGACAATAATGAGTTAGCTAAGCTTGGATGTGAGCTCTCATACACTTCAGTTAAGAGTCTCAACATAACATTTTCATAAAGCAATTTGTCAATCTGTATGAACCTTAAATGTGCAAATTGCTTGACTTTTTAATCCCACCTCTAGCAATTTTTCTTGAAGACGTATTTACACATGTGTGCAAAGACGTATAGAAAGATGTTTATTGCAGGGTTGATTGTATTAGCAAAGGAAAGCCATTAATGGACATTCTTCCTTAGATATTGCCATACTATACTTTTCATAAAAGTATAGCTCCTTACCTTGATCTACAATTCCATGAATGATTAGGTTTTAGTTACAGGCTTTTCTTTTTTCCTTTATCTTGTTATCTACACAGCAATTGTTGACCTTTTTCTAGTAACTCCACCTAAGTGGAGTGGATAATAGATTATAATACATCTAGACAAATAACAAGTTTGTCGCCAACTAATAAATTTGAAGCAGATATATCTGTGAAGATAAAAAGACTTCCAGGACAACATCATCTTAATTAGAGGGATCTAGGGACGTGTGTGTGTACGTGTGTGTGTGTGTGTGTGCACACGTGTGAGCGCACATTCAGCCTTTACTCATCCAGAATTCTGTAGTATAGTTGTGAGTCTTTCAACGGGGCTGAGTGAAATGCCCGAAAAAACTATTGAAACTACCACTTACTCAGCTTACACTCTTCCTCCTCTTCTTCACGGAAGTTTAAAAAACATTTTGAGATTACTTCTCATTTGGTCCTGGAGAATGCCTTGTAAGTTTGTCCTAAGCTTTACTATTTTTTGTAATATCAAGTACTTATCAAAAGTAAATTTGTCCAAAGTCTTTTACACACTTTACGTGTATTTAGTTCATGCATTTCTCTCAATAGATCCATGAGATAAGTATTCACTATCCTCATTTATGGTAAGGACCAGCAAGTTTAAATAATTTATCCATGGTCATACAGCAAGTAAATGACAAAGTCAGCATTTAAATCTGTGTGACTCCAGAGTCCATGCTTACAGACACAAGACAATGATGATTGGTTGACAATATTGGATAGATGACAGTACAGTTGCAAATTTAGACCCAACTGACAACATCTTTTTTTCCTGACCCAAATCCCACACTAGGCACGTAAGAGTAAAAAAGACAGTTGGCTATATTGCTCTTAAAGATGCAAAGAAGTACTGCCCTGCCTTTTCCATGCCTGAAATGACCAGAGAATATCCTTGAACATCACGAGGGGTAGCTCAGAGTCTCCCTAGAGTAGCAGCAACTTGACCTCCTCATGGTTCTGGTCCAGTCATTTCAGAATCACAAGGACCTGGAGAAGCAACACGATGTATGCCTACATCAGTTGCCAGGCACCTCAGCTCACAGGGAAGACACGAAAGTCAGTTTCCTTGCTCTGTCTTTGTTCCAGAACTGCAGTGTCAGGATTAATAAATGCAGAGACAGACCTGTCCATGATTAATGGCCTAAAGTCTGACAAAACATCCTTAAACTTGCGTAAGTTGTTTATTTTCTTACTTTAAGGACCCAAATGATATTCCTCACATTTTGATTCTAGCTTTTGATGATCATTTATACGGCAACGTGGATCAGATTTGTCTTTTTGGCTGTGATGTTATAAACAATCATGCTAAAAAGAGATAAAACTATAAAAAGGGGGAGTCAGGAAGCTCTAGAAGGAAAGAGGAAATATCTGGTCTAGACCTCCTCACCCCTTATCTTGGTCAGATTACCAAGGTGTCATAGGTCCTCAGGATATCTGGGCCTTTCACAGCTGTAATGGATCTTGTTAGCACTCTTTCTGGTTTGTAAGGGTCATTCTTAGTTCATTCCACATTCCCTTGTTGATGGTTTGCAAGGTTTATTTTATGAGTGCTCTAACGATGGGGAGAATGCTGTAATCTTCAGAGTTTGGTGACAATTAGATAAACTGCCCCAGGAGGGATATGACTTTGGGTGAGAGGCCCTGTGCACCTGTGAATATGCACTTGTCTTTGGCATGTAAAGAAAAGAAACTTGTTTAACTAATTTGCCTAAACTGGGTAGAGCCTGGGGTGGGAACTATTATTTTAAGGATGCAGTACCTTTGGCCATTTCATGGATATGGATCTAGAAGCTGGGAAACTATAAGAAGTAAAAATGGCTTCCTGTTTGTTCCTGTCTCCTCAAGTGTTTGTTTATTTATCAATCTCTATCTCACTGAGTCTCTGATATCCTTTAATCTCTTGTTTCTGCTTCTGCTCTTATGTTCCTTTCTCTGTGCAATCCACTGCTTCAACTTTACTCTCTTGCTTTATTCTCCTCTCAAAATTAGATTTCTATGGAACATTGGATATGTGACCTCATAGATGCCTATGCTACCTGACAATAAATTTGGGTCTTTTTTTAAGTTCTGTTCAATTAAGGCTGAGAGCCCAGAGGCTGTGAGAAGGTTAGGGGATGATATACATGTCTATAATAATGCTTTTGCCAGAATGGTCCCTTTTTGGGCGCCTGGGTGGCTCAGTTGGTTAAGCAACCGCCTTCGGCTCAGGTCATGATCCTGGAGTCCCAGGATCGAGTCCCGCATCGGGCTCCCTGCTCGGCAGGGAGTCTGCTTCTCCCTCTGACCCTATCCCCTCTGATGTGCTCTCTCTCTCTCATTCTCTCTCTCTCAGATAAATAAATAAAATCTTTAAAAAAAAAAAAGAATGGTCCCTTTTTTAAAAACCTCATGAACTTGTACCTCAGATAGCTCTGAAGCCAGATATTTAAGGATTCTGTACTCCATAAAAACATAATCTTGGGTAACTAACATACATAAATTCAGTTCTGTCAAACAATATTATAATGACCAAATCTATTTCATGGATAATTCTTACCTTAAGAAGGTGTCTCAAGCATTAGAAAAAAAAAGCCTAACAACGTTTCTTATATAAAAAGGCACTATCAAATAATGGTCTTTGCTTCTGTTGTTCTCAGTGTTGTTGTTGTAGTTGTTGTTTTCCTAATAGTTGGGATGGTGTTCTTTTGGTCACTTCCCTTTCTGTCCTGACCCTCTTTATGACTTGAGGAGGTTTGCGTGGGATGGAATCAGAGATTAATTGTGGAGAAAGTAAATTTGTGTTCCACACATGGATCATTTTTATAATTCTGACCTTTTAAGTATTGTCTTTCCAGCAAATGAACTAATGGAAGCAATGAATACACACACACACACACACACACACATACACACACAGGCAAGCCATTTCAAGCTCTGTCATAGAATCTCTCAATGCTTCATCAACTTGACCCTTTTGATTTTGCTCATGCCAGTAGCTGATCTAGTTATAAATATTTTCCTTATAGCATCTTGGGAGGAATGGGCTCTTTGTATTTGAAAGTTAATATCTCTTGGTTGGTTTCATCTGTATGAAGGAAAGCCAGCATCTCCTTCAGTGGTCTGGTCAGTGGATCCATAGACAATGGTGATGTGTAGGTCATATTCACTCCTTGTTTTCGTTCCTATCACCAGCTTTCCAACCAAAGGCCACCAGTTGGCAGTTCTGAAGCCTGGCATTCAAAACTGCTCAATAATCTCATATATGTGTCTGCATTTTCACATTGCCGAGAAATGAAGAAACCCATCTGTCATTTGCTCTGCCCTCATCTGATTCATTATAGCCAGATGGCTATAATGAATCTTAATGCTTAAAACAGCATTAAGATCTACTGGATGTTTTGCTTGAGGTGGGAGGCTGGGGGAGGAATTATCAGTTGGGTTAAAGCTTAACCTTTAAGTAAAAGTAAATAATGACAGTGAAGGCATTATAGGAATAATGCCTGGCTTTTTGGATTAGTGCAGGGGAATGAAAAGAAAATGTATTTGTGTCTTCCCAGGAAAAGTTTAAACCGTATACATCTCTTTGAATTACCAACTGTATGGCCTTAGACAGGTTAATTAAACTCCCTGAGCTTTAGTTTATTTATCTGTAATGAGGATGAAGTATTTTTGAGATTGGCCATTTTTACCCTTTGGAAGCAGAATGCCAAACCTCAGCCACAGCTGGAAAGCACTAGTTGATTCACATCACTTTATTGCTGCAGGTTGAAGTGGAAGCTCAGTTTCACACTGGGTTTCACTGACATTAGGAAAGGAAAAGAAGGAAGCAGAGTTCCAACTAATCCCATTTCCCAGCATAATTTGTCTATATTGAAATATAATTAACATACAATGTTATATTAGTTTCAGGTGTTCAACATATTGATTCAACAATTCTATACATTAGTGTTCACCATGATTAAGTGTAGTCACCATACAGCATTATTACAATGTTATTGACTCTATTCCCTATGCAATATTTTCATTTCCTTGAGTTATTTATTTTATAACTAGAAGCTTATAATTCTTAATCCCCTTTATCTATTTCACCCATTCCCCCACCTACCTCCTCTCTGGCAACCACCAGTTTGTTCTCTGTATTTAAGAGTGTGTTTTCGTTGGTTTGTTTTGTTTTGTTTTAGATGTCACATATAAGTGAAATTCTATAGTATTTGTCTTCCTCTGTCTTATTTCACTAAGCATAATACCCTCTAGTCCCATCCATGTCATTATAAACGAGAAAGATCTTGTCTTTTTATGGCTGGGTAATATTCCTCTGTGTGTGTGTATGCGTGTGTGTGTGTGTGTGTGTGTGTGTGTGTATACACATCCTTTTTACATCTTTATTCATCTAAAGATATACATTTAGGCTGCTTCCATATCTTGACTATTATAAATAATGCTGCTATAAACAAAGATGCATATATCTTCAAATCAGTGTTTTAATTTCTTTGAGTAAAAACCCAGTAGTGGGATTGCTGGATCAAAGCTGGAGGTATCACAATCTCAGATTTCAATATATAGTATAAAACTGTTGTAATCAAAACAGTATAGTACTGACACAAAAGTAGACACATAGAGAGTCCAGAAATAGTCAATTAATTTGGTCATATAATGGACAAAGGCAGCAAGAATATACAATGGGGAAAAGACAATCTCTTAGTAAATGGTGCTGGGAAAACTGGACAGTTACAAAAGAATGAAACTGGACCACTTTCTTACACTATACACAAAAATAATCTCAAAATGGATTAAAGACCTTAATGTGAGACCTAAAATCATAAGCCTCCTTAAAGAAAACATAGGCAATAATCTCTTTGACATCAGCCTTAGTAACATTTTTCTATATGTGTCTCCTCAGACAAGGGAAACAAAACCAAAAATAAACTATTAGGAGTACACCAAAATCAAAAGCATTTGTACAGTGAAGGAAACCATCAATAAAACAAAAAGGCAACATACTGAATGGGAGAAGATATTTGCAAATGATCTATTAAATAAAGGGTTAATATCCAAAATACATAAAGAATTTATATGACTCAAAACCAAACCAAAACAAAACAAAACAAAAAACAAAATCAAAACAACAACAAAACACCACAAATAATATGATGAAAAAATGGGCAGAGGACCTGAATAGACATTTTTCCAAAGAAGATTTACAGATGGACAACAGATACATGAAGATGTGCTTAGTATCACTGATCATCAAGAGATGCAAATCAAAACCGCACAGATATATCACCTTACACTTGTCAGAAAGGTTGAATCAAAGAGACAAGAACTAGCCATTGTTGGTGAGGATGTGTAGAAAAAGGAATACTCATGTGTTGCTGGTGGGAATGTAAATTGGTGCCGTCACCATGGAAAACAATATGAAGTTTTCTTGAAAAATTAAAAATAGAAATACCATATGACCCAGCACCATTTATTTTTTATTTTTTTATAAATAATTTTTTAAGGATTTTATTTATTTATTTAAGAGAGAGAGACACAGCGAGAGAGGGAACACAAGCAGAGGGAGTGGGAGATGGAGAAGCACGCTCCCCGCAGAGCAGGGAGCCCAACGCAGGGCTTGATCCCAGGACCCTGGGGTCATGACCTGAGCCGAAGGCAGACTCTTAATGACTGAGCCACCCAGGCACCCCGACCTAGCACTATTTAAAACCTGGCTGAGTATAGAGGTTCAGTTTATAGCCTCTGCTGAATACCACCCTGGCAGGGGAATTAGAATACCCCCTACTTCCACTGTAGGAATAATGGAGATCAGCTTTCCACTCTGTCCTACTTGGGAATGGGATTTGGAGCACCATCTGGTTTCAATGAGTTAGAGGATTAAAAATCATCCCTCCATTCAGCCCCACAGACACTAGTGGGCAGAGGAGTTGGAGCTCCCTTGCCTGCTTCCTAGGATATTTCTCTAAAGGAGGGGTAGAAAGTCAGTTCCCACTGAGCTCCACTGACACTTTGGACACTTCCTCCTGGTGTTTTGCTGGAGTAGTTTGGGTATTGCTATTTATTTTAGGTCACCACTTTTCCGATCCTTTGGCTAGGGGAGACAGACTTTCCTTGGAGGAATTTTATGTTACTATTTTATGTTTCTATGTCTATTAGCAGTTCTGGGCTGGAGGCTTCTGCCATGCCTTGCCCAGGAAATATGGGAGGCAATGAGAAAACCCAGGAAATTCATTACTATGTTGTTCTGTAAGTCCTACGTGTCTGGGCAGTCTACCTTCTTTCCATCTTAAAGGGCCTTCCTATACTTTCTCATTATATTATCTCCAAGGCTTTTTAGGTTGGGCTAAGGGGAAACAGCCACTCCATCTTAGCCAGAACCAGGAGTCCTCCGATAATGTGCTTTTCAATTATAAAGTCCAATAGAAATGTAAGAAAGTATTGTCAAGATTAAATCCAAGAAACAATGATTTAGACAATTATGTTGGGAAGCAATTATATCACTTCAAAGAATAAGCTCTCTTCAGTCTCTCTGGGAATATCATTTTTATACTAACAATAAATATGGTAATGACAAATTTTCAGAATTAGTTTACTAAAACAGGTTCTCTCCATGGAATGGCTTCTGGTAGCATTTTTTAAATACAGATTGTGGTTATTGCACTTTTAAATGTATTTTATGAGTTTTCTTTTTCAGAAATTTAAAATGCTCATCATTTCACTTACTGAACTAGTAGGCCAGTCATTTGCAATGCCTACATTGACAAAAGTGGAAAGGTGACAGGTTTTGTTAAAAACAAAAACAAAAATCTCCCCAAAGCATCTGAATTTTTTGCCTTATATTTTCTAATTAGAGAAGAGAGGGATAGGAAATTTTATTCTTCATCTAAGTTTCACCACATACAGCGGTAACAGAGCAATCTCCCTCATATTACAAATATTTCACTTTTAATCTTCCAGCCTAATACCACTTTTTAGCACAATATCCAGTGTGTAGAAGTCCATTTACATCTCAGTGAAAGTCAGTACCCTGCCATTCATTCGTTGGGCTTTCTGTGCTTGCTCAGTGTGCCTGTGTAAGCGATGGTAAACCTCATCTCACCAAAATTTGTTTCTGAATATGTATTTACCAAGAATGTGCCAGCATTGTACTACTGGATCTAATGGGTAGGTCAAGGTAAATGTTAATGAAAATGCTATTGATAATGATTATTATAAAATTTATAATTATTATAAAAGACAGAAAGAGTTTGCAATTGTGTAAAGAAGATGAACTGAATGCACAAGATTCTTAAAGTACAACCAGAAACCATGAGAAGCTCTAGAGCCTAAATTGTACCACACTATTGGTCAAATTTTGAGGCAAGGAGGTTGGACTTTTGTACCTTCAAGTCAGCCACTGTTTATTTGTCTGTGACCTGGTCTCTTGGTGATAGAGGGTAATATTATAGGCAAGGCAGCTTCTGTTTAACTGAGAACAATTTCCAGAGGTAGGGGGCTAGAGATGTTAGCCAACAACACTCTTGGGAGCTGTGGGAAGAGTGCTCCTATATATACGTTATGAGTTGCATTGTGTCCCACCAAAATTCATATGTTGAAGTCCTAACTCTTAGTACCTCAGAATGTCACTTTATCTGGATATAGGGTGTTCACAGAGCTAATCAAGTTATGTGAGTTCATCAGGAGGAGCCATAATCCAATGTCACGGATGAATTTATAAAAAGGGGAAATTAGGACACAGAGAGTGGTGGGAAGAGAGGGAGAAGACAGCCACCTACAAGAAAAGGAGAGAGAAGCCTCAAACAGATCCCGCCCCCACTCTGTTCGAAGGAATCAACCCTGATGACACCTTGATCTTGAACTCATAGTTTCCGGAACCGTGAGACAATTATCTTCTTATTTTTTAAGCCACATAATTTGTGGTGCTTTGTTATGAGAGCCCTAGAAAATGAAAATATTTAAATATAGCTAATGAGTCTCTTCTCTAAGTATTTGAGACACAGAATCAGGAAAGAACTAACATTTTTCTCCTCAGAAGATAAAAACCGTAAGACAAAAGCAAACAAATCATTTGCTCCTCTTAGCACACACTATCACCATTGGTCATTAGGTGAGTCATGAGGAAGGAGGTAATGGATCCAGTTATCCTGTGATAAAGAAGTAAATTCACACAGCACATTTTGTATCAGTGGTCTGATTAAATGCCCATAACAAAGGCAGAAATAAGCTCTTTCATTAAAAGTTTAAGAACCTGGGGCACCTGGGTGGCTCAGTCGTTAAGTGTCTGCCTTCCGCACAGGTCATGATCCCAGGGTCCTGGGATTGAGCCCCGCATCGCGCTCCTGAGCGGAAGCCTGCTTCTCCCTCTCCCACTCCCCCTGCTTGTGTTCCCTCTCTCACTGTGTCTCTCTTTGTCAAATGAATAAATTTAAAAAATTTTTTAAAAATTTAAAAAAAGTTTAAGAACCTTTAAGCCTTCTTGAAATCTTGGTATTTTTTTACACTCCTTGACATCATCATCATCACCAACTTCCTCATAACTTTCATCAGTATCATCTTCATCATCACCATAAAAATAACAAAAAATGCATTTCATACAAATGAGACACTGAACTATTCACTTAAATGTGTTATCTCATTTAATTCTAACACACACATACATACACACATACACACACACATCTATGAAGTAGCACTTTTATTATCTGTATTTTACAGATGAACCTTAGAGCTACTAAGCAACTTCCTCAAGGCGACTCTGCTAATAAGTGCTGGGGTCAGCGTGGTCTGTTTTTGTTTTTGTTTTAATATGCTGGAGGCTTTAACCACAAGCCTCGCCACCTCTTTTCAGAAAGCATATCTGAAATCTTTAAAGCAGAGGTCTCAGAAACTATCCCAGACATGAACTAACTTCTTTGCCCTTGACTGAGTTGTATTATCCTATGAAGGGTAGAATTGAGCTTTTAATACCTAAAGGCTTTTTGTTTCTCTCCTGTAAAAGATGGTCAGTACAGGGGAAACAAAAGCATTATTACGGCACTTATCATATGCCAGGTTTTTACATCGCTTATTTTATCTTCAAAGCTATCCTGACAGTTTATTATATTTATTTTGGAAATGATGTCACTGAAGTTTAGAGAGGTGAAGTAACCTCCCCAGGGTCATCCTGAAACTGCCCAACTCTACCACGCTAACCACGAAGCATCCTATTTCTAAGACAGTTGATACCCATCATTGACCCCTTGGTGTGAAAACCAGAGATAAGGTCAAGATAGAGAAATGAGGGGGTAGATGCTGAGAGTACCAAAGTTTTGCTGGAAAAGAGAAATAGGGCTATGGGAAAGTAAATGTGAGGGGTCCAAAGGAAGGCAGCAGGCACATGAGGCAGTGGGCAGGGAGGTGGAAGAAAGAGTTGGGGGCAGGGGCAGTGCAAGATCTCCTGTATTATTTTTTCTTAAGATTTTATTTATTTATTTGAGAGAGAGAGCAGGAGAGCTTGATAGCACATGAGCAGGGGGAGGGACAGAGGGACAAACAGACTCCCTGCTGAGCACGGAGCTCCATCCCAGGGCCATGACCTGATCTGAAGTCAGACGCTTAACCAACTGAGCCACCCAGGCACTCTGATCTGCTGTGTTATCTCAGGCTGGCTCCAGGAATGAAACCAAGAGAGAAATAAAGAATGGCATGAAGTAGTGTTGCTTGTTCCCAATAGAGAGTATTGCTTTTTTTGCTCCCTTCTTCTCCATTTAGTGGTTTAAATAAGATTCATCCTTAACTGGATGTGGGCGTCTCCCAGCACTCCTCCATCCCAAAGGATTGGAGAGAAGGATGAAACGAAGATTTTATTTCTGGGGGCTGGGGGGTGGGGGTGTCACACTGCTGTCTTATTCGTGTTTCTGCTCTTGTCATTGCCATTGTTGTTGCTGATAAACCCTTCAGTACAATTTGATATTTCTAACAGTGTGCTTAAAGTAACTATAATAAAAAAAAAAATAAAACTCCCAATAAATAAAAAAGTGAACAAGGATGTTCGCCAGAGGTAAGATAAAAAAGCAGGTGTTCAATGAAAAGCCCTTCATTTCTGAGATGAGTCTGTGAGCAAGACTTTCAGATGAGAACCCCTGAGTTATCACTAGGGTCCAAGAGAGTACTGACCACTCTGAGCTTTTTCTCCTCACATCTAGAAGGTTCTAAATACATGGCTACTAAATAGATCTTGACTCTTTGAGAGATATATAATGCCAGACTAGTTTCCCCTAGACGCTCAATGCATTTCTCACCAAACTTCACTTTACTTCAGTAAAACGAGTGTTACTCTTAATTTTTAAATAAAAATTTAAACCAAACATAGATGGTGTTATGATTTATCTGGTATCTATTCTCTGTCCATTTCTCATCAAATAAACTTAAATCCAATATAGAACCAATGGATCATTCATCCCATCTACTTCTTGGAAGGGATTGAATACTGGTTTTCTTAAAATAGGTATTGGTTAATTGCATAAAACTACCAAACTCACTTGAGAATGTTTTGCCAGCCCTTTCCCCCCATCCAAAATAGCATATGTGGATATTCTGAGGAAAAAGTACATTCAGTCATTTCTGCTGTAATTTCATGTTTTAAAAACATGAATTTCTTCTAACATGATTGATATATTAGGTATCCATATACACACATTTTGTGTTTGCTTAGGGACATTTTTGCTCATGTGAAATACCAAGTGGACTTGGAGAACTGCACGCAGCTGAACAGAGCTGTGTAGGGATACCCAAAACAAACACACATCACACATTTCAGACATCTACCAGCCAGCTCAGTTCACTGTCTGTGTTAGGAGCTACATCCATGCACTCCAGTGTTACAACTTTTCAGCTAATTTCAGACCAAATCCTACTTCTACTACTTTATAATAACTTGTAAGCTGTACCCTTTAGGCATCTGCTTCCACAAACAAACTTCTGATATTTTTAAGTTAAAGCACCATAGTTATTGGAACATTATGTAACCACTTAATATATATAAAGCTGTGTTACTGAAATATATATATTTCTCTCATGAACTTTTTGAGTCTTGTGCCCCTAATTTTACTATTCCCTCATAAATTCTGTGATGCTTGATGTGTGATATTGCAAGGCATGGAGATTTTAAAGAACAGTTGCAAGGACAAAATGAAATACTCTATTTTAAAAATATCTGTATAAAAATTATTTTAAGGCCAAGAAATCAATGTTATTGTGAGCAAAGTGGAATATTATTATTTTTGAGAGATGGGGAGAATGGCCGTGTTAGCAAACCATGGAAGATTACTGAGTGAAGTTCAGATAATGAAAATGATAGACCACTCCTGACAGTCCATCTGTATGTCATTCATTGTTCTGAGTCAAGCAAGACATTTATAAGGAACAGTTTCTTCCACACAAATCCTGACAAAGTTTGATACTGTCACCCAGACAACAAACCAACTATTACTGAGAAGCAGACAGAAGATGGGCTACACATTGTTTAGAAGCGAACAAGGTCTGAAAATGGAGGTAAATTGTTTTGCACGTAATCTTTTGCCCAAAGTTTGAGAAACAAAGATCAGAACCTTCACCATTGCCACCACCATCATCACCAAAGGCACTTGTGAAGAGCTACATTTGAAAATGCATACCTGTTGAAAGAGAATAGGGTCAGGAAGTTTTTTGCATATACCAGGCTATGTTTTCTACACTTCACATTTATTTTCACAATAATCTTATAAGAAATCTTTTTTAAAATGATGTATTTATTTTAGAGAGAGAAAGAGAGAGAGTGCAGGGTTAGGGGCAGAGGAGAAGGAGAAGAAAAATCTTGAGCAGACTGCCGCTGAGCACAATCATGAGTGAAGATGTGGGGCTCAATCTCATGACCCTGAGATCAGGACCTGAGAGCCAAAGTCAAAAGTCAGAATCTTAAACGAATGAGCCATCCAGGTGCCCCATAAGAAATCTTTTTTTATGTCCTTTCTATAAATGGAAAATATGAGTCTCAGAGAATGTAAATTACTTGCCTAAAGACACATGGTTAATAAGTGACAGACCGACATTCAAACTCCATTATTTCTCAATAATTCTTAACACTTTCTATGAAATCAAGCTAAAAATCAAAGCAAAAAGTGGGCATAAGCTACCTACTTATATACTTACATGTTTATGCCTTTGTCAGGCTTCTGGTTTCTTGTCTAGCACCCCTCAGTCTTATCCTTGTTTTAGTTTTATTTCTGTCATTTCACTGCATATGGATATCTTGCCATTTACTTGTCTTTCTGAAAAATAGGCAGATGTAGACAGATTTGAGAAAATAATGTGGACTATTCATAATACTTAGTATGCATGAGAAAATCTTGGGAAAAAGTTCTTGGGAAGTTGAGTTAATTTGCCTTCTTGAGGAATTGGAAGCTGGTTCTCATGGCTTTTTTTACACTACCCAAAAATATGGGGCCTGATATTATGTTTGATTAGGAACAACAACAACAACAACAACAACAAAACAAAGATTAGCTTGTGGCTTCTCAGCAGGAGGAAAGCTAAGGTGATTCCTGACAGTATATCAGATTTGCATCTTGAGGACATGAAAATTGTATTAGCCATGTGAAACAATCTTTCTTATTTGCTACAAGTCAAAATAGCATTGAAAACTGAGCTCCTTTCTTTACCAAGATTGCAGTGACTCTCTGCCCTCTTAATTAACATTAAGCTAAAGAGATTTGATCTTCTCCTTTTTCTTTTTTTTTTTTTAAAGACTTTATTTATTTATTTGACAGAGAGAGACATAGCGAGAGAGGGAACACAAGCAGGGGGAGTCAGAGAGGGAGAAGCAGGCTTCCCGCGGAGCAGGGCGTGGGATGTGGGACTTGGATCCCAGGACCCTGGAATCATGACCTGAGCCAAAGGCAGACACTTAAAGACTGAGCCACCCAGGCGCCCCTGATCTTCTTATTCTTAAAAAGAAATGCAGTTTTAAAGAGAGAACTGAGGTAGCAAGTACATTAAGGGAGATACTGAATTCACTGATAAAGTCAAAGGAAAACCATCCTGTAATAGTCTTGAAAACTTTATTTATAATTTTATATGATGATAAAAAGTAACAAATTATTCTTGGGTATATATGTGGTTTGGAAAGCTAAAAATGTTACCTGAACATTATTTTAATAAAGATATAGAAGAGCTACAGACTGATCTCCACAGACATACATTGCATTTTTATTTTAGGGTTGGGCAATTTGAGTAACATTCAAAAAATCTTAATTTAAGAAAAAAATACCCAGTTTATCATTGGGCAGGGCTTCAAAAAATGTCAAAAAACAAATGTGAAACCTTAGTTGCTGTCTATAGATGAAAATAACATACAATAAATTAATAAAATGAATGGGGGAAGAACATTCAGTAAATTAATGTATTAGGAATATGGTCAGACTATATTTTTGAAAATTAATTTAATTCTCTATTTTTTATTAACTATAGAAGTAGAAACTAATTGGGTTTCTGCTGTGAAATGTATGAAATTAATAAAGTAAAGAAACACAAAGTCCTTTTAAATTTAATAATGGGCATTTATGACTTTAATTAAGACTATCTCACTGATAATAAATGATTTGTTTTAAAGATTTTATTTACTTAATTGACAGAGAGAGACAGACAGAGAGAGAGGGAACACAAGCGGGGGGAGTGGGAGACGGAGAAGCAGGCTTCTCGCCGAGCAGGGAGCCCGATGCGGGGCTCGATCTCAGGACCCTGGGATCATGACCTGAGCCAAAGGCAGTCGCTTAACCGACTGAGCCACCCAGGCGCCCCTATCTCTGATAATAAATGATTGGCCTTGTATTTGCTCATTATTTTCCTCTGTTCCAGACTTTAGTCATTGGTGTCTGGCTGGCAAAAACTTTTGTGACTCATTTGTCAGGGGCTCTTGTGTTTCAGGGTGCATCAAATGCTAATAGGGGCTTTTCTCTGAGTGAGCAATTGTAGCTACAAAGTCTAGTAGATAGCAATTGCACCTTTAGTACTATTTTCATTTGACTGTATTCGATCTGTGGTCAGAGTTGCTGGTTTAGAGCCTGTTGTAGGTTACTTGACATTTGAATTCCTAGTTGGCCCAAAGCTCTTATTCAATTTTAGCAGCTTCGCATCTTCATATTCCTATAATGTAGACCTGGGTATTTCTGAACGTACGCACGATGTTCAAGTAAGGCATACTTCTCACTTGACATGTATATATCAGGACAACTTCACCTTCAAGGTACTCTGTTTTCTTTCCTTTTTCCTTTTCTTTCTTTCTTTCTTTCTTTCTTTCTTTCTTTCTTTCTTTCTTTCTTTCTTTCTTTCTTTCTTTCTTTTCTTTCTTTCTTTTTCTTTCTTTCTCTTTCTTTCTTTCATCTTTCTTTCTTTCTTTCTTTCTTTCTCTTCTTTCTTTCTTTCTCTTCTTTCTTTCTTTCTTTCTTTCTTTCTTT
>NW_027397082.1:12674035-12683566 GCF_003265705.2 Callorhinus ursinus | reverse complement strand
TTCTTTCTTTCTTTCTTTCTTTCTTTCTTTCTTTCTTTCTTTCTTTCCTTTCAAGAGAAAGAGAGCACTTGCACAAGCAGGGAGGGGCAGAGGGAGAGGGAGAGAGAATCTTAAGCAGGCTCCACACCCAGCACCCAGCGCAGAGCCCAACGTGGGGCTCCAATCTCACAACCTGAGCTGAAATCAAGAGTAGGACACTTAACCTACCGAGCTACCCAGGCACCCTGGTACTCTGTTTTCATTATGAAAAATTTCACAGCCCCCTCTGGAGGTGAACAGAAAGCTGGGCTCTGCCTGAGACAGGGTGGTTTAAGATAGCTTGGAGGTGGAACATGATTTGGAGTGTGGCCCCAAATCACTGAAGACCGTCCCATGTGGCACTCATAAAGTCATCCCAAACTCATTAGACTCTGATACAATTGTTACACTTAAATTCAGTAGTTTAGACAAAATCAGCTTCTAACTAGTAGGAATCAATGACGCATTTTTGTTGCAGGAGACCACTGCACTTAATCAAAACCTGTTTCCATGGGCCTTCCTGAACAGAGTGGGGCTTGTGGAAGGGTATTTCTTTACTGGTAGCTTGTCTTTCTCTCCTCCTTTCAATTTCCCCTCACCCTCTCCTATTTGGCTGTGCAGTGTAAGGTCCTCATTTCATGTATTAGGTCATACGTTCCTCCCACATTCTTGCTTTGATTGCTGTATTTTTGCTATTTCAAAGATATCGACTGGTGTTAAAGGCTATCTTCACTCAGGATTCAAGCTGCTGCCGCCCATTCTCAGCTCAAAGTTCTGCAGGCTCTTGTGACTCCGTGTGCTTCCACAGGGTTCCCTGAAGAACTTCCTCCTTATAATTCATCATTCCATAAGTAGCATCAGCACCTCTTTGGCCAATTCAGCCAGAAAGTTTCTTCCTGCTTCCCACTTTAAATTAATCACTGACATTTGTTGATGATACATTTATTTATTTTCCCAACTTGCAGTGCCCCCCTCCTACTCACCCATGGAGGGGCTTCTCACCTGCTATATTTCTTGCCTGGATTACTATAACAACCTTCCCTTCTGTCTCTGCCTTTAGCCTTGGAGACATTTTGGGTACTAGAGAGCAGAGTAAGTCCATCATCAAGGAACATCTCCTCATGTAATATGTCCACTGGGTCCTGGGAAGGGAACCCCTCAGGTTTCCAGCCGTGCTCGCTCTGTGATCCAAGAGCTCACTGGCGGTGGAGATGAAGGGAAGTGAGGATCAGGTCTGAGCTGTAGTTTTGCTGAGGCCTTCAGCCTGGAAGTCCAGACATATTTTCTGCTTCAAAGAAACAAGTTCCTGGCTACACTACTTCTGAAAGGTAGGTACGAGTCCTGGATTGTCAGGATCGTGGCAGCAGCCAATGTTACTTTAAGGCTGGACAAGAGTGAAATCAGAAACAGAGCATGTGCTTACAGCTAGAAGGAAAAGGCTAGTTATTAACTCTGGGACCATCTGAGGGCTATTAGGAAACATTTGTTTTAGATTTTTTTATCACCTACTTAACCTCGGTGCCAGAAATTTCACATAACACCTATTCCTCTAGCCCCATGTACTACCTCCTGCAAGAAAAAAAAAAAAAAAATATATATATATATGAGCAAAGCAATATATATCAATTACAGTTGACCCTGGAACAACAGATTTGAACTGTGCAGGTTCACTTATACACAGATTGTTTCAATAAATATAGCACAATACTACAAATGTGTTTTCCCTTTCTTATAATTTTCTTAATAACATTTTATTTTCTCTAGCTTACTTTATTGTTAAGAATACGGTATATAATGCATAAAACCTACAGAATATGTGTTAATCGACTGTTATCGGTAAGGCTTCTGGTCAACAGTAGGCTATTAGTAGTTAAGTTTTTGGGGAGTCAGAGTTATACATGTATTTTCGACTGCAGTGGAGGATTGGTGGCCCTAACCCCCATGTTGTTTAAGGGTCGACTCTCTATGTCATTTATTATCCATCATCTGCCCTCCTTTCTTCTTTTTTTTCCTCCTTTACACTTCCCTTCCCTCCCTCCCTTCTTTTCTTCTGCATCTGGCTTTTTTTTCTGCTTACCATAAACATTGTAGTAAATATCAATATTTCATTCATTTTATATGGCAAAATAATATTCCATCGTGTATATAGACCATGTTTTGCTTATCTACTCACCAGTTGAAGAACATCAGTTCACAAGTTGATGAACTCTTTACACTTTTTGGCTATTATAATTAATGTTATCATAAAGATTCATATAGAAGTTTCTGTGTAGACATCATGTTTTCATTTCTCTTGAGCATATACCTAGAAGTGGAATTGATGGGTCATATGGTAACTCTGTGTTTAACACTTTGAGGAACTACCAGCCTGTTTTCTAAAGTGGCCACACCATTTTACAATCCTACTAGCAGTGTATATGGATTTCAACCTCTTCACATAGTCACCAATATTTTTTTGTCTTTTCAATTTTAGCCATTTTAGTGGATCTTCCATATTCATCACAGCTATGATCCTAGAATCTGAGTATTCATTTTTCCTATAAGTTTTCTGATACAATCAATGTTCCTCTTAAAGAAGTTATATCCCAACTCCTCTTGATGGGTTTACAGTGACTTTTATATAAAGGGAAATTTAATAATAATACCAAGCATTTGCTGAGCATTCACCATGGGCCTGGCCCTCCTCTAAATATATATTATTTCTTTAGATCTTCACAGCTACTCTGTCCAGCCTGACAGAAAAATTTTGACTTTAGTAAACTACTATTCTGGAAAGTTACTGAACAAAGCACAACTATTTTAAAATCTATTTGTAAACGTGTGTCCTCAACTGTCTTGGTTTTCCCAAATACCCAAATATGTTTCATTTCTCCCATGAATGCCCTTCAAATATTGCCTATTACAAAGGAAATTATTTTTTCAGAAGCCTTAGCACACTGCAAACACACACGGCAAGTTCATTAAGCTCACAGAACCCCCAGGGTAAGCAAGGGAAAAAACAGGATGCTTTAATACACCACTCAGGCTTTTAGCAAGTAAGTTCTCACCATGTAGCCCCTAATCAATAGGTTTCTCAACAAAGTAAGGTGAGGGGGTGCTAGTGAGGAAAGAGAGAGTCTGACTGATAAAGTATTTTGAGGATTATGCTACCCAAGATGAAAAAAAAAAGTTCACGAACTGAGAGTAGAGGACTCACTTGCCACATTAATGAGAACAGATTATTTTCATTCCTGAAGGTTGCACACAAGGGAATAATCATCCAGCAAGGGTTTCTCATTTTATACTTTTATTCTGTAAATGCTCAAAAGCCAATATGTACAAAACTATTTAGCAAAATGCCACCATGGGGTTCCTAGTTTGTAATTTTCAAAAACAACCAAAGGCTGCTGTTCCTCATAAATTATGCAGTAAGAGGTTTTGAGTAAGATTGAAAAATGGGAGCAAAACCTACACTCCCAGCAGGCAAAATATTGCTTGACATTTTTAATAATAATGAAACATAAGACCGCAGTGGGGCAAAACTAAAACACATTTGCATGTCAAAGAATAGGTTCTATTAATTTGTTTAGGTTTCTTTCTTAGCTATTCTCTTTCTTTTGGAATAACTTCAAGGTTATGAAGAATGTAATAAATGTCTAAATAGTTGAGAGGATGTATGAACACAGATGAAAACAGCTGATTTTCCAAGCAGATGCTGAAAGGTGAGAAATCTGTATGCAAGAAGTGACTTCTCCCCTTTGCTTCTTGAATGCAGTCATGTGTCATTTTTAGAAGGTAAAAAAAGGAAGCCAAAGTATTGGCCAGCTTGTGCTTATGTAATATATATTCTCCTGGCGGTGCATACATTTAAGGGTGCTGTTTCTTGTCCTGTGGAAGCTTACCTAATTGTCATGTTTTTGGCCTTTCCTCAGGAGAAATGCTATGGTAACAATATCCTAATGTTTAACACCACACATTTATTTCCCCCATTGTTCTTCCTTTTTCTCTTTAGGAGAGAGAAGTTGAAGCTCTGATTTATAATGAATTGAGTTTCACAGTTCAGATTTAGAATTGAGGAAACACATTATGTAAATTCTGGTTAGCCTGAAAAGCTTTAAGGATATTAGGAAACAAAACAATTAAAAAAACACTTTTATTATAGTTTTTAAAAAATCAATCTTTTCTATTTTATGATTGTTTTTTATTTCTTAGTAAGTTAAAAAGTATTTTAATGGCTGGTAAATCAATACAAAGAAACAAAAGTGTTTTCTATAGATTTTCTTCTTTTTAATTAATACTGTAAATCTTCCTTAGTTGAGAAAAGACATTGAGAGAGACTAATTTATGTTTGAAATACCATTTTAAGTTATCAGGAAAGCATCCTGTGGACCTGTGGTTAAATGATTTACTTGGTTGTCACAATGCACAGATGAGAGAGAATTGAGTTTTTCAAGAGCTTACACATTACAGACACATATTTTCCAAGATTTGGATTTTGTTGAACTGAACTTTAATGCACAGGAGAGATGTTTAACTGTTTGGAGACATATGGGGTCTGAGCTCTGTGTTTGTCTGGATCTGTTCACTTCACTCTTGCCCCCGCTAATGTGAGATCTATTTCTCCAGGGCAGGGCAGAGTGTGCCCAAGTGCCTGACATTTACTAGGACCTCAAATATTTGAAAGAAGATATGTATAAGTGCACAAGTGAATGGATTAAATTAAATTATAACCACACCTTTTTGGATATTCACTGTTAGTAAGTTCTAGGATATTGGGTCATAGCTCATTTATAGAATTTGAGATGGAATGGATTAAATTAAATTATAACCACACCTTTTTGGATACTCACTGTTAGTAAATTCTAGGATATTGGGTCACAGCTCATTTATAGAATTTGGGATGGCCCATGAATGAATTAATTTATAACCATAGCTTTTTGGATACTCACAGTTAGTAAACTCTAGGATATTGGACCACAGCTCATTTATAGAATTTGTGGCCCAGTATCCTAGAGTTTACTAACTGTGAGTATCCAAAAAGGTGTGGTTATAGCCCAGTTATCACTTGTGTTTTTGTTTTTTAAAGATTTTATTTATTTATTTGAGAAACAGCATGTGAACAGGGCGAAGAGCAGAGGGAGAGGGAGAGGGACAATCCTCAAGATGACTCCCTGCTAAGCACAGAGCCTGACTCTAGGCTTGATCCCAGGACACTGAGATCTGATCTGAGCTGAAATGAAGTCAGATGCTTAACTGACTAAGCCACCCAGGTGCCCCCAGGCATGACTTGTTTTGTTGCAAAGTTAGGTGGAATCATTCTTGATTTTCCAATTTCATGGTTTCTCTTTCCTCATGGGCCTCTGCTATCATGTTTTTCCACTCCCAGTGATCCCTGTATAGCGGGGGTTCCAATTCTTGCCCTTTCTCCCTTTTATTTGTGTTATTTTGGATAGATTAGCACTTATAAGAGGTGGTACAGACACCTACTTCTCAGTGTTAGTAAGTTTTAATGCAGTAACGTATGTCTTCTATGTATGTCTTCTACATAGAAACTTGTAGCAAAAATAAGTTACCATGGGCAGCAGCAGACACTCCACCACCACCACCACCACCACCACCACCACCACCACCACCACCAGTAAGTAGGAAAGGCATTCCTGAAAAGGAAATGCCTTGACTGAGGTATAATTGTATATTTATTAAAAAAATATTTTTGATGAGGGAAACTGTAAACTTCAGCACAATCTCATGTTGATGGTTGTTTCTTGTATATTAAAGTTGTGGTAGAATATTATTCCATAAGAAATTATTCCAAAGATATTTTGACATGATCACATCAAACCTTCCTGAGAAAATGTAAATCTCTTATGTGTTTATAAAATATTACTAAGTATCTGTTACCCATGCTCCATTGTGAAGATCTCCCAGACTCTAAAATATAGTCATTTTTGGGGCGCCTGGGTGGCTCAGTCGGTTGGGCGACTGCCTTCGGCTCGGGTCATGATCCTGGAGTCTCGGGATTGAGTCCCGCTTCAGGCTCCCTGCTCGGCAGGGAGTCTGCTTCTCCCTCTGACCCTCCCCCCTCTCATGTGCTCTCTCTCTCTCATTCTCACTCTCTCAAAATAAATAAATAAATCTTTAAAAAAATAAATAAAATATAGTCTTTTTTTCCAGGTTTGATTCGATTATTTATACTTGGGGGAAGAAAAGAATTTTCAAAAAATCTATTAGAATAAAGTTAGTGTCTGTATCAGAAATGATCACCAAAGCCATGTTTTAAACTAAATTAAATGATTAGTCTATTTTTTTTAAGTTAAAGTACAGAAAAAACTGTTAGAAATGTAATTTAGAATTTATTTTGAAGTCTGAAATGGTGAAAAAAGAGATCACATGTAGCTCAAATACCCTCTGTCTGTCCTTATACCAACTTTATGTGTCCAATGTATAATTAACCAAAGTAAAGCAATATACAGAAATACAAATTATAAATTTTAATGTGGAAAATAGCTTAAATGTAGTCATTTTGCAGACAGATTTTTCTATCATCTTTTTATTTATCAATCTATCTATCATCTCTTTTCAGCTTTACTGAGGTAATTGATAAATGAAATTGTCAATTTTATAGTTTTCGCTGTTGCTTTTTAATCCACCAAAAGTAACTTTACAATGTAACACTTTAGACAGGTTCTTTGCTACTTTCTTTGCTTTCTCCTTCCTTAGGCAACAGTGCCTCAATCTTTAGCAGCAAGCTTTGGCTTGTGGAACTCTCCAGGGAAGCACCCTCACATGGGATCCTAAACTCAGCAGTCTGTGCCTACAGACTTCATTGATTACTGCTTGTAGATTGGCAGCTATCTGGTCACTTGACATATTGAGTATTGCCGTTCCGGTCTTGAGAAAGTTCTCCCTTTCTTCATCTACCTTAATTTCATGTTCAGTTGTAAATAATTCAAGCATTTTGAGGCTGTCACAGTATAGAATGTACATTTAGAGTGTACAATATAATGATTTGGTGTATGAATACATTATGAAAGGGTTTCTACAGTTGAGTTAATATATCACCCAACATTTACCTTTTTTTGTTTGCTGGTGTGTTTTTTGTTTTGTTTTTGTGTTCATTTTTTGGTGAAATACTTCTACTTTCAATTTCAATTATACAAAATAGTATTATCAGTTCAGGTGACCGTGTTATCTGTTAGGCCCTTAAATTTTTTTCATCTTAGAAAAGAAAGTCTGTCTGTTTTTCCACCCCGTCCCCTTTTCCCCTACTCCCCAGCTCCTGGCAACCATTCTTCTCTACGAGTTCAGAGTTCATTTTTTTGTTTCTTTGTTTCTTGTTTTTTTTGTTTTGTTTTGTTTGTTTTTGGATTTCATACATATGAGTGAGATCATGCAGTATTTTCTTTACCTGTCTGGCTTATTTCACTTAGCATAATGTTCTCTAGGTTCATCTATGTTGTTGCAAACGACAGATTTTCCCTCTTTTATAAGGCTGAATAATATTCAATTGTGTCTATGTATCACATCTTCTTTATTCATCTGTTGAGGAATGCTTAGGTTGTTTTTATAACCTGGCTATTGTGAATAATGCTGTAGTAAATGTGGGAGTGCAGATATCTCTTTGAGATAGTGATTATGTTTCTTTTGGATATACAACCAGAAGTGGGATTGTTAGAACATAGGTATCTCTATTTTCAATTTTTTGAAGAGTCTCCATATTGTTTTCCAAAGTAGCTGTGCAAGTCTGCATTCCCACCAACAATATACATGGGTTCACCTTTCTCCACATCCTCACCAACATCTGTTACCTGTTGCCTTCTCGGTAATAGATATCCTAATAGGCATGAGGTGGGCCACTGTGGTTGAGATTTGCATTTCCCTGATGATTAGTGTTTTGAGCACCTTTTCATTTATCTTTTGGCTATTTTTATGTCTTCTTTGGAAAAATGTCAATTCAGGTTCTTTACCAATTTTTTTAAATTGGGTTAATTTTTGCTATTGAGTTGTATGAGTTCCTTGTATATTTTGGATATTAACACCTTATCAGATATGTGGCTTGCAAATATTTTTCTCCCATTTTAACAGTTTGCCTTTTATTTCATTGATGGTTTCCTTTGCTGGGCAGAAGCTTTTTAGTGATGTAGCCCTACTTATTTATTCTTGCTTATGTTGTCTTTGCTTTTGATATCTTAGCCAAAAAGTCCTTGCCAACATTAATTTCAAGGAGACTACCCCCTCTGTTTTCTTAGAGTTTTATGGTTTCAGGTACTGCATTCAAATCTTTAATCCATTTGGGTTGAGATAGGGAGTTTGGGGACACCTGGCTGGCTCAGTTGGTTAAGCGACTGCCTTCGGCTCAGGTCATGATCCCAGGATTCTGGGATCGAGCCCCGCATTGGGCTCCCTGCTCGACAGGAAGCCTGCCTCTCCCTTTCCCACTTCCCCTGCTTGTGTTCCCTCTCTCGCTGTGTCTCTCTCTGTCAAATAAATAAATAAAATCTTTAAAGAAAAAAAAGAGATGGGGGTTCAGTTTCATTCTTATGTATGCAGATATCAGTTTTCCCAGTACCATTTGTTGAAGAAACTGTCTGTTCATCATGGTGTTGTCTTGGATCTTTTGTCAAAAAGTAATTGATCTTGTGTATGCATGGGTTTATTTCTGGGATCTCAAATCTTTCCCATTGGTCATTGTGTCTGTTATTAATGCCAATACCATACTGTTTTGATTATTATAGATTCGTAACATAGTTTGAAAGCAGGAATTGTTATGCCTCCAGTTTTGTTTTTCTTTCTTCAGACTGTTTTGGTTATTCAAGTTTTTGTTGTTGTTGTTGTTGTTTTTGTGCTTCTGTATAAATTTTAGGACTGTTTCTTCTATTTCTGTGAAAATGCGATTGGAATTTTGATACTGATTATATTGACTCTATCTACCACTTTGGTAGTAGGGACATTTTAACAATATTAATTCTTCCAATCTCTTAACATGGAGTATCTTTCTATGTATTTGTGTCTTTTTCAATTTTTCTCATTAATGGTTTATACCTTTCAGTGAGTAGAACTTTCACCTACTTAGCTAATTTTTTTTCTAAGTATTTTATTATTTTTGTTGCTTTATATATGAGATTGCTTTCTTAATTTCTTTTTCCAATAAGTCATTGTTAGTGGATACAAATACAATTTATTTTTATATAGTAATTTTGTACCCTGAAACTTTACTGATTTTTTACTAGTTCAAACAATACCTTGGTGGAGTCTTTAGTGCTTTTATTAAAAAAAAAAAAAAAATGTCAGTCTTGAGGGGGCGGAGCAAGATGGCGGAGGAGTAGGAGACCTAGATTTCGTCTGGTCTCAGGAATTCAGCTGAATAGGGATCAAACCATTCTGAACACCTACGAACTCAACAGGAGATCGAACAGGAGAGTAGCAACAACTCTCTGAACAGAGAAGCGACCACTTACTGGAAGGTAGGGCGTGCGGAGAAGTGAATCCGAGGTGATATTCGGGAGGATAGACGGCGGGGGAGGGGCCTCCGCC
>NW_027397082.1:12668004-12669035 GCF_003265705.2 Callorhinus ursinus | reverse complement strand
AGACACAAAGAAATGGAAAAACGTTCCATGCTCATGGATTGGGAGAATCAACATTGTGAAGATGTCAATGCTACCTAGAGCAATCTACACATTCAATGCAATCCCCATCAAAATACCATCCACTTTTTTCAAAGAAATGGAACAAATAATCCTAAAATTTGTATGGAACCAGAAGAGACCCCGAATAGCCAGAGGAATACTGAAAAAGAAAAGCAAAGCTGGCGGCATCACAATTCCGGACTTCCAGCTCTATTACAAAGCTGTCATCATCAAGACAGTATGGTACTGGCACAAAAACAGACGCATAGATCAATGGAACAGAATCGAGAGCCCAGAAATGGACCCTCAACTCTATGGTCAACTCATCTTTGACAAAGCAGGAAAGAATGTCCAATGGCAAAAAGACAGTCTCTTCAACAAATGGTGTTGGGAAAATTGGACAGCCACATGCAGAAGAATGAAACTGGACCATTTCCTTACACCACACACAAAAATAGACTCCAAATGGTTGAAAGACCTAAATGTGAGACAGGAATCCATCAAAATCCTAGAAGAGAACACAGGGAGCAACCTCTTCAACCTCAGATGCAGCAACTTCTTCCTAGACACATTGCCAAAGGCAAGGGAAGCAAGGGCAAAAATGAACTATTGGGACTTCATCAAAATAAAAAGCTTTTGCACACCAAAGGTAACAGTCAACAAAACCAAAAGACAACAGACAGAATGGGAGAAGATATTTGCAAATGACATATCTGATAAAGGGCTAGTATCCAAAATCTATAAAGAACTTATCAAACTCAACACCCAAAGAACAAATAATCCAATCAAGAAATGGGCAGAAGACATGAACAGACATTTCTCCAAAGAAGACATCCAAATGGCCAACAGGCACATGAAAAAGTGCTCAACATCACTCGGCATCAGGGAAATCCAAATCAAAACCTCAATGAGATACCACCTCACACCCGTCAGAATGGCTAAAATTAATAAGTCAGGGAACGACAGATGTTGGCGGGGATGCGGAGAAAGGG
>NW_027397082.1:12622207-12667904 GCF_003265705.2 Callorhinus ursinus | reverse complement strand
GGTGTTATGCTGAGTGAAATAAGTCAATCAGAGAAAGACATGTATCACATGACCTCACTGATATGAGGAATTCTTAATCTCAGGAAACAAACTGAGTGTTACTGGAGTGGTTGGGGGTGGGAGGGATGGGATGGCTGGGTGATAGACATTGGGGAGGGTATGTGCTACGGTGAGCGCTGTGAATTGTGCAAGACTGTTGAATCACAGATCTGTACTTCTGAAACAAATAACGCAACATATTTTAAGAAAAAAGGAAAAGAAGAAGATAACAGGAGAGGAAGAAAAGGGGAGTATGTCAGAGGGGGAGACGAACCATGAGAGATGATGGACTCTGAAAAACAAACTGAGGGTTCTAGAGGGTAGGGGGGTGGGGGGATGGGTTAGCCTGGTGATGGGTATTGAGGAGGGCACGTTTTGCATGGTGCACTGGGTGTTATGAACAAACAATGAATCATGGAACACTGCATCAAAAACTAATGATGTAATATATGGTGATTAACATAACAATAAAAATTAAAAAAAAATAAAAAAAACAGTGTTGGGAAAAAAAAATGTCATCTAGGAACAGAGGTAATTTTGCTTCTTCTTCTGTGAATTGGATGCTTTTCAAATTTTTTTCCTTGCTTACTTGCTCTGGCAAGGACTTGAAGTACCCTGTCGAATAAAAGTGGTGAGAGTAGGTATCCTTGTCTTATCCCCTGATCTTAGAAGAAACATTTTTAGCTTTTCACCATGGAGTATAATGTGAGATGTGGGTTGTCATAAATGTCCTTTATTATGTTGAGGTTATACACTGAGCTTGAGTGTATAGGATTGGAGATTGTTCCTGCACCCATTTAAAAATGACTTTGTTTGTGATAGTCCTGTGGGACTCATGATTGCAAGTCCTATTGGTGCTCAGAGGTAAGTGATCTGGGGACTCATCCCTCTGGTAGCAGCTATAAAAGTTGGGCCACTATGTGTGTGGAAAAGTCCTCCCAGGGAAATGCTGGAAGTTTCCTCTTTTGGCTTCCAGAGAGGATCAGTGTTAGTGCTGAGATGCATGCTAATTGGATGTTAGACTCTGAGGCAGTAGTTTGGAAAGCATGTAGTCAATCACCTTTCAGGAAAAGAGTGGGAGATCTATTTTTTCCTGCTTCCTTGGCACAAAGCCCTGGGGGAAATAGTTATAGTGAATGTGCCCTGTTAACAGCTGTTTTTCCTTTTGCTATAGTCCTGAGAGACTAATGAATGCAAGTCTCATTGGCTCTTAGACCTAGATAAACTGGGGTCTCATCTTCTGGGTGGCAGTCTTACAAGTTGGGTGCTACATGTGTGGTCCATGTCCTTTGTTCCTCAGCAAGATTCTGGGAGTTGGGTGTTCCCTCCTGGCTGTATAGTGCTGTGACAATGGGGGGCTTATAGTGAGAATGTGTCTTAGCCTTACCTGTTTCTGTTTGGGCATTATCTCTCTCTTGATATGTAAGACTCATTCAACCTGCTTCTGGATTTCTCTCAGAGGAAATAACTTCCAGTGTAGGTGCATATTTGGTATGTTGGTGGAAGGAGGGGAATTCAGAAGCTTCGTAAGTCACCATCTTGGTCTGGAGTTTCAATGGTTCTCAACATATCTATTTATTAATCGAAAGCAGAGTCAGAATTCTGAGAATGAGCACTTTACTTAGAACAATTGGCAGTTCTTATGGGATAAGCTGGGGGGGTGGAATCTATCTTCCCTGGCTCATTTTTTAATGTGTGTGTGTGTGTATAATTTTTTTCCTGCTAATTTTATGCCAGATGGAGATACAGTGACCAATAATACCCCCCTCAGGTGCCTGTTCTTGTACAATTGACTTTCTAGTTAGGAGTGAGAGTGGGACCGTGATAGGGGAAATAAATATATAAACAAGAAAGAGGTAGATAACTAAGCCAATTTCAGATCAAGGGAAATGCTCTGTAGAAAACAAAATCATGACCATGTGAGAGAAGCTTACTATGGATTCAATTTTGGATTAACAGAGAATTTGGATGAACAGAGAAATCTCTGAGAAGTTTACAAACATATGTGTCCTATCTTGTAAATGATGCCTCATCTCTAATATCACCAAAACTCCCTTGAGGGTAGCAATCAGGTGAGACTCATGAAAATATTAATGATGCCCTATTTACTTATAAGCTGTTAAGGAAATGATTGAAAATTCTATGTTTTTTTTTTAAGATTTTATTTATTTACTTGAGAGAGAGAGAGAGAGAGAGAGAGCAGGGTCAGAGGGAGAAGCAGACTCCCCGCTGAGCAGGGAGTCCGATGTGGGACTCGATCCCGGGACTCCAGGATCATGACCTGAGCCGAAGGCAGTCGCTTAACCAACTGAGCCACCCAGGCGCCCGAAAATTCTATGTTTTATTTAGATGTCATCGCAACATATTCTTGTGAGAGAATAGTCATAAAAAATCATGTAATTCGAGAGAAAAGCTTGGGAAACTTTCGTGCTTTAGAGGACTTAATGAAGAAAGAGGTAGGAATCTGTCCATAAAAAGGGGGAGAAAAACAAGAATGACCCCGGAAAAAGAAGTAAAGAAAAAGAAGAAAAATGACAATCTCCAGCAAAAATTCCTCCTCAACTTTAGTATATAGGAGAGGTTCCTGAAACCCTGTGTCTCTGATGGAGAAAAAGCAGGAAACCGCTGTTACATGGGTGGGTGGGATGGAAGCAATTGATACTGAAGACACAGTAACCTGAGGTGCAGCCAACACCAAAGAGCAAAGGAGCATGTTTTTGGGTGTGGCTCTGGGGTTATTCTGTTGTCCTGCACTTCTTAGTATCCTATTAGGTCGAAGGAAAATAGAGAGGTCTTGAGTTCTAAAAAAAAAAAAGAAAGAAAGAAAAAAGAAAGCATCAAGTTTTGTGTGTTTGGTAAATGGATTTTGCTTACCTATCATAGAAGAAATTTCAGGATCTGTAATCAGTCTTTGAAATTATTTGGTATGTGTTCTATTAAAAATGTTAAGTTAATTACACCTATTGTGATGGTAATCACATATCTCATATATCTGCAAGACTGATGCTATAGGGAAATTCATCACTCAGAATTATTGCCATATAACCAATTTCCTTTGGGATTCATGATACCAACAAGGATACAGAAACTACACTTGGCTCTACAAAACATTATGGTCTGTGAAGGCAGGGGCTATGCTCCATACATCTTTTTTTTTATGTTATGTTAATCACCATACATTACATCATTACTTTTTGATGTAGTGTTCCATGATTCATTATTTGCGCGTAACACCCAGTGCTCCACGCAGAATGTGCCCTCTTTAATACCCATCACCAGGCTAACCCATCCTTCCAACCCCTTCCCTTTAGAGCCCTCAGTTTGTTTTTCAGAGTTCCATACATATTTTTACAATAGACGTTATTTCAAATAGTAAGTAGAGAGACGTTTACAGAGGAACTTTTACTCAAAAATAATGAGATTCAGAAGAGCAGATCATCTACTTCATGAAGACAGGGGCAATGTCTACATTTTTTTTCTGCCGTGTCTCCAGCACTTGGCACATAATAAGTAATTAATACACACTTGTTGAGTGGATGAATGAATCAAGGAATAAATTAATTGAAACGGGGATTGTTAACCAATAGAAGAGAAGCCTGATAAAATTATGGGAGCTGAAGAATTTGACCTGTGGGAAATCGTTAAGCATATTATGTGTACCCTTGAGAGGTTAATCTAGGAATAGTGATTTTTAGGGAAAGAATTCAGTTCAACATGAGGGAGAATGTGCTATTGTAATTGCTCCTATAGTGCAGCTCCTGCTAATACATAGCCTCTCTGAATATGTGTCCATGTATATCTAATTAACTGTCCAGCAGAATTTTTGTCCCAAAGTAGTATTTTAGGGGTGCCTGGGTGGCTCCATTGGTTGGGCAACCGACTCTTAATTTCGGCTCAGGTCATGATCTCGGGGTCTTGGGCTCAGAGGGAAGTCTAACTGATGATTCTGTCACTCCCTCCTCCTCTGCCCCTCCCACTGCTCATGCACTCTCTTTCTCAAATAAAAAAATAAATCTTAAAAAAACTCAGAAAACAAAAGTAGTGTTTAATAAATGTTTGCATAAGTGCATATGTAAATAATTATTAGAACTGCTCGCCCATATGGGAATAGTGAACCTCCTATCATTGTAGGTGTTGTAGAATTGCCCAAGTCATTATGCAGCCTGGGTATGTAGCAAGAATGAAAGCATAGGGGTTGGATCAGATAACATGCAATGTCTTTCTGTATAATCTAACCTTGATCTTCTAGGATTCCATTAAATTAAAATATGTGTTTTCTCTGCATATGAAGTACTTTATCAAGTTAGGGAAATCTACCTTCTCTACCTTCAAAGCATTTGTCAAGGAGTCATAATTTCTTGATCTATGATGAGGAGGGCTAGCTCTGCTTCGGACAACTGGGCGAAGGAGTCATTGTTACACTGGAACTAACTCTAAAGGTCTTCTCCTTTATTCTTTCTAGATCACCTTCATCTTGATTGCAACCTCATTACCTTGATTTTCAAAGATTCAGGATGCTCAGGCCAATAGTAGAGTCCTTACTTGGGAACATAACTTAATAAATTTTTTTTCCCTAAATGATGCCAGGTTGTGAAGTTTCTACAGAAAATTCACTATGGGAGCAGGGCCATAATCTATAGAATTCATATTATTAAATGTTCCATAAGTGTTGATCCTAAGTATCATCTAAAAGCTAAGTGTTGCTGAGGTCCATATAATGTGTGTATGTGCTGTCATTTTGGACAAATCAGCAAGGCTGAAAGAGAGCCTAATGGTTGTGTCCTTGGTGTCTGTCATCCTTGATTGAGAGCTTTTTATTTGTGTGACAAAGTCACATTAATTGGATTTTTTCCTAAGTGGAAATATTTTAAATTTGGAAGGCATCTGCACAGCAAGCTCTCCCTTTCTACTCAGAAGAGATTCTCTGGTTTATAACAGTCCTTACTGATGATCCTTAATCTGCCTTGGGAATGACTGTGTGTCACCTGGACAATTGCAGATAGCTAACTTTTCATTTGAACCCCCATCCACATATCAATAGGCAGAAATGCAATATTAACTATTACCATTTATTCTTAACCTAAGGGATTTTGGAACATATTACAAACTGAGGGTTCTAGAGGGGAGGGGTGTGGGGGGATGAGTTAGCCTGGTGATGGGTATTAAAGAGGGCACGTTCTGCATGGAGCACTGGGTGTTATACTCAAACAATGAATCATGGAACACTACATCAAAAACTAATGACGTAATGTATGGTGATTAACAATAAAAAATAAATTTAAAAAATTAAAAAAACAATGAACACATTAAAGATAAACTTTACAGAATGCAATGGGTACAGAATAATAAAAAATCGGTAAAGAATAAAAATAGTTAAAGCATCAAGTAGAGCCTCTAAGTAACACGGGTGCAACAAAAGGACACTCATGAACCAGATACTGAATATTATGAAAATATTATATGTTTCTCTTTAGCAAAATGAGTCAGAGCAGTAATAACTGGTCAGTTTTATAAAGCTCTTTATTTCATGCAATAGTGTTCACATTAAAGGTGTATCCTTCAGGTATTACATTATTTCCATATGACTTAATAGTCAAGTGACTTTCCCAGGGTTACTCAGTGAGCTCTTGACTGAAACTAAAGTGGTGATTTTTAAGCTCTTTGGGTTCTAAAGCCACAGCAGATATAACTATTTGGGTAAAAATTTGCTAGTTGCTTCTAAGAATTTTTGGATCCTTTCAGTTTATCCTTTGACTCCTTGCTAAGAATCCTTCCTTAATGAGGGCCATTTCCAATATTTTGGGGTGGTTGTTTCTTGGTCCAACTAATACAATATTAAGAGTTTAGTGTAGAAAAAAATTTTAAATGGAGTCAGAGGGGATTGGATTCAGATAGTTTGTGTACATGTTTGAAGGCCATTTGCAAAATGAAATGTGAATGGCATCCTGAAAACACCCATCAAGCTTATGCTCCTGTTCTAGATGTTTTGGAAAGTAAGTGTAAGACGAGGATTAAAAACATCCATTTATTTTGCTGATATGTTCCTGAATGCAGGTCTGTGGGCCAGCTCCAGCCTTTGACAAGGCTTTAACCAATGACAAAAACGACAGCACATTAACTTTTCATAAAGCCAGTGTTAGGGATGTTCTATATTCTGAAAGTATGTCCTTCCCATGTTTCGATGATGACTTCTCCAGTGGTAACCCCTTCTGAAATATAAACACCTACCATAATCAAGGACAGATTTATTTTGTCACATTGCTCATTTTAAATCCCAAGTTGTATAAACTGAGTTTAGAATCTATGATTTTCAACTTTATTACCTGTAAAATGAAGATGGTAAGAGTAGTACAGGTGACCCTTGAATAATGTGGGTTTGAACTTCATAGTTCCATTTAAACAAGGATTTTTTTTTTTCTTGCAAAAAGCTTAATTAGTTCCGTTTGGTCCACAGCTTGGGATGGGGCTTCAGGCTGGTTAAAAAGCCACCTAGTTGCTGCAGGCACCAGTTCAGGCAGAAGCTCTGACACCTCGGGGGATGCCAGAGGAACCCCTCAAGGGCTGCTGGGCTCTGGGGACTTCTGACCAAGTTTGACAGTGAGCCTTTCAAAAAGATACTCTCTTAACATATATTGGATTATTTGTTTCAGAGGTACAGATCTGTGATTCAAAAGTCTTGCACAATTCACAGCGCTCACCATAGCACATACACTCCCCAATGTCTATCACCCAGCCACCCCATCCCTCCCACACCCCCACCACTCCACCAACCCTCAGTTTGTTTCCTGAGATTAAGAATTCCTCTGAAACAAATAATGCAATGTATGTTAAGAAAAAAAAAAAGAAGAAGATAGCAGGAGGGGAAGAATGAAGGGGAGTAAATCAGAGGGGGAGATGAACCATGAGAGACGACCGACTCTGAAAAACAAACTGAGGGTTCTAGAGGGGAGGAGGGTGGGGGGATGGGTTAGCCTGGTGATGGGTATTAAAGAGGGCACGTTCTGCATGGAGCACTGGGTTTTATGCACAAACAATGAATCATGGAACACTACATACAAAACTAATGATGTAATGTATGGTGATTAACATAACAATAAAAAATAAAAAAAAAAAGATACTCTTGCAACCCAGTCTGGGGGCCAGCCAGCCTGTAGGGGTCTCAGGTGGTCCTAATCTTCTTGATTAGTTTTTCCTCACCCAGCAAATGGTTCTCCAGGAAGTCACAAGGATGGGCGTCTGTGCCAGAGGAACCCAGGGCATGCAGATCCAAAAGGGCCTGGTTTAGGTTCTTTCCCAGAACTATGGCAGCTTCCATGGAGTCCACCACTTTACCCCACTCATCTTGGGACAGCTTCTGTATGTCCTGGAAGAGGCTGTGGCCACCATGCTGGTTTTGCCTCTTTAAGAGACTCTGGCAGCCTTGCACTTCTCTTCCCCAACTCCAGAAAGATGTGGCCTGGGTCTCTGGAGCTACATTGTTGCAGTGGAAATAAAAGCCCAAAGAAAGGTAAGCTAGGAGGCATGCAGATGCATGGTGACCAGGGGCTGGAGCAACTCTATCTCAGTGGAATAATTCTGAGGAATCTGGGAGCTCATGATTGGTCAGCAGTAAGCTCAAATAATGGTGTTGCCTGGTCCAGGAGGCAGAGGATGCCTGAGAAGATGGTTCCAAAGGTTTTGACGTGAAAAGAGGTTATAGGGAGGCTGGAGGATGGAAGAAGGGGCATCCCTCAGTCTGCTCCCTCCAAACAATTTTTGAAGCAAGAGACAGATCCACCAGGCCACTGGGTGCATGGCCTATATGCAGAGTTTTTACAGTACAGTGCTATAATGTATTTTCTCATCCTTCGATTTTCTTAATAATACTTTCCTTTCTCTAGCTTACTTTATTGTAAGAATACAGCATGCAATACATGTAACAGTACAAAATATGTATTAATTGACTTTTTATGTTACTGGTAAGGCTTCTGGTCAATAGTAGGATATTAATAGTTAAGTTTATGGGGAGTCAAAGGTCACACACTGATTTTTAACTGTATGGGGGGGGTCTGTGCCTCTAAATCCCCCCAACATTGTTCAAGGGTAACTGTACCTTCTTAGGATTACTGCATGGATTTTCTGGCACCACAACATGATTGGAATTTGGGAAAAGGTCTTATTCTGTTCCCGGTTAACAGTAAGGACTCAAAAATTGCAATTATTTCTACTAGCTGGTCTAGGATCTTTCTAGCACATGTGATTTCATAGCATTTGAAGGGATTTGCTTTTCAAATAGCTCTTATTTTGTGTATCACTGATAATGTCTCATTTCCTGATTACCAAGAAGGACTGACAGGTTTGGCCAGGGTGTGGCTGGGGAGACTTAAGGACACTGGTTTGGAGTCAGAAGGCCTGAGTTACCATCCCAGCCCCACAATTTACAAGCTCAATGCATTGAATGTCAGTTAACTTCTCTAATCCTTAGATGCCTTATATAATGCATATAACCAGACCTGCCTCATAAGGCTGTCAAAAGGACTAAATGAAGTGACCCCAGAATGTTCCCAGTGCATATCCCCTTACATGGTAGGTATTCATTACATGTTAGCCTGAATCAGGGGACAGAAGGAGTTCCCTATATGTCATTTCTACTATTTGATAATGGGGGCACCTCTTGAGTAGTTAATCACTTTCCTTTTAAGATTTAAGGTATTTGTGATTTACTACTGATGTTAGTCATCTTAAGGTCTTGACTTCCTCTGTAATAACATGTGAAACTAGAGTTAAACCCTGAGGGAGGGAGTGGTAAGTATGGCCAGGTCCTTCAGTACCATGAACACAATCCCCCATGCAAGGGCAGAGCATCTTCCATTGATGCAGGGGAGATGTCTGAACTTCTAGTGCAGTTTCTGGAATTTATGAGGTGTTTGATTACCCTGGTGAGGTGGACTGTCTTATTGATGAAACTATAGATTCTGAGTAGAGTCTGAAGAGTCTGCACCAGAATTTCCCAAAGAATAATGTTTGGGATGCCCATCCCAAGAAATCTTCACAAAATGGGTCCATTCCCTGCAACACCACATGATGTCACATTCAGGAGAGACAGGAGGTCCAAGCTCCATTATTAAGTCACTTAGGGGCTCAGGTTTGGACCATGTACAAACCAGTGATCCCCACTTGCTTTATTTATTTATTTATTTATTTATTTATTTATTTATTTATTTATTATTAAAGTGTAGGGGGAGGGGTGCCTGGCTGGCTCAGTTGGTGGAGCATGTGACTTTTGATCTCAGAGGTTTGAGTTCCAGCCCCATGTTGGGTGTAGCAGTTACTTAAAAATAAAATCTTAAATCGATGTCACCCTAAGTCTTTCCTTAACTTTGATGTTTGTCCCTCCATGAATATATTTTCATCTACTGTTTTTTTTCCCCCATAAAGTCACCAGAAAATGCTTTAAATTTCATTGGCATGACGTCTACATCATTGCCATATCAGCACAGGCAAACTTAAAAGACCCCTTTGATTGGTTCTCCCATGAACACCCAGTAATTATTTTCTAAGTCTTATCTTTCCTAATCCAAGCCTGTGTCTGCAGGAGGAAAAATAATAATTAAATATAAGGAGGAAAGGTGAAACTACCATGAAATTTTAATTATGTTTGTCTGAGGGATTTCATATAATTTTCATATTCTTCCTTTTATGCCTTCTGATTTATTATTTTTCCTACAATAAAATGGATATTTGTCTTATGACTTAAAGGTCAAAATGAATAAAAATTAAATTTTTAATGTTCTGATATCATTTATCCTCCTTTGCCTTGCTGCTGCTTTCTCACAGGTAGCATATTTTTTATCATTAATATTTTACCTTATTTACTTCCATGTGATATTGATCTTCCTCAATTAGATTGTAAGCTCCTTTAAGACAGGACCATTACTAGGAAAAAATAATAATAATCCCATGACATATTTGTTGCTCACATATTTTTTCTTTTTTTCTTTTTTTTGTAAATTAAAGAGAATGCACTGGGTGTTATATGCAAACAATGAATCATGGAACACTACATCAAAAAGTAATGACCATAATGTATGGTGATTAACATAACATAATAAAATAAAAAATAAATTAAAAATAAATTAAAGAGAGTGGAGTTTAAATTATTCGAGTAAAATCTTCATAGGTTTTTGAATTGCTTTTTACTTAGAAATTTCTCTGTGCCTTAATTCTGTTCCATCATTTTATTCATGTTTTCAGATTTCCAGTTTTTTAGTGGTTTCTCAACTAGTGATATCTCTCTGCTTATTCCAGACAAGATATAAATAAAGGTCAATGAACAGGAGTAAATGGGCAATGTAGTAATTTGTGCTTTGCTTTACCAAAAGCCAGTCAGGCACCCTTTCTTATCCCACTCCTCTTCTTTCTTGCCATGGTGAGTCTAGCCTAGACATTATTATTGGCATTATGACCTAGATTCTTCTGTCTCTGAGAGTTAGAGAACCCAAGACCTCCAAAGGAGAGGTTCTGATCTTGGTTGCCAATAGTATAAGGTCAGGAAAGAATCATGTGTGCTCTTGGCCCTGGTGTCTTCTAAGTCTTCTGCTCTACTATGGACAAGAGCTATTAGTTGGTCCTCCTGTTGTACACTGGGAACAACAAGCTTATGGGATGCACTATAAATCTGTGGCCAGGTCCAGTATTAGGGTGAAGAAAATGAGGCCAAATCATCAAACATCAGGGTTCAAGCCTGTATTTATCTTGTATTGGTGATTTTGTTCTACATGAGTTATTTTGAATTTATTTTTAATTTTTTAAATATTTTATTAAAATTTTATTTCATTTGATTGCTGAAGTTGTTGCATTACATTTTGTCTTTTGTGCCCAGATTGGGCCATCATGTTCTCCTTAGCCAGAAGCTTGAAATGTGGCATTGCTTTCTTCCTTATAACCTCTGGGTTTCACAAAGATAATATTTCATAAGTTAGTATGGATTGATTGTCTTTTTTGAGGTTATTCTTGGATCCTCTGGAGGCTATATCTGCTACCATGAAGGTGCTGGAACATGACAGGGACCCCATTTCTCTTCCCACCTTGTTCTCCATTATATCTCTAGCACACCTAGCACAATGTTAGACACTTAAGAATGGCTCATGTAAAGTGTATTTGATGATTTTTATTTTTTAATTTTTTTAAAATTTTTTATTGTTATGTTAATCACCATACATTACATCATTAGTTTTTGATGTCATGTTCCATGATTCCTTGTTTGTGCATAACACCCAGTGCTCCATGCAGAACATGCCCTCTTTAATACCCATCACCAGGCTAACCCATCCCCCCAACCCCCTCCCCTCTAGAACCCTCAGTTTGTTTTTCAGAGTCCATCATCTCTCATGGTTCGTCTCCCCCTCCGATTTACTCCCCTTCATTCTTCCCCTCCTGCTATCTTCTTCTTCTTCTTTTTTTTTTTCTTGACATATATTGCATTATTTGTTTCAGAGGTACAGATCTGTGATTCAAAATCTTGCACAATTCACAGCGCTCACCATAGCACATACCCTCCCCAATGTCTATAACCCAGCCACCCCATCCCTCCCACCCCCCACCCCTCCAGATGATTTTTAAAAAAATGGTGTGTGTGTGTGTGTGTGTGTGTATGTGTGTGTGTGGTATGGGGTACCAGACACACTATTATGAATTAAGAGTTCCAGTTAGTGAGAAGCCAGGACTCCAGTTAATAAGGCCTTAAATGAAAAAAAAAAAAAAAGATGTTTTTTGATTTACTTATTTTTAAAGTAAGCATCTATTGTGCACGCTCCATGTGGTTACCATTTATTCTCCTTAGTGACCCTGTGAGGTCAGTCTTACTCTCACTCGTACTTACTGACTGGTGCAAAGAGATTAACTAACTACCCAAGAGTATACAGTAAGTGGAGCCAAGAAATCTGCAGTCAGTTTGACTGCAGACCTAGTATCTGTAATGAATTAGCAGAACTGCCTCTCAGGTGTGCTGTAATCACTATGTACTTTTCACTTTGTCTGAGAGCTCATCACTGTCTATGGCAGTGCGGTCAGCCCTCTCATCATATCTCATGTACACCACCTACCTTTTCTTAGGAAGTATCGAGTGTGCAGCACCTACTGTAGAATTTCTGTAGGTTTTTGCATTTCACTTTAGTCTCACCCACTGTAAGTGGGCAAAGGGAAAGACTAGATGGCTTTGTCCTTCAAGTTTATTTGAAAGAAGAGATTTTCTTCAGGTCAGGGGAGGTCTTTCCTTCCATTTTTAAGAAATAAAAGGTGAGAACAACAAACAAAAACAGCAAAGAGCAAATAACGTAATGATGTCCCCAAAGGGACAGCCCGGATAACCACTCTGGCTTTGAATTTTAAGTCTTCTTATCATTGTGACTTGACAGAAGGTTATGACAGCTATGGACTGTCACATTTGTGTCCCCCTAAAATTCCTATGTTGGATGTTCTAACCCACAGTGTGGGTGTATTTGGAGCTGGAGTCTCTAAAGAAATAAAGGTTAAATGAAGTCATAAATGTGGGACCCTGATCCAAGAAGATTAGTGTTATCAGAAGAGACACCAAAGAGTTCTCTCTCCACCCACTCTTCTCTTGAGTCCACACACAAAGGAAGGCCATGTGAGGATATAGCCATAAGACAGCCATCTGCAAGCCAGGAATAAAGTCCTCACTAGAAATGGGCCATGCTGGCATTTTGATCTTGGACTTCTAGCGTCTAGAACTGTGAAAAAATAAATTTCTATTGGTTAAGCTACCCAGTCAGTAGTGACCTGAACAGACTGATATAAGGGCTGACAATTACTCGGAGGATATATGTGCATATTTACATTTACTAATGTATTTAGGATACTCATGAAAACCAAGAGCTGGCTGGAGGTTAAGACTGATGTAAATTTCCTGTTTCCTTTGGAGAAGAGGCTATTTCTGCTCATTTCAGATTTATCCACATTCCTTAAGAAATATACAATGTTCTTCTATGTGCTTTTAAAAGAATAATAACTCCCTAATTTTCTTCCCTGTTGCTAGTTATTGGGTGTTCTGTCCCATCGGCCTGAATTGAGGCACTGGAGAGTTCTAATCTTTCTTCCTCCATGTACTAGTTCAGCAGTTTGGCGGAGCTATTAACTTCTCTCTATATAAGTTTATATTGGCTCAAATGCATGTAATACAACTATCTCAAAGACCTATTGTGTACTCTCTACTTTACCAGTATGTTATGCTAAATAAGACTAAGTAAAAACATGCCTGTTCATGTTCTTCCCTGAAGACTTGCTCTTCAGCAGTTGCCTAAGGGAATGTGATGATGAAACCGAGTGCCCAGCCCAGTTGTCTTGCCAAGCCCCTTTTGCTAACCTTACCAGCTGGTTCCTAAGCATGGCCCAGATCAGCCCCTTCTGCTAACCTTACCAGCTGGTTCCTAAGCATGGCCCAGATCTAAACTTCTATTAAGAAGCAGGCATTTATTCACCGCCCAGTCTAGATGGCTAGGTCTTTAACTTCGCTTAGTCCAATTCTTAGAAAGGTTTATCTTGTCTGGCCTTTTTCTTTTTCTTTAATCAATCAGAATTATGCTCTTAATCAATAGGAATAGGACATATTTCAGAATAATGTATTATTTGATAATTCTAATCATACCAAAGTTTGGTCCCTCTGCCTTATCAGTACTTTATTTTGCAAGGATCTATACCAGTGGTTCTTAACCAAATGTGATTTTACCTCAAAGGGAACACTTGGCAATATCTGCAGACATTTTTGGTTGTCACACCTGGAGGGGGATGCTACTGGCATCTAGAGTGTAAGAGAGGCCAGGGATATTGCTAAACATTTTATAATGCATAGGACAGTCCCTTACAACAAATAATCTGGCTTTAAATGTCAATAATGCTGAGGTTAAGAAGCCCTAATCTAAACTGAGCTAAACATCCAGCTAATCCCTTTAGACTCTCTCCAAATAAACAGGTGCTAATCTCCCTGCCAGTAAGAGAAGGGTGGGCAGCTTCCCATTGCCACAGTCATCATACTGACTAGGTATATACCATGGGCTCAGCACACTTTAGATGTATGGGTTACTCCAAGACGAGATGTAGTGTAATGACGTCTTATTAGAATAAAGGACACAGCTTGCAGTTAGACAGACTTTTCTTTGGTTTTGGTTCTAGCACTTACAAGTAGTTACAAGTAGTGTAAAACTGTAGTTCTATAAGCAAGGAAGTTAAATTTTAGAGCTTCAACAACCCTCAACAGGGTGCATGTGACAGTATAAAGAACTTACATGTGTAATATTCTTAGCACAGTGTTTTGATATGGGAAACACTCAATAAATTATAGATGTTACCATTGTTGACATATTCTTACCCTCATTATCATCATCATATCTCATCTCAGCATAGCTCATAGTTACCTGTAGGATACAACCTAAGCTGTGTGTGCAGAAAATGGCACATTTAATGAAAACCATCTGTGCCAATTAACCCACATGTGACACAGTAGGGGAAACATTTTGAAGGGGGTCCAAGGAAAGATGACATTTCCTCAACTTAGCCTCACTTTCTATTCTCATTTAGATTGATTTTTCTAGAAATATATGATGTGGGCTGACATTGGAGGAAAATGCCAACCCCTGAATGTGCTGGTTGTTGATAGACACGAGTACCTTACATTGAAAAATCTTTTTCCTTCCAAAAGAATCTTAATTTATTTTCCCTGGCTATTTTTGAAACACTCAAGACTTCTCCAGTTCATGCATTTTTTTCCACTTTATCAGTTTAACCATTTCAATTAGGAGAAATTTTATTGTTCCAAATTACAGAAAATGCCATAACTTGTGAGCTTTCAGGGGAGGAGGGTGGTGATCTAAAGCTCAGAGCCTATTCTCTCTCCATCTACTTCCTGACTCTAATCTCATCTAAGTTTTAGTCTCCGGATCCACCAGGTGTTCAGTTCCTCATCAGCAGGTTTGGATCTGTGTCTTCTTATGATGAATCCAATGGAATGGGTTTTTATTTTTTACTAGTCACTTAAGATCCTCAAAGGCAACAACTGTCATTTAGTCACCTTTGAAAATCTTGAAATCTGGCACAGAACTCTATGCTCAGCAAATATACAGAATTAGATTTTCAGGTAAAGGTGTGGTTAAAGATAGGTACTATAGCTCAATAGGGACATCAAGGAAGTTGAGTCCCAGAGGAAAAAAGTATATATGTATCTTAAATCGTAAAACTGGTTAGTAGCAGAGTATAGGAAACACTGTTTACCGCCAAGACAGAGTCATCCAATTTCTATTACCAATGAGTGTCTTGAGATGTGATTGCCGTGTAAGGAGAGGTATGCTAAGGGTATGCTCTGGAGAAAGAGGGGTTTTTTTGTTTTCTTTTGTTTCTTTTGTTTTTTTCTTTTTATCTTTTACAAAGACCCATGAAAAGAGACATTTCCTGGGGAGCCTGGGTGGCACAGTCGGTTGAGTGTCCAACTTGGTTTCAGCTCAGGTCATGATCTCATGGGTCCTGGGATGGAGCCTCAAAGGCTCTGCACTCATTGGGTAGTCTGCCTGAGGATTCTCTCCCTCTGCCCCTCCCCCCCACTTGCACTCTCCCTCTCTCTAAATAAATAAATAGATAAATACAACAACAACAAAAAGCAAGGAGACACTTCCATTCTTTCGTACAACATTGCTTATCAGCAAATGCCAGTTGGAATTGCAGTTCACATTATATGGCCACAGAAAGGGCCAACACATTGAGGCTGGCAGAACCAAAAATTAGGAGGAAACTGGCCATGATGCTATCATTAAGCTATGTATTTAATGACCCAGGAATTGCCTGCCTCTGCCGTTCTTATTATTCAATACAATAAATCTTAATTTATTTTCCCTGGCTATTTTTGAAATCATTTAAGCTAATTATAATAGTGTTTCTGTCCCTTACATTCAAAAGCATCCTCATGGGTACCCACAGGGTCAGGGCTTTTGCCAAGAGGTCAATTCACTTATGGGGAAAGACATTGTCTGGAATATCATAATTTTTGTCTGGCCTAAGCTTATGGAGAACATTGTCCTTTGGTCAAGCATTGCATAGATTCAAAGCCTGCAACACAGTACATTGACCTCCTTTGATGCCTTTGCAGCAAGAGTAAGATTGTTAACACAGCTTTTGTCCTTAGGGAGTGTTCAGTCTCCCCAAACTCTTGGGAGACTGGCCTGCCAGCCTGATAAGGTATGACTAGCAGGTTACTCTATTTCTTATCTTAGCACTGCCGGGTACATGGTAGGCACATCCTCAACATACAAGTTGATTAACTGATCAGGTGATCTGGGCAATGTGTATCCAGGAGATATGGGTCTCTAGAAACAGAGGAGGGGAAAGGGAAATCTTGTAGAGAATAAAAAAGTATGAGTCAACTTCCTTTATTTTATGAAAACACTATTCTAGATTCTGCTTTGGATTAGTGGAAGGCCTGGTCCCCAGGAAGTGGAAGTGACCTGCACTTAGGGTTCTGAGGTTTTTTGTTTGTTTGTTTGTTTGTTTGTTTGTTTGAGAGAGAGGGGTGGGGGGAAGGAACAAGCAGGAGGGACAGAGGGAGATGGAGAGAGAATCTTAAGCACACTCCCTGCTGAGCACAGAGCTGGACGTGGAGCTCAATCTCACAACTTTGAGATCATGACCTGAGCCAAAACCAAGAGTCAGAGGCTTAACCGACTGTGCCACCCAGATGCCCCCTAGGGTTCTGAGTTTTTGAATGAATGAATAATGAACATAACTTTGATTCAAATGCAGAATGTATTCCATGTAACTCCTTCCAAATTAACATCCTAGCATGGTGAATAATTTTTGTGTACGCTGAATTTCTTTTAAATTTTAGTTAGATTTTAGTAGAAATAACACATACATTTAATTATAATACATAATAGAAACTAAATAGCAAAGGCTGCATACAGGTGAAGGATAAGTTCAGAACTAAGGAAGTTCATATTCAGCTGAGGGCACTAGAAAAAGCTTCCTGAAGTTATGTGATATAGCTCGTATTTGAAGGATATTGAGTTGGAACTATCTAATAATAACTGACATTTATTAATACTTCTTTGCCATCTGGTATTATTCTGTGCTTAATAATTATTTTAACCTTCATAATTATCTTATAGTATAGGTATATTCCATTTTACGAAGGGATAAACCAAGGCACAGAGTGGTTAAGTCACCCACCCAAGGGCACACAGCTGGCAAGTAACAGAACTAGGGTATGAAACCCTATAGTCAGACTCTAGAACCAGGGTTTCTAACTGGTTAGAAACTATAGGTGTCTTTTTCCAAGTTCCCCAGTCCTAATCAACAGTGGAAACAAGATGATTCTGCATGCTCCAAGTCCTTGGAAACTATCCTTTTCTTCCTGCTGCAGGTTTTTACTACATCTGCTGTGTAGTACTGTAGTTGCCTAGCTGGCATCCCTGCCTTCAAGTCTCTTCTCCTTATAGAAAGGAAAATAAAGGGAAAGGAAAGGAAAGGGAAGGGAAGGGAAGGGAAGGGAAGGGAAGGGAAGGGAAGGGAAGGGAAGAAAAAGAAAGGAAAGGAAAGGAGGGATGTTTTGGAGCCACAGAAACTGGATTTTTAATGCTAACTCTCTTAATCTCATGTTTCCTTACTATTTGGAGAACCTTAAGAAGTAATTTATCTTAGTATCTCTGGGCCTCAGTTTTTCTCTCAGCAATATGAGCATAATTAAACCCACAGGTGATACCCTGTGCATTCACAGCATTCTGTACCTGTTAATCTTTATAAAATGTAGCTTTGAACTTACCACTCCCTAATGAAAATATCTTTTATGACTCTTCATTGCTCTCAGAGTAAAGCAAAAAGTTCTTAGCTTTTACAGTCCTCTTTCTTTCTGCCTTAAACTTCATGTCTAATATTCTTTCCTGCCAGCCCCTTTGTGGACTCTGTGTTACAGACTGAGTCTTCCACCGTCTCCCTTCTACTCATCTTTCTCTGACCCTGCTTTTCTATTTATACTTTAACCAAGGTTACATCTTAGGATTTAACACACATGGAACACATCTATTTATTTATTTATTTATTTATTTATTTATTTATTTATTTTCTTCTCTCCTTTGAAATCATAATCACAGTAATTGATTAGGTTATTGTTCCACTTATTACACAGAAGCCTGTAAGTCAACCACATAGATAAAACTTAATAGTATCAATTAAAGAGAAAGCAATATTAATGAGACAGAGAGAGTTCATATGCTCATTAGATTTGAGTGTATTGGAAAGAGTAATAGTATGTTAGATATTGGCAAAAATATATTACAGAGCCAATCAATACCAATGTGGCATTTTTGTTAGTGAATAATTAGTGTTAATAATACTGACTTCATTTTACATATACTAAATACTGAAGAAAATAGTGGAATCAATGTAGGGAAGCAGATGGATCATTTAATTTATTTCTCAATTACAACTGACACATTAGTTACAGGAATGTTCATTTCATTTATTTTTTATGATCCATTTTACAGCTGTGTTTATTATTGTAATAAATAAATGCATTATACCCTCTTATTAGAGCAGCAAAAGAAATTTCTTACAAGAAACACTCATGTATTTACATGACACAAATGCTCCAAATGGAATACCAAAAAGGGAGAATGTTTACCCACCTGAAGAATAAGGCCTGGATGTGGTTGAAGCCAAAAACAGCAAAATGCAATCATAGAAAAGGATAAGATTTTGCATTTTGGACAGAGATTATTAATACTTGAGAAGGTTTACATCTCATACAGTCCTTCTAAGAATACAGACAAACTTGAAAATTCTTGTGTATGTTTTCCCACAACAAATGAGAGTCGCAAATGACCATCCAGCATACAGATAGATCAGTTATTTCCTCTATTTTAGATTCTCCCTACATTTAGCAGTGCCTCACAGACCGAGCAGAAATATCCGCACCCCCTTGATGGTTGTATAGATTCATTCATTATATTAGGAAAATGGGTGTTTATTGCAAATAAGCAGCTAGATTGTTTTATTTTCTCAGAGACTCTCTGTTAGAATAATGTGGGATAGATATTGTGCAAATCAATAAAATAGTGCACCTTACTGAACACCTGTAATATCTCTAGTACCATGTTCCAGATCATCTGACCCACTTGCAGCCATGCTAACAGGTATTTACCAAGACAGTAGCGTAGCCTGGAAAACTTGTTCCTTGATTATTTGACTCTATTGTCGAAACCTGTAACTACATGGATATACCACCCATCTATTATATTTCTTGATGTTGTAGCCTTGATTCACTTTCCAATTAGGTCCCCTTTCATTTATGCTTTTTGTCCTTGAAAGTTTCTTGGTAAACTGAATTTTAGCAACTAGTAAGGACTTGAACTTGGAAGCAGACAGAGAGAAAGATTAAAATCTTGGCTCTTTCACATGTTAGATATATGACATTAGGGAACTCAAATTTTTTGTGCCTTAGTTTCCTCATCCAAAATATGAGCATAATAATTGTATCTATCTCATAGGAGAGTAAGATTACATGGGATAATTACCGCAAAGCTCTTTGCAATGTTCTTGGCATATAGTGTTATTGTATGTTTATATTGCATGTAATTGTAGTATAATGTGATAATCATACTAAAATTGGAATATGTAAGTTGCTGCTATGGGAGCACAATATGCAGCTGCCTTTTTAAAAGGTGGTTTCTGAGGGAACATTGGATGAGCAGGACAAATTGTGCCACTTTTTAAAACTGCGTTACTTTGGGCAAATTACTTCACCTCTCTGAGCCTCAGTTTCTCTCATCTGTAAAATGGATGACACAAAACCATGGGGCTGAGGTAAAGTTTAAATGAGCTAATCCATATATAACTTCATGCATCTTGTCGGCACCAAATAAATGTTGATTGAATAAAAGCCTGAATGCAGATTCTGTTACTATCTTCATTTGACCTTGGAGCAAAATGAAGTTCAGAGAGGTGAATTGCTTAAAGTTGTCAGAGCCGGTAAGTGAAAGAACTGGAACCCAAGCTCAGGAATTACGAAGACCTCCAGATTTATAATCTGCCCTCCTGTCTTGGGTTTTTGACAAATTTGGTAACTCTCTGCAGTTATACTGTGAAGAAGAACATGGGTCACACCTGAGAAATCAGTAATTCATGCACTCCATTCTGTATCTCCCTTCATCTCACAACCCAATGCAATGAATCAATGGCATAATTTTTCATTTCAAGCAAAGGCTGAGCTCTTACAAGGGAGAAGGTATCATATTAGACATTGGGCATAATATAAACCTAGTATAAACCTAATATAATCTCTCAAGGCACTTCTGTTTTATATATTTACTTTTTGTGAATATGTAATTTTTCTATGAATGTATAGTTTATTCACTAGTATTATTCATTAAAGAGTGCTCTAAATAATATTTGAAAGAACATTTAATAAATGTACAGAAACTAAGACAAAATATCCAAGAATCCATCAAAAATAAATCACTACCAAGAACAAGTGACTTTTAAACAAATCATAACATGAAGCAGGGCTTAAACAGAAAGACAGGGGGAGAAGGAGCTGGAGGAGGAATATGAGAAGGAGGAGGAGGAGAAAATCAGGATAATGATGAAGGGTAAAAAGAAATACTCCATTTGAAAATCAAAGGTTAGAGGGCACCTGGGTGGCTCAGTCAGTTAAGTGTCTGTCTTCAGCTCAGGTCGTGATCCTGGGATCCAGTTCCGTGTCAGGCTCCCTGCTCCTTGGGGATTCTGCTTCTCCCTCTCCCCCTTCCCTCGCTTGTGCTTGCTCTTGCTCTCTCTCTCTCTAAATTAAATAAAATCTTTAAAAAAAAAGAAAATCAAAACTTAGAGAAGATAGTCTCACAATGTAAAAAGGTAAACTACCACCTTCCTGAGAATCAAAACAAAAAGCTAAACAGGGGGTGCCTGGTTGACACAGTTGGTTAAGTGTCTAACTCTGGGTTTTGGCTCAGGTCATGATCTCAGGTCCTTGATTTCAGGGTCGTGAGATCAAGCCCTACGTGGAGCCTTGCGTGGGGCTCCGTGCTTAATGCGAAGTCTGTTTAAGGCTTTTAACCTCTCCCTCTGTGCCCCCTGCCTCTCTCTCTCTCTCAAATAAATAAATAAACCTTAAAAAATACAATATTTTACATAGAACTTAATGTCTAATTAAAGGAAATTGAGCCAGATTTACCTATAGAAATATGTGCTTGATTATTTTTGTTGTTGTTAAGAGGTTTGGTCATCCTAACATACAATATTGTTAGGTCTCGAGTTTATTTAATAAAATTCTGGATGTCCTACAAATCATTCTTCTCTAAGAATTATTTTAAAAGAAATAACCCTTGTGTAGAAACACAGAACTAAAACTAGTAAAACAGACTTTTCTAAAGAATATTTTAGGCTCAGGAGGTGAGTTCTGATCAAGACAGATATAGATGTTGACCGTATAGTATTTATATCAGGGGAGATAAATATTGAAAATAATGAAAAATGTAATAAAAGTGACCCATTTATTATAGAATTTGTATGTACATCTAAAATAGACAAATATAAGTTTCTGAGCCATTGGTGTTTCAACTAAGATGTGAAGAATATAAAAGAATATTTTAGGTAATGAAGAATGGAGAGGGGAAGGAGAGAAAGGGGATTCTAGTTTTACGAAATAGTGTGTGCAAAGGCTATGTGGTAACAAAAAGCATGGTAGCTAGTAATAAAAGAAAGCCAGTATGTGTGAAGTGTAAAAATTGAGGGGTGTGGAAATGATGCTGCAGATAGGAGTGGGGGTTGCTGGAGCAGGAAGTGAAATCATATCTGTAACAGGCATAGTAGAGAACCTTAACATTAGTGAATGCTTTCTAGTACTATATTTATCATGGACTTAAATATATAGCATATTCATAAAAGTCTGGTAAATAACAATTCATCTTCCTTTCATAAAAGTGAGTTGGTTTAAAAAAGGAAAAAGCAAGTAGTTTGTGGCTAAGATGGAGGAGCTTCAAAGCCTTCTGTGTGAGACTTTCTGAACAATTTTTCTTAGTATCTTAGTTCTTGAAGACTATCAGGTGCCAGCAAAAACTGGGCCTTACCAGCCAGCTGTGTGAAGAAAAAAGCTGGACCAGTCAGCTGTGTCTTAATTTAAAAATTGAGCTATTTTTCTTACACCATATGCAAAAATAAATTTAAAATGGATTAAAGACCTAAGTGTGAGACATGAAACCATTAAAATCCTAGAGGAGTACAGAGGGAGTAATGCTTTGATTTTGGTTGTAACAACTTCTTACTAGATAGGTCTCCTGAGGCAAAGGAAACAAAAGCAAAAATAAATTATTGGGACTTCATCAAAATGAAAAACTTCTGCACAACAAAGGCAACCTAGGGAATGGGAGAAGATATTTGCAAATGACATATCTGATAAAGGTGTAGTATCCAAAATATATAAAGAATTTATAAAACTCAACATCCCCAAAATGAATACTCTAATGAAAAATGGGCAGAAGACATGATTAGACATTTTTCCAAAGAAGACATACAGATGGCTAACAGACGCATGAAAAGATGCTCAACATCACTTATCATCAGGGAAATACAAATCAAAACTTTGATGAGATATCACCTCACACCAGTCAGAATGGCTAAAATCAACAATACAACAGTACAGGTGTTGGTGAGGATGTGGAGAAAGGGGAACCCTCCTGCACTGTTGGTGGCAATGCAAACTGGTGCAGCCACTCTGGAAAGCAGTGTGGAGTTTCCTCAAAAAGTTAAAAATAGAAAAAAAATAGAATTTACCCTATAATCCAGCAATTGCACTACTAGGTTTTTACCAAAGAATACAAAAATACTAATTCAAAGGGATACATGCACCCCAGTGTTTATAGCAGCATTATCTACAATAGCCAAACTATGGAAGCAGCCCAAGTGTCCATCAAATGATGAATGGATAAAGAAGAGTGGTATATAGTATATATTATAAAGAGTGATATATATATTGTGGAATATTACTCAACCATAAAAAGGAATGAAATCTTGCCATTTGCAATGACATGGATGGAAATAGAGGTTATTATGCTAAGTGAAATAAGTCAGTCAGAGAAAGACAGATACGATATGATTTCACTCATGTGTGGAATGTATGAAACAAAACAAACGAGCATAGGGAAAAAAAGAAAGAGAGGCAAACCAAGAAACAGACTCCTACCTATAGAGAACAAAATGATGGTTACCAGAGGGGAGATGGGCAGGGGGATGGGTTAAATCGACCATGGGGATTAAGGAGTGCACTTGTTATGAGCCCTGGGTGATGTATGGAAGTGTTGAATCACAGTATTGTACACCCGAAACTAATAATACACTGCATGTTAACTAACTGGAATTTAAATAAAAATATAAAAACTTTTTAAAATAATTACATGGCAGGGATGTCCACTATCACCACTGCTATTCAACATAGTATTAGAAGTTCTAGCCACAGCACTCAGACAACAAAAAGAAATAAAAGGCATCCAAATCGGCAAAGAAGTCAAACTCTCACTCTTTGCAGATGACATGATACTTTATGTGGATAACCCAAAACACTCCACCCCAAAACTGCTAGAACTCATAAAGGAATTCAGTAAAGTGGCAGGATATAAAATCAATGCACAGAAATCAGTGGCATTCCTATACACCAACAACAAGACAGATGAAAGAGAAATTAAGGAGTCGATCCTATTTACAATTGCACCCAAAACCATAAGATACCTAGGAATAAATCTAACCAAAGAGGCAAAGAATCTGTACTCAGAAAACTATAAAAACTCATGAAAGAAATTGAGGAAGACACAAAGAAATGGAAAAACGTCCATGCCCATGAATTGGAAGAACAAATATTGTGAAGATGTCAATGCTACCTAGAGCAATCTACACATTCAATGCAATCCCCATCAAAATACCATCCACTTTTTTCAAGAAATGGAACAAATAATCCTAAAATTTGTATGGAACCAGAAAAGACCCCGAATAGCCAGAGGAATATTGAAAAAGAAAAGCAAAGCTGGCGGCATCACAATTCCAGACTTCCAGCTCTATTACAAAGCTGTCATCATCAAGACAGTATGGTACTGGCACAAAAACAGACACATCTATCAATGGAACAGAATAGAGAGCCCAGAAATGGACCCTCAACTCTATGGCCAACTAATCTTTGACAAAGCAGGAAAGAATGTCCAATGGCAAAAAGACAGTCTCTTCAACAAATGGTGTTGGGAAAATTGGGTAGCCACATGCAGAAGAATGAAACTGGACCATTTCCTTACACCACACACAAAAATTGATTCAAAATGGTTGAAAGACCTCAATGTGAGATAGGAGTCCATCAAACTGCTAAAGGAGAACACAAGCAGCAACCTCTGTGACCTCAGCTGCAGCAACTTCTTCCTAGAAACATCACCAGAGGCAAGGGAAGCAAGGGCAAAAATGAACTGTTGGGACTTCATCAAGATTAAGAGCTTTTGCAGAGCAAAAGAAACAGTCCACAAAACCAAAAGACAACTGACAGAATGGGAGAAGATATTTGCAAATGACATATCAGATAAAGGGCTAGCATCCAAAATCTATAAAGAACTTATCAAACTCAACACCCAAAGAACAAATGATCCAATCAAGAAATGGGCAGAAGACATGAACAAACATTTTTCCAAAGAAGACATCCAAATGGCCAACAAACACATGAAAACGTGCTCAACATTGCTCGGCATCAGGGAAATCCAAATCAAAACCTCAATGAGATACCACCTCACACCAGTCAGAATGGCTAAAATGAACAAGTCAGGAAATGACAGATGCTGGCGGGGATGTGGAAAAGGGGAACCCTCCTACACTGTTGGTGGGAATGCAAGCTGGTGCAGCCACTCTGGAAAACAGTATGGAGGTTCCTCAAAAAGTTGAAAATAGAGCTACCATACCATCCAGCAATTGCACTACTGGGTATTTATCCCAAAGATACAAATGTAGTGATCCGAAGGGGTATGTGCACCCTGATGTTTATAGCAGCAATGTCCACTCTTTCCAAACTGTGGAAAGAGTCAAGATGTCCATTGACAGATGAATGGATAAAGAAGATGTGGTATTTATATACAATGGAATATCATGCAGCCATCAGAAAACCCGAAATCTTGCCATTTTCAATGACGTGGATGGAACTGGAGGGTATTATGCTGAGTGAAATAAGTCAATCAGAGAAAGACCTGTATCATATGATCTCACTGATATGAGGAATTCTTAATCTCAGGAAACAAAATAAGGGTTGCTGGAATGGTGTTAGGTGGGAGGGATGGGGTGACTGGGTGATAGACATCAGGGAGGGTATGTGCTATGGTGAGCGCTGTGAATTGCATAAGACTGTTGAATCACAGACCTGTACCTCTGAAACAAATCATACATTATATGTTAAAAAAAAGAAGAAGATGGCAGGAAGGGAAAAATGAAGCGGGGGAGATTGGAGGGGGAGATGAACCATGAGAGACTATGGACTCTGAGAAACAAACTGAGGGTTCTAGAGGGGAGGGGGGTGGGGGGATGGGTTAGCCTGGTGATGGGTATTAAAGAGGGCACATTCTGCGTGGAGCACTGGGTGTTATGCACAAACAATGAATCATGGAACACTACATCAAAAATAAAATAAAATAAAATAATTAAAAAATTAAAAATGAGCTATTTTTTATATATATCCAATGTCCTTAGCTCTTTGAGAAACAAAATTGGTTAAGTTCCAATTTCGTTGGATTGAGTCAAGAAGATAAATACATAAAATTGTGATTAGTGACTTCAATTATTTCCAAATAGAGTTTGACTATTTTTCTTCTGGACATTGCTTTCTCTTTAAAGTATATATTTATCTATTGCATTTAAGTCTCTGGGTTGGTGGTTGCCAAGTGCAGTACCTATGCAGTAAAGAACATTAGTGTGAGTACAGGTAATATTTGATGATTTCTGAACTTGTTTGTTAAGTGTACAAATTATGTGTTACCTACAGAAAGGATTGGGATGTCATGTCAATGAAAAGTAGATGAAAAGACAAGTTTTCAGTCTGTAATTGGAGAACAGTAAATTGGAGAGGTCTAGAAGCATGTTGTTTATGAATCAGTGGCTGGGGAAGGACAGTTAGGAGAAGCCTTCATTTTCATCAAAACCAACTACAGAAACCTTACTCAGCTCTTGCTTATGATGCCTGCCTCTGATCTCTGTTTTTATCAGGTTTGGTGGTGAAAAAAACCTCACCTTAACACTGACAGCTCTGCAAAGGTGATGTTGGCTTGCAATGTGCATGCAAATGTCTGGCTATATTATTCGTTCAATCCATCATTAAACAGAATGAGTAGGGGCACTCCTGAGAGAAAAGGGGAGAACAGAATCACTCAATTGCACCTTGGGAAATCAACATAATCAAGAGACAGAAGCTGCCTTGAAGTGAAAGGCTGGGTAGAGGAAAGGCTATGAGCCTGCAACTATTCAAGAATCCTTCCCAGTCTACATTTCTGCAGCTGCCACCTCTTGTGATTTCCATATTCTTACCCACACCATTCTCTAGCCACATTTCAGGGTGCATGGTGACATTTGTCAACTATGATGTTATGAAGAGAGAACTGCTGTTATTTTGCACCTGTAGCTGTCTTTTGTTTCCCATCATTGAATATAAACTGAACCAGCAGATATTGTTTGAAACTATACTGGATGCATTGCAAATTCACATTGTGCTGCAGTACCTGGAGCCCCACAAATACATAATTAGTTTTCATTCCCTACGTTTGAATCTTACCTTTTCTTCTGGTTATGTCTCCTCTATGTAGAATTCCTAATGCTTCAACTTACAATTGTTATTCCTGTCTTATTTGACAGAAAACAAACTAATGGCTCCATTGTTTGGACACATCTTGTAGTGTCTTATGTTTTTGTCATGTTATGGAAATTACTGTATTTTTCTGAGTATAAATCCCAATTAAATTCAGTGTAAACCTTACGAATTCCATAAAGTCAAAGGGCCATGTTTTAAAAACAGCTATAAAGATTTTAGACTTTCATTGCCACAATTTCATTTTCTGTTTAAAAAAAAAATCGTATGTGCTAGAATGTCTTAATGATTCTATATGAAAGATGACAAAACTGGTGTCCAATATTACACAACCTGCAATAACTCAGAAATTCTGATTCTAAACCTTTGCTGTCTTCTGTAACATGTTTTATACTTATATTTTCATTCCTATGTCAAGAATAAGGATTGGCTCATATAGATGCCCAATAATGTGTGTGACTGAATTGCAAAATATGTATGTACATTAAGCTCCATAGTTAATTAGTAAGTTCAACTTGTTGGGGATACAAAGATGAAACAAACCAACCCTGTTTCTTTTGCAATTATGTTTGCAGTCTGACAGAATCATGCAAATAGACACATTTTAATATTAAACATTAAGAGTAATTAATGGGCATAAAGAATGATATGTGGATTATAGATAAGGGGAGCAATTATCCCACCCATTCCAAGAGAATTAGGAAAGGGTTTACCAAGGACGTTGCAATTTTCTGAGATTTGAAGGATTAGTAGGAGCGTAACAGGTGAATAAAAATAACTGAACATTTGTTGCAAAGAGAAATGGTATGTGGAAATACAGAATATTAAAAAATTCACTAAGTGTTATGACAATGGTGAGAACCTTATTGAGCCTTAAGCTTGGTGGCCTCGTGGGGAAGTACTTTATTAGAAGACACCAGAAAGTTAGATAGGAACCAAAGGAAGTAAATTATGCCTCAAGTCTAGGCCCTATGGAAAGTGCTTTACAGATCTTTTTTTATTAAATTAATGCCCCAGAGCCACAATATGTGGTATATTTCACATCAGGAGGTGAGACACAAGACCCGTTTCTGTGGCTCAGGCTTCACAGGAAGTGTCAATATTGTCTTTTAAGATATTCTACCCGCATTTAACTATAGATTCTTTGCCATCTCAATAAAAATTTCAGCAAACTTAAAAATAATAGAAATTGACAAGCTGATTATAAAATTTATATGGAAATAGGAAGAGCCCAAACTAGCCAAAATGTGATAAAGAAGAAAAAAATCAGTTAGGTGAATCAGGAAAACGAGCAGAGGTGACAGGAGACAAGCAGGGAAGAGTTGTAAGAGCTTGAAATAAAAATATTAAATGGGGAATGAACTTGGCCCTTTCTAGAAGGAGGAAAACAAAACAAAAAAAAAACAAAAAACGTTTTTTGTTTGACTAGTATAATAAACATGGAAAGAGTATTCAAATGCTTCAGTCAGGTTGTGAGTTAGGGAAAGAGCTGGAGGAAGTGATGGGACTTGAACCTTAATACTCATGTTGGAAATTATCCTTGTATCTGAGGGGTAGGGACACTTGATCAACTCTCCACTCATGAGGCACAAACATTGCATTTCCTTTTCTTTGAGGCAGCTCAGAGTTGAAGCTCCGAAGTGGCCTCTGGCCTCGGCAAATATATCAGCAAAGATATAACAATCACCAATCTCAATGAAAAGTTCAAAAAATTCTCTTGCAAAAGCAGAATATACAATGGATTAAATCATAATATGTCTGTAAAGAAAGCCAGGCAGGTTTTCATAAATCTCTCTGTACTTCCTACAGGAGAGGAAAGTGTATACACCATTTCCCTTCAAATGTCCTTGGTCCTTCATTATTATGCTTGGCTGAAAAAAATTCATCTGGGGTTTACGGAAGTTGGATTTCACAATATCCAATATTTCAGGATCTACAAAAAATACCTGTGAGTTAATTCAAACTTACTATTTTCTGAACACCTGGAATCCACAAAGGGCTTTACATGTATTAACCACAGCAACTCTCCCTTATAGGGAAGACTAAATATGAATCTTGCTATCTGTATCTGGAGAATTTTCCTTCTGAAAAATCTTTGTAAGAAACTTTATTGGAGGGGAAATGTGACAGTAGCACAATTGCTGAGGCAAGTATGGGAATGACAGATTTTGACTCCAAACTGTCTCTCTAAATGCCTTTTAAAGTCTTTTCAATTGCAGTTCCCATGTTCCTCACTGGATGGGAAGATGGTGTATTGTCTGCCTGTTTCCCTGAATCAACTGAGAATTTGTTCTGTTATGAGGCATTATGGTATTCCTTTCTGAAAATGAGGAGGAACTCAGATGTAACTCTCCTTAACCTTTGAAAGTGTTCCTAATTCAGATTCAGCATTTCTTTTCCTGGGGGGAGGGAGCTGAATGGGGGTAGGTGGCAAGGTGATGCTGAGGTGGCAGTGAAGGAAGCCCCCCCAGCTAACTTAGTACTTAACCAGGGAAGGTATTTTCTAATTCCCCACCCTCATTCTATAGTAATTTTCTGAGGAAGCCAGAGCTTTCTCCAGCATTTTGGAAGTCATTTCAAGGCTGAATGGATTTGTCCATAAAGAAAGGAGAAGGATTTTGTGTAGTAATGGTAGAGTCTGGAGTTGAGCCACACCTTCAGGATTTTTGGTTGTCTAATCCTAAAAGAAAAGGCAACAGGCAGCCCACCGCATACAGCTTGCCCTGGCTCTCCCTACGTGCCATACCCCGAAACACATTTGCCTCCAGGACGCACTCAATGACACAGAAAATTCCAAGTGTTCACACAATGCATTTTGCTTTGGGGCTTTCAGATCACCTTCGCAAAAGAAATAACAATAACAACTATCATTATTTAGCATTTACTAGGTGTCTGAGAATTATGCTAAGCACTTTCAGTAAATGACTTCATTAAATATTTGGAACACTCTTAGATTATCAATATTATCTTTATTTGAAGATTAGAAAATAGAGCCCTAAAGAGTTCAGGTAACTTGCCTGAAGTCACATGCATAGCATATGTTAAAGCTAGGATTTGAAATCCATTCAGGAAAACTGCAGAAACTGAACTTTATCACATCACTGCAAAATGTCGGGACTGGGCCAAAGACACAGCAGTGGGTTTGTAAATGAGGGACCAAATATAAATCCATCTCTTCTACATACTCAGGTGACCCTGCATAGCCTCTAAGATGAGGTAGAGTTTTCTTATCTGAAAATTGGGGAAAATTAATTTCCTTATGAGAATTAAGTAAGATAATGAGAGGGTGTTTAGCACATTCTCTAGCCAAATGTAGGTAAACATGACTGGGTTCTGAACTTAAGAGCTATAACAGAGTTCATAAAACAAACTGTATTTTTGCCTTTACATGAGGCTGTATTATAGCAGCAGAACATATTGGTTTATTCATATCATACAAGTAAATCACTAATCTGCTTATAACTTTATTACAAGTGTTAATTACCAGCACATAAAATAGGTGGTTCAGGCCTATATATCTGTAAGGATGTAAGGATTGCGTGAAGCGGCACAAGGGTCTTAGAGAATTTCTTTTTTCTTTCTTCCTTTCTTTCTTTCTTTCTTTTTCTTTCTTTCTTTCTTTCTCTTTTGAGACTTGCTAATACACAGCTGAGAGGCAGACTATATTATTCATTATATTCATTATATATTTTTGAGAATCTGGAGCTCATAATAAATTAAAAAAATATTCCAAATTGTTTTAGGCAGAATATAATTATATTTATTCTGTATATAATAATAAATTATAAATGTATAAATCATAACCTATTTATAAATAATGAAGCATATATTTAATATCTTTGGATTTTCCTCTTCCAGGGATTTCTCCCAGAGGCTTCTGGGAGTCTCTTGGACTCTCTAGTTTTTGGACTCTGGGACCTTGTCTGAATGTTGCACTTAAAATCAATATTTTGTACTTAAAATCACCAGTCCATTCTCCAATTGTTTCATGTGTGATTATTTTGCCTTCCTCTGAAACCTAAACCACACAAACAGGTCTTGTGTCTCACCTCCTGGTGTGAAATATACCACATCATGGATATTGAAATGTCCACTAGAGTAAGGGGTCTGTTTGTATTTTACTCCTGCAGCTCCCATGCCAAGGGCACTGTTTTGTAAATAGCAGGAACTCAGTGTAAGTGTGGGCCATCTGGCTTAACTGATTTGAGGTACTACGATTTTTCAAGTTCGTATCATGAAGGATGAGTTGCTCTTTGCCAAGGATTGTCGTTCCTCAAGTTTTAAGGTTAAATATAATTTTATTTGAGTTCAGATGGGGAAGGAAATGTAGGTTATGCTAGAGGCTACAGCATTTAAAATATTATCAGTAAGTTACTGAATTTTTGTTATGTGCATAATCTATTGTTTTAAATTATATACTTCTAACATTACATTTGGTCCTAAGAAACAGGCAATTATTACCATTCCCATTTTATCAGTGAGGTAAATAAGGAAGAGAGTAAATTGCTGAAGTCATAAAGCCGGTAAGTGGCACGCAATTTGAGCTAAAGTCCTACTCAGAGTCCCCATACTAATTCCCAGTTCAAAGATCACAACTCAGCAGTGTCTACAAGTACTCTTCACAGTAAGAGACCCTCCAACCTGGAAGGATAAATGAGGGCTTGCTTTCATTCCCCTGGCTTTTGTTCCTGGTTACTATGATATATTTATAACATTCACAGTTTTTCCTTTTAAAGGCATGGGGATTAGGGAGTGTGGACTCAAATCAGGGAGAGAGTCTCTGCTTAGCCTTTTATAGATGTTACTTTGTGTAAATTATTTAACTTCTCCATACAAGGTTCCTGCTGTATAAAATGATAAAAATGTATTCATTCCCTAACATGCATTTGCACTGCCTGTTTTAGTGAATACCTAGGGAGTATTTCCCACAGAGCCCTGCAAATGGTAGCCATGCAAATTGTTCTTGTGATTTTCATTATTATCCTCAGCACCATTGTTACTATTTGCAGGGGACTCTTCCACTTCTTATCATGAGTTGCATATGGAACCTTGAGGAGAGTTAGCTGTAGATGTTGGATGATTTAGAAAGTTTAATAGAATCTTCCCATATTTGTTTAATATTCCCATAAGTAGGCCACCAAACCAAAATTATGCGATGACAGTTCCTATATTCTCCCAAGTAAGAAGTAGGGCATTTGGTATGACAAAGGATTTCTTTCTGATTATAAAATAATATCTGTATGTGAAAATTTACCAACCCCTAGAAATAATTATAGATTTAGTTGTGATTTTCATTGAGCCACCCTGATTGAAAATTATAAAGTCACAATAGGAATTCTCAAGGGAAACCCAGTCTGTACAGTGGTTGTATCTACAATGCATGTTGACATCAAGGGAGACACTCATCTCATTACCCCTGAGAGTGGTGTATTCCACTTTCTCTGAAACCCAGAAACTCTAGTCTTTTCTCCACACTCACAGTACTTTTTGTGTTTAGCACATTCTTCATTAACAAACATCATTCTTTTTATTATCTTTTTAGATCAGTGGTTCCAAAGTGTTTTCATATTCATGGACTTTGGGTAATTTTCATGCACAATACCAGGTTGCCTACTCTGAATCACAGCACAGTGGCTTAAAAATGTAGTTTTTAAAAAATAACTTTGATCAGCAACTCTGGATTTGGTAAAGTTAGTGCAGTTGTTTCTGTATCAATGGGGAGCATTTTGAAGATCCAGGGATTCTTGTGGTGTGATGTAGGAATCAACAGCTCTCTGGTATTTGGAAGACCTGGGTTCAAACTTTGGTTTAACCAAATGTAAGCTCTGTAATGTTGAGAAAGTCATTTAATCTTGTTATATCTCCACATTTTTATGTGCAAAATTATTATAATAAGGTTATAACATAAAACCTTATATATAAATATAAAATATATAAATATTTATATAAATATATATAAATAAAAAATATATAAAAATATAAAAAATATATTATTTATATATAACATATACATAATAACATACTTTATAAAGCCTACCCCTGCAACTTTTAGATCAAAGAAGAAGTGTGTTTCCCCAGTCTCTTGCCAACCATTACTAAAGTCTATATAGAAAAGACTCTCTGACTTACTTAAGTTAAAAAATACTTAAAATATGCAAGAAGATATCGGCTCAAATCGACCTGGATGTGGACCTTCTACCTGATAGGGAGGGCAGATTGACACAGCTGACAACATATTGGCTCAAGCCTGGCAGCAATGATGTTCTTTGTGGTGCAGAGCTGACACTGGTCATGTAAAGTTCATTATCCAGCATCATTCCCAACCACTTTGTCCCTTAGCAGGAGTAGAACATTTAGAAAATCACACTGAGTGATTTCCTCACTCCCTAACCTGGGGGTAATCAGGCTATAATGGATGCAACACATCTATTTAAACTGGGAAAAGAAGGGAAAGGGACAGCAGTAACTACTTGCATTTATTAGATAAAACCAGAAGATTATTCTAGGATCCGCATGAATGAAGTAGGTGTTTAATGTTCCCAGATTCTGCTGCAAGCTCTTCTTTGACATTTTCTTATCTATTAAAATTAACCATCTATGACAAATTTTATTTTCTCATTCTCTTTTTCTTAGACTCTTGCATTTATTTGGGTTGATTTGAAAGTTCTCTGGGATTCTGGATATTTGTCTGATCTAATACTACTGGACAGAGAAGAGGAACCTGAAACACCACCGGGTCCACTACAGTCTGGATCACAGAGTACTCGTGGGCTGAGGGTCTCATGATGTTGAAAACCTCAAGCAGAAGCAAGGAACCTTCTGAGAGGTTTCTCTGACTTCATATACCTCAATTATATAAGGTAGGCCCCAATGGGGAATGGAAAGTCCTAAAATTAAAAAGGGCTATAAAATTAAAATGAGTTTTTCTCTTTCCTATAACAATCATATTTAGGTTATCCGTTTTAGAGCTAGACTGAAGATATCCAAGGACCTTTCTAGTCCCCTTCTTTACCTCTGGCTCGTGTCAGCTATCCTCCAAAGGATTTATAGAATCACAGTATTTAATCTGAGGCATTTTCTCAGTGTGATTGCTCTCTCTCTCAATTATGGCAGATACTGCTAGTTTGTAACCTCTTCTTTTTCAGCAGAGATCACCTCCCATATAAAAGCTAAAATTGCCAGATTGTTGCTTTCCCAGCCTATTTTGAAATTAGCACTATAAGCATGTGACCTAATACAAGCTAGTGGAAATTGATAGGAAGACTACAGAGGCACTTCTGAGAAAGTTAGTGCAAAGAAATGCTCTCCTTCTTGTATTTAAACTTATTTGTTTGATAACACGATGGATGGAGTAATGACATTGTAAGAGCAAAAGAGATCAAGTCTGGGTGTAGAGGCCAATTTGCTGAAGATACTAAATGGAAATACAAAAGCCTCTGGGTCTTGGATGATATAACTGAGCTCCCATTGAACCATGGTCTGTAATATGGTAGATTTTCCCTCTTTGAAATAGTCCTAATCATGACACTGACACTATGCTTTGATTCTTTAGTAAGACACCATGATTACACACTATCTTCATCCAAACAATTTTATGTACAGCTCCAGTTGCTATTGGGGAAACATAGATATGTATGCAGAAGTGGTATATCAGTTGTATTTTGTTAATATTGGTAAATTATGGCTTCATGGAAGAAGATATTTTCTCAGAATTTACCTTTCAGCTCCATGATTCTGATATATCCTTTCTATGATCCTTTTGGTACCTATGACCCCCTACTTGAGATACCATTTTTAGACCAATAAACAACCTCCTTTGGTAAATAAAATGTATTTTATTTTTACAAGTGACTAATGAGAGCACTGAAATTTAATCACTAAGTTGTTTTCCATGTCGCTAAATTCTATTAACTGGATTGTTATTTTCAGTAGCAACCCTTATTGCCTAATGGACTCCTTCAGCACATCAGATATAAGCTAAAATAAACCTCTTGTTCACAAGATTACTTCCCCCTTAATTTATGAAAACAGGTTGATGTGCTTTAGACCTTAAGAATATTAGTGTTTTAAAGGCATACAAGTGGGGCACCTGGGTGGTTCAGTCAGTTAAGTGTCTGCCTTTGGCTTAGGTCATGATCCCAGGGTCCTGGGATCTGGGACTGAGCCACACAGGATGGACTCCCTGCTCAGTGGGGAGTCTGCTTCTCCCTCTCCCTCTCCCTCTCCGTCTGCCCCTCCCCACAGCTCCTGTACATGCTCTCTCTCTCTCTCTCAAGTAAATAAATAAAATATTTTTAAAAAATAAAGGCATGGGGTGAATTGTGTTTTTTGAAATAAGGTATGAAAATCATTTTTCATATTTCTAATTTTGTTATAGAACTGAACTCTTTGAAATTGAGATATTCTTACTCTTTTATTAATAAACATGGGAAACAAAATCTAGGTGCTGAAAATATTCAATTTTTTTAATATTTCCTCCCAGGAAGAATATGAAATAATCATGGATTTAAACATATTATTGGAAAGTTGTATTTTTAATGAAAGATATTTTATATAGTAATCAATGATTGAAAAATCAATGCTTTGGGTTGCTAACGTGTCTTTTTTTTCCATAAACATGATTCAGGGCATTTGATTTAAGAAATTATTATTAGAAATTTAGTGTGGTTTAAGGAGATCCCTCACTCTTTCCAAAGATCAACAATAAAGCTGAGTTAAAACAAACAAAAACATTTATCATATTTTAAAAAATTCACCCTTTTATTAATGTTCTGTATGTGACGTGTATCAAAAGTAACGACAAAACTGTAAGTAGTCTATATTATCCCGTTTTATACTTGTGCAATAAAAGGTCAGGAAAGTTGAGCTACTTGCTGACCATCAAACTCTGGCTATTAATGGAACCAGGATTAAAACACAAATGTGTTCCATTTCATACTCATGCTCTCAATTACTACATGCTGCTCAATACATACTCATGTACACACATGTTCAGACAGTATATAAACATACCCATATGCACACATACAGTCACATATGTGCATACCACCCACACACACTTGAGAACACGCACATCACCACATATGTTCAAAAACACTATAAGAGGGAGATTTCAGCAGTGTTCAAAGTAAGATAATGGAGGCTAGAACATAGGGAAAATGGAAATCTAATAAGGGTATTAGTGAGAGCAGCCCTCTAAGTCTTAATATTCTTAGCCACGCAATTCCTGGAGTGTGTCATTTGACTCCTACAGATGACATTATTTTTTTAAGGATTTTATTTATTTGAGAGAGAGAAAAAGTGAGAGAGAGCATGAGAGGGGAGAGGTTCAGAGGCAGAAGCAGACTCCCCGCTGAGCAGGGAGCCTGATACCGGACTCCATCCTGGGACTCTGGGATCATGACCTGAGCCAAAGGCAGTCACTTAACCAACTGAGCCACCCAGGTGCCCTACGGATGACATTATTGACTCAGGTTGTATGAGTTCTAAATTTAAGCAAAATATGGTGATAGATAAATGTTCAGTAACTGGATGGAGATGTATTCAAAAACAGGGTATGTAAATCTAATATGGAAAACCCAGAACATTAATCCTATTAATGTTTGGTTAAATTATACTCACTTAGTTAATAACTGTAAGCAAGGGGCCCCTGGGTGGCTCAGTCGTTAGGCATCTGCCTTCGGCTCGGGTCATGATCCCGGAGTCCTGGGATCGAGCCCCACATCAGGCTCCCTGCTCAGCGGGAAGCCTGCTTCTCCCTCTCCCACTCCCCCTGCTTGTGTTCCCTCTCTCGCTGTCTCTCTCTGTGAAATAAATAAATAAAATCTTAAAAAAAAATAACTGTAAGCAATATCTTATATCTACACTGTATAGTTGCATGAGTCATATTTTCAAATTTTAAATAAATATGAATAATGTATTAAATACATGTGCTAAAGGAATCACTAAAACAGTGCACACGGGGCACCTGGGTGGCTCAGTCGTTAAGTGTCTGCCTTGAGCTCAGGTCATGATCCCAGGGTGCTGGGATCGAGCCCCGCATCAGGCTCCCTGTTCAGGGGGAAGCCTGCTTCTCCTTCTCCCACTCCCCCTGCTTGTATTTCCTCTCTCACTGTGTCTCTCTCTGTCCAATAAATAAAATCTTTAAAACTAAATAAATAAATAAAATAAAACAGTGCACACATTTTAACCTTAAAGGGTTCATTAAGGTACCATCCACATGACTGGGGAATAGAAAAATTTTTCTTTGGTTTGGAAAGGACAATTGTAAAAATAAGTTGTAGAACTGGACATAATTGTAGAATTAAATAGAACTTATAATTTCTCCTAGCAGAGAGTAGGTATTTAGTAAATTTTTGGTGAAAGCTTGAATGAATGAAAATGTGAAAGCAAATTATGCTACTGTTCTTTGGCTGACGGGAATATTTCCTAAGATTAAAAGTTCATTGTGGACAGGAAAAAATATTTATTTCCTGAGATTTTATTTTAAAATGTATTTTCTAAGAATATTTTGTTTTTTAAGCAAAATGAATAAAATGAGCAAATCTTATTTTAGTTGTTAGTCAGTACTAAGTTTTAACAAACTACTGAAATTATCTTAAGAGCATGTTCCACTTTTGATTGTTTTAAGCAAAAATAACCACAAACCCTCAAGAGTCCTTATTGCCTAGTTCCTCACTGAGGATTTATTTGAGAGTAGAGTAAGTTTTCCCTCTCCTAAACTTCCCCTCAGAATATTCTTTAAAAATAATATTGCAGGAAAAAAGATCTTTCTAACTTATGTCTCAGATGACTGAGATTTTTAAGTATCTAAAACACTCCATGTGGAAAAAAAAATTGAATTTTATGAGGACACTGTGGTTTCATTAACACCAATGAAAAATAAAGTAAAAGGGGAGTTTGCCTTAGAGAGATTCAGAATCAATCTTATTTTAATGGCAACTGCTCAGTGGCTTGTAGAAAATAAAATTATCTTATTTTGGAACAACAGTAAGTATAAAATAGAAAATAAGGTTAAGCTCGATTCTAAAATAAGACAGCAGGGCTGCCTAGCTGGCAAAATAACAGAAGAAAGCATTCAGCTCAGATTTGTTGTATTATTAATCTACTTCCTTTTTACAAAATTGTCACTATCTGTGGTAGAAGGTGGGGGTATCACAGGCTGACTTCTGTAGTCATCATCCTGGTTGAAGAATGAAGTTATTTGGCCTCAGGATATTTGTTTGCTTATGTTGCTTAGAGTGGAAATAAGTTTTACTTGTCATTTAAGCTTTAGTATTTTTATATGGGATATGTAAAAATCTTTTAAAAATTCAACATCTTTCCCTATTTGTTTATAATTCTCAAATAATCACATTTTTTCCCCTAGATGAGTCAACATAAGTTGCAGAAGCTACAATCCATTTCATTTGCAGAAGTGTTAACAGCAAAGCTTTATTGAGTTTCAGTGACATCCAAGGCATCTCATGCCAGCTAGAAATTGGAAATACAGAGACAACTGTCCCTGAGGGCTGTCTAACTTAGTCAGAGAAAAGGAATATGTTTAGCAAAAGACAAATAGCAGTTCCAAGAAGTGGGCCCTAAGAGCCAGGTTGAGGAAGAGCCCTTGACCTTTGCTCTGGGGATATGAGGCTGAGCTCTTACTGTCTCCAGTCAGGGAGGTTCCCTGCAATTCTTATTTTATTAGTAACTATCCTGCTGCTTGCTATTATATGTGTGCTTTTTAAAATTCCTCTTAGACTTTATTTTGGCATCTTGTACTCCCTCCAAGTAATCCATGTTCACTCCTGAGACCCTTGGTTTTTGTCTCTGTGGTATATTTATATGCTACTTTATATTATAGTCCAAATGAGATTAACATATTTCTGTGGCTTCTAAATGTGATTAAGAAAGAAGATATATTAGAAGAATAATTACCTTTAAAGGACTAACTGAACTTTACAAAATGAAAGCTATGCATGGATGTATATCCATATAGAAGATACCAGCCACTCTCAAGAACAAGTAATAAGACATTAAAAAGATGGAGACACACAAAATGAACCACCAGTATGAAAAATGCCAGCAATTGTTTGATATTAATATTCAACTTAATATTAAAGTGTTTAATATTAAGATGACTCAACACAAAAGTCATTCCGTATCTTTCTTACTGACTGTAGACTGAGCCCACCTACCACCAACCTGACAAGCAATGCATGAAGATGGTTGGGTGATTTAATCAGATTTCTGCCCCCAAAGCTCCACATTTTCTTTGGGAAATCTTTGTGATTCCTGTAAATTGTACCCTGTGGGGATGCTCCTATGTTTACTAGCCTTTAAGGATTAGGGATTAATTATATTGAGGGAGATGGCGGGATTGTTATACCTTGTTGTATCTTTTACATGAGGGAATGATATGATACAAGTCAATCCACCAGAAAATATGGATCGCAAGGAGAAGAAAAATCTCCTTATCAGTATTTGGAGAAAATGAAAGGATTTTTTTTTAAGTAAAATAAATTACTTTTCAAAACTCTTAAATGAACACACACATACACATACACAATATATATATGTATATTTTTTTTAGTGGGCAAGGGACAATTACATTGACCTCAGTAGTTTTGAACATTTTAGACTTGGGCTGATGCTCAGTGATGCCTTGAGATACAGTTTTTCTCTATTTCTTTGTTGCCATCCTTCCAAGAAAAATTGGAAGATTTTTATTAAACTCAATTCCTCTGGAAAAAAAATGGTATTTACTTGTCAAAGCATCTTCCATCTCTCACTTATGGCATCTCTCATGTGAAAGAATTAAAAAATCCTGAGTCCCATCAAAGTCTCTTTTGCTCTCAAGCTCATTGTTGTCATGGTTCACAATTACTTGTGCAATTAATTGTTGGCAATTTTATGGTGTATTCATGTATCTGGTAGTTCTGCTTTAACTCTAGTGTATCACATTTTTTTTTTAATTAGAGAGAGAGAAAGAGAGAGAGAGGCAGAGGGAGGGATTCTCGTTTTTTTGTTTGTTTGTTTGTTTTATCCATTCTGATACCCAATGTCTTTTGATTGGAGCATTTAGTCCATTTACATTCAGAGTAATTATTGAAAGATATGAATTTAGTGCCATTGTATTACCTCTAATGTCACTGTTCCTGTAGATTGTTTCTGTTCCTTTCTGGTCTTTGTTCCTTTTGCTCTCTATCTCTGTTCAAAGGGCCCCCTTTAATATTTCTTGCAATAATAAATATATTATTTAATATTTCTGGTTTAGTGTTCACAAATTCCTTTAGTTTTTGTTTGTCTTGGAAATTCTTTCTCTCTCCTATTCTGAATGACAGCCTTGCTGGATAAAGTATGCCATTCTTCTGTCTTAAATTTAAATATTAATAAGGATGTGCTGGTATTGAGAAAGTAGCAAAAGTATGCTTTTTTTTTCCCCCACTTGCTTGACCCTTGGGTGTTTTGGACTCCTCTTATGTACAAGACACAAAGGGAGAATAATTCCCCTACTTTAATACAACATTAAAATCCATAAGAGAATACAAACTTCATGAAGGGTCATGGGAGTATTGTGGCAGTGGGGTGGTGATGGTAGTACTAGCAGAGTAAAAGACTACGGGTAATAGCAGTGGCAGCAATAGTTGTAGTATTAATGGACAGAGTCAGAGTGTAAGAGCTGGGGTAAGAGGCAATTATACCTGTTAGTTGCATTAGGTGGTTCCTTTTTGCCCATCCACAGCCTCTCTCATGATCATACTTCTTCTCAATATCATGTCTCCAGCCCCACTGCCAAGGCATCCCCTTTATCCAAGGCTTCATCTACCAGGAGACAGTGTTTTAAGGAGGCCTCTTTGTGGCTCTACACTGGAGTTAACTTAAAGCCATAGGCAGTCTGACGTGTTTGGAACAGAAAACAGAACCTGGGCATTCTTGCAATTACCACAGGTGGAAGATGCCTATAAAGGAGGCAGACAGAGATGGTGAAAAAGCAAAAGCTTTGGTATTAAATAACCAATATTCAAATTCTCACTCTGCCACTTCCTGCTTATGGGACTCGGACAATTACCTAACTTCTGGAAACCTCGGTTTTTCGCCTCTAAAATGGGGAATATAATCTGTGTACCTTTCCTTGTGAGGATTGATTGATGCATATGAAGTAGTACATGGTATAACTCTCTATTTTTCTCTAGCTTTCCATCTTTCTATCCATCTATTGATCAATCCATCTAGGTATTCATCTATCTAATCACCTATCTCCAGACTATACCCACAGGAAGCTCAGTATTCAGGAGCATTGCAAAAATACTTGAGGAGGAGAACAGGTGTGATTTTAATTTCTGTTTACTTGTTTTTCACTTTGAACTGAGGGGAAGAATTATCTGCTTAATGGCTGCATGCTGGAGTCTCATCCTTCTTCCTGCTGTGAAAGGTGACACTGACAGTGGAGATTTTCTAAGATCCCCATCATTTTTTTGTGTGTTTTTGATTAATTATTCAGTAAACAACATTTTCCTTACTGAATTATGCATCTTTTTTCCTTCGTCTCCTTTTTTGCCCATGAAGTTCTTTGTTAGATTTAATTATAATTGCTTTATAATCACTGTGTTATGGCATTAATTGATATCACATCAAGCCACTAACAATATTATTCTGCATAAAATTCATCAGGTCTCAGGGATCACACATGGCTCATTGTTGGTCTGTGGTTGCCTGTCTCTTTTCTCTGGCTGTTACTTCTTTTTTTTTCTCTCTCTCTAATAGATTTGAAAGGGCTTTTTAATAGCTTAGAAGTCCTTAAATTATTTTCTGCTCATAATAGGATCCTCTATCTACACTGTTCTGTGGATCTCTCTTATCTGAAGTCTCCATCTCTCAAAGGACATTATCTTGTTCTCTCTTACTATAATAGCCTAAGCCAGTGGTCAGGAAACTGGGCAATGCCTGAATATGGCCAGTGGACTGTTTTTGTATAGCCTTTGAGCTAAAAATGATTTTTGTATTTTTAGAAAGTTGTAAACAAACAAACAAAAACAAAGAATATGGGGCAGAGAGCATATGTGGCCTACAAAACATAAATATTTATTTTTTGACCCATTATAGAAAAAAGTTTGCCAACCACTAGACCGGGTTCGTCATCAGCCTTTCTATTCATGGGAAGCCAGGGAGAAAGTATAAATTGCAGTGCAATAGTTCTGTTTTGTGCCCTGCTTCAGGACTGGCCTTTTATCACAAACTCTTAATCTCCATGTTTGTTATTTCATTACAGTTTTGCTATCTGCACCTCAATCTCTTCCTCTTTTTATTTCTTTAAAAAAATTTATTTTTTAAATTGCACTCATGTTAACGCAGCAATAAGTAGGAGAAAAGGAATAGGACTGTGTTCAAGGAGATTTGAGTACTTGTTCCATCTTCATTTGTACAGTGACCTTGTTTAAGTCCATTTAATACCTGTCGTCCTTAGGTTCATCATCTGTAAAATGGAGGAGCATGGTAGAATGGTGTTGAAAGTCCTTTACAGCTCTAACATTTTAGACTTAACTCAAGTACAATGCAACAATCTTTAAGTTACTTACAGGATAAGACAGTACTATTGCTGTATAGGTGAGACCTGACAATTTGGGGTAACTATGGGGAGAGAATGCTCAGAATTCCACTGTTACACAGTTTCAATCATAGGTAATCTTTTTGTTTTATAAAACTGGTATCACCTAATTGTAACTTTCACCCACTTGTCACAATTCTACCCTCTCAGGACACATAAAATTACAATAGACCAGCAAATATTAGAACCCACCCAATATGTTCTTTTTTATTTTCTTATTGTTATGTTAATCACCATATATTACATCATTAGTTTTTGATGTAGTGTTCCATGATTCATTGTTTGTGCATAACACCCAGTGCTCCATGCAGAATGTGCCCTCTTTAATACCCATCACCAGGCTAACCCATCCCCCTACTCTCCTCCCCTCTAGAACCCTCAGTTTGTTTTTCAGAGTCCATCATCTCTCCTGGTTCGTCTCCCCCTCTGACTTACTCCCCTTCATTTTTCCCCCCTGCTATCTTCTTTTACTTTTCTCTTAACATATCTTGCATTATTTGTTTCAGAAGTACAAATCTGTGATTCAACAGTCTTGCACAATTCACAGCGCTCACCATAGCACATACCCTCCCCAATGTCTATCACCCACCCCCCACCACTCCAGCAACACTCAGTACGTTTCCTGAGATTAAGAATTCCTCATATCAGTGAGGTCATATGATACATGTCTTTCTCTGACTGACTTATTTCACTCAGCATAACACCCTCTAGTTCCAACCACGTCGTTGCAAATGGACAGATCTCATTCCTTTTGATGGCTGCATAATATTCCATTGTGTATATATACCACTTCTTCTTTATCCATTCATCTGTCGATGGACATCTTGGCTCTTTCCACAGTTTGGCTGTTGTGGACATTGCTGCTATAAACATTGGGGTGCACGTACCCCTTCGGATCCCTACATTTGTATTTTGTGGTAAATACCCAGTAGTGCAATTGCTGGATCGTATGGTAGCTCTATTTTCAAATGTTTGAGGAACCTCCATACTGTTTTCCAGGGTGGTTGCACCAGCTTGCATTCCCACCAACGGTGTAGGAGGGTTCCCCTTTCTCCACATCCCCGCCAACATCTGTCGTTTCCAGACTTGTTCATTTTAGCCATTCTGACGGGTGTGAGGTGGTATCTCATTGAGGTTTTGATCTGGATTTCCCTGATGCCGAGCAATGTTGAGCACTTTTTCATCTGTCTGTTGGCCATTTGGATGTCTTCTTTGGAAAAATGTCTGTTCATGTCTTCTGCCCATTTCTTGATTGGATTATTTGTTCTTTGGGTGTTGAGTTTGATAAGTTCTTTATAGATTTTGGATACTAGCCCATTATCTGATATGTCATTTGCAAATATTTTCTCCCATTCTGTCGGTTGTCTTTTGGTTTTGTGGACTGTTTCTTTTGCTGTGCAAAAGCTTTTTATCTTGATGAAATCCCAATAGTTCATTTTTGCCCTTGCTTCCCTTGCCTTTGGTGATGTTTCTAGGAAGAAGTTCCTGCAGCTGAGGTCAAAGAGGTTGCTACCTGTGTTCTCCTTTAGGATTTTGAAGGACTCCTGTCTCACGTTTAGGTCTTTCAATCATTTGGAGTCTATTTTTGTGTGTGGTGTAAGGAAATGGTCCAGTTTCATTCTTCTGCATGTGGCTACCCAATTTTCCCAACACCATTTGTTGAAGAGACTGTCTTTTTGCCATTGGACAAATTCCTTTAGTTTTTGTTTGTCCTAGAGGCTTTTTATCTCTCCTTCTATTTTCAATGACAGCCTAGCTGGATATAGTATTCTTGGCTTCATGTTTTTCTCGTTTAGTGCTCTGAAGATATCATGCCAGTCCTTTCTGGCCTGCCCGGTCTCTGTGGATAGGTCTGTTGCCAATCTAATATTTCTACCATTGTAGTTTACATAGCTCTTCTCCCGAGCTGTTTTCAGGATTTTCTCTTTCTCTGAGACTCGTAAGTTTTACTAATAGATGTCGGGGTGTTGACCTATTATTATTGATTTTGAGAGGGGTTCTCTGTGCCTCCTGGATTTTGATGCCTGTTTCCTTCCTCACATTAGGGAAGTTCTCTGCTCTTATTTGCTCCAATATACCTTCTGCCCCTCTCTCTCTTTCTTCTTCTTCTCGGATCCCAATTATTCTAATGTTGTTTCATCTTGTATCACTTATCTCTCGAATTCTGCCCTCGTGTTCCTGTAGTTGTTTCTCTCTCTTTTTCTCAGCCTCTTTATTTTCCATCATTTGTTCTTCTATATCGCTGATTCTCTCTTCTGCCTCATTTATCCTAGCAGTTAGTGCCCCCATTTTTGATTGCACCTCATCAATAGCCTTTTTGATTTCGACTTTGTTAGATTTTAGTTCTTTTATTTCTCCAGAAAGGGTTTCTCTAATAACTTCCATGCTTTTTTCAAGCCCAGCTAGTATCTTTAAAGTCACGATTCTGAACTCTAGGTCCGACATCATACTAATGTCCGTATTGAGTAGGTCCCTGGCAGATGATACTACCTCTTGTTCTTTTTGTTGAGGTGATTTTTTTCGTCTTGTCATTTTGTCCAGAGGAGAATAGATGAATGAGAGAAGAAAATGCTAACAGGTTAACAACATCCCCAGCAAATATCCTGTATACAAATCAGAAAAGACCTGAAACCAGGGGAAAAGAAAGGGAAAGAAAGAAAAAAGAAAGAGAAAAAAAAACCAAAAAAAGATAAAAACAAAAACAGAACAAAACAAAAAAAGCAAAATATGATCAAATATGATCAGGCTAGTGCATAGATCAGTGCCACACACTAGATTTTGGGCGTATTTTGGTCTGTTAGAAAAAAGTGCCTCCTAAAATTTTAAAGGAAGAAAGACATATATGTACAAAATAAGGGTTGATACAATGAAAGGATGGAAGATGACTGTAAAGATGAAAATTATAAAAGACTTTATAAAAGGAACTGATAAGTTTTTTGAAAAAAGAAAGAAGAAGATTTAAAAAAGAAAAGGAAAAAGGGAGAGAATGTGATCAGGCAGGAGACTAGAACAAAGCCATACACTAGTGATTTAGGGTATATTTTGATCTGTTAGAAGAAACTGTATCTCAAAATTTTAAAGAGAGAACAACTTATATATATATGCCAAAAATAAGGGTAACTACTATGAAGGGATAAAATATGACTTTAAAAATGAAAAATAAAAATGTTTTTTTTTAAAAAGGGGATTGATAAGATGTTGGTTGAAAAAGGGAAAAAGAAAAATTAAAA
>NW_027397082.1:12596157-12622107 GCF_003265705.2 Callorhinus ursinus | reverse complement strand
GTAAAAAAAAAAAAAAGCCATGAATTCTATGTGCAGTATTCCCCTAGCGCTGGAGTTCTCCCGTTCTCCTTGATCGGTAAACTTGGTCTTGGCTTGCTGGCTTTTCGTGCTGATCTTCTGGGGGAGGGGCCTGTTGCCGTGGTTCCCAAATGTCTTTGTCGGAGGCGGAATTGCCCCGCTCTTGTGTGTCCAGGCTAAGTAAGCTGCTCGGGTTTGCTCTCAGGAGCTTTTGTTCCCTGCAAGCTCTCGGTACAGCTTTGGAGGACCAGGGTGAAAATGGTGGCCTCCCAATCTCCACCCAGAGGAGCTGAGAACTCGGGGCCCCGCTCCTCAGTGCGCCCCCAGAGAAAAGCAGTCAATCACTCCCGTCTTCCCAGTCTCTGGCTGCACTCTGTGCTCACCCGGCCTGTGACCGACCGTTTGTTATCTCTGGCACCCGACCCCGTGTGGAGTCTCCAAACCCAGCAGATCCCTGCCGTGCGTTCCCGCTCCACTCCTCCTGGGGGAGAAAGGGGAGTCTCCCCGGATTTGCCGCTTGTTTGGTTCCCTGCTGGAGGAGCAGTGGCCCGACTGGGCCGCGGATCACAGTTTATGGCAACCCCGAGCTGAGAGCCCGCGCCTCGGCTCCGTCCCTGCAGCTGGCTTCCCCGCTCTGATACCTGGGAGCTCTGCTGCACTCAGGCACCCCCGGTCTTTCTGTGACCCGAGGGTCCTGAGACCACACTGTCCCGCGAGGGTTCCACCCTCAGCTTAGCCACTGGAGCGACGTCCCTCAGCGGAGCCGACTTCTAAAATTTCCAATTTTGTGCTCCGCGGCTCTATCACTTGCCAGAAGCGGCGGACGGAGGCCCCCTCCCCCGCCATCTATCCTCCCGAATATTGCCTCGGATTCACTTCTCCGCACGTCCTACCTTCCAATAAGTGGTCGCTTCTCTGTTCAGAGAGTTGTTGCTACTCTCCTCTTGATCTCCTGTTGAGTTCGTAGGTTTCAGAATGGTTTGATCCCTATTCAGCTGAATTCCTGAGACCAGACGAAATCTAGGTCTCCTACTCCTCCACCATTTTGCTCTGCCCCCCCCCCAACCCAACATGTTCTATCAGATCTTTCTTTTACAGGGGAGCAGCTTTAATGTCTTTGGACCATTCAACAAATGGGTGATCTAGAGACCCTGTCACTCTGCTACATGAATACTATAGTATATCTCAGGCCTCTTGAAAAATGCCACTGAGGGCGCCTGGGTGGCTCAGTCGGTTAAGTGTCTGCCTTCGGCTCAGGTCATGATCCCGGGGTCCTGGGATCGAGTCCCGCATCGGGCTTCCTGCTCTGTGGGGAGCCTGCTTCTTCCTCTCCTCCCCACTTGTGCTCTCTCACTATCTCTGTCTCTCTCTCTCAAATAAATAAAATCGAAAAAAAAATTAAGAAAAATGCCACTGAAGTCTCTATTTCAGATAACATCATATAGATTTGGGATACATGATAAGCATTCAAATATATGAGAATGGACAGTAGACAAACTATCAAGCTTACTTGCTCTAAGGACATATTTTTTAAACAAAGTTTGTCTGAAATATATTCCCCGTTGTCTTACCATGGCTCTGTTGGATGAGGTCATATTGAGGAAGTGACCATTAGTTGACCTATGAGTTGGACCAGGGCAATCAGGGGCTCTTCCCCCACCTCTCCTGGTGTAGGTGTATCCCCCACTTACAATTCTCATGCTAGCAGCTGTTTCGGGGATGTAGCCTTGAGAGAGTAAAGTGGTTTTTAGACCATTACTGAATATGTAACAGAACCCAGTTAAGGCGTCTCTATAAACTTTAAGATTCTGGCAGAAAGGTGTGGAGATCTACTCATCTTGTAGCTCCCCAAGACAAGCTTCTTGGTAAGTTGCTTATTCAACTGGCTACCTACCAATCTGGAGTGACCTGCCTGTTTCTCTGGTCTCCACTTGCTCTCTGTACATGGGGGAAAAGTTTCACATTTCACCTGGGAACTCCCAAGGTTGTGAACCAACAGACACCACTGGGCTATGCAGTCTTCCTTGTAGCACCATTGCTTAGGTTAGTCAACAAGTTTAATCATTTTTGTGACATTTTAAAACCCTGAATCAGAGTAAAGGAGATCTTGGAAGTTAATTGTATTCAGTCCTAAACAAGGTGTCACTTACTTTTTGGTAAAGATTTCCAATATTATAAACTCCATGGTGTCTCTCAATTTTTCACTAGAAAAAATTTGAAAAAACATTTTCATTATAAAATAAAAAATAAAATATTAAAATAATTATAACAAAATAATGTGAATCTTGCTTCACCATTTCAAATTCTCTAGTTCAGTTACCTAGAAGAAACCTGTTTTTAATTATTGATGTGCAATTTTCTTGTCATTCATGTATTTATAATGCTGTGTCTATATGCTCTTGTTTTATTATTTTATGAATTATCTGTTGAAATTCTGTTATTGCAGAAGATTAAGCACTATCAATAACATATAACAACTCATCCCAAGTTCCTATTTTTTCCTGTTCTCCAATAGAGTTAACAAAATTTATTTAAATAATGCCAATATTTATATTACCATGCCTCTGTATATGTTATTCTCTAAAGAGCCAAATAATACATTATGCTCATGTTTATTTTCTTATCACTTGCATAATTTTAACATACCCATTATAAACTATTTCTACCCTTACCATTATATGACTGTTTTTTTCTAAATGGCTTAAACATTTTTGAAAATCGGATTCAATTTTAATTTCCCCTGACCTCTCACCCTTAAGTTTTCATTGTCCATCCAAATACTATATCTGTACTGATTACTTGTAGATCTGTAATAACTCTCTTATATTCTGAATGTTGGATACTCTTTCTTTTTTAGTTGTTAACTTACCTCATTTTGGGGGGGGGGTTTCTCCTCAGTAGTTTCTTGACAAAGATTCATGGAAACCTAAAACAAAAGCAATGCAAAACAAACAAAAACAACAAAAAGAATGATTGCATGTCTAAATTGCATTTTCTATCTTCACATTTAATGAAAGTGTGGCTGAATACATAATTCTAAGCTGAAATTAATTTTCCTGTCTAATATTTGAAGTCATGGCTCTATTGTTTTTAGCATACAATTCTCACAGAGGAAATATTGATGCCCTTTGATTCCCACATTGATCTTGCTATCTCAAAGCCTGTAGCATCTTTTATTCATCCCTGGCCTTCTGAAATTCTACAAATATGTGTCTTAGTTTGGATTCATTTATTCACTTCAGTGTTCACAGTGAACACTTATTGGGCTCTTTCGATCTAAATTTGAATGTCATTCAACTCTGGAAAATTTGCATGTAATTTTTTTTTCCCCCAAAGTCCACCATTTTCAATCAGATGTTCATGTAATTTTTTAAAAATCCCCATTATGTTTATTGGAAACTACTTATATTTTTATTCGACCCCATTCTTCCTGGTTTGATGATCTGGAGGCATTGCTTGGCATGATGGCAGTGGCTTCGGTACTCACTCTACCTGTTCGCTATGTTATACTATACACATTCTCCTCTTGTGTGAAGTCCTCTCTCTGTTTTTCCTTCAACTCATCCAAATCCTGCTAGTCTTACAAGGCCCAGGTTCAGCCCCATTTCTGCTAAGAAGGCCTTTAACTATTCCTGTCCTTTTCTCTCCTTCCTGGATCCTGTAGTAAGTTTCCCAGACTTGACCATTGTTATATATACATGGCAGTGGAAAGTAGGCCCTGAAAGTTCCCTGTACCTCCCCTTTGAGTTCTCCATAGCCTGCTCTTTCTAAGTACTTTTATTTGAATGCTACAAATTGTGTAATGAGCCATGCCATGTTTTAAAATTTAAATTCTTGTTTTCTTATTCTAGTCAGCTCAGGGACTACAAACTCTCAAGTACATCATGCCATATTATTTTATTTTGTTAATTTTTATTTCCAAATTTACATTGTAAACTCATTGTTTTGTAGCCCCACATTTCATGTATTTTGAGAACATTTTACATATTTTAGGAATCAGTGATGTCCCCTTTTGCTGTCATTTCTTTCACCTTGTTTGCAAAAGGATTTTAGTTGATTTAAAAAGCACAGAAATTACTGATGATAATAATCTTAATAAAGATCATGATACTCTAATGTTTTAATTTAGTACAAAATATAATGTTTTTCAGAGAACTTTTACTTGAACAGATTCTCAGGCATTTCCTTAAAGAATAAATAATTCCAGTTACTTCAAATGCTTCCAGAGAAAGTGTTGTATTCACTGCAAAGCACTTGAAATTTTCAGTAGAGGACAAAGTCAATGGGTTTTAAATACTTAAACAAATTCAAATCAAATAACTAAGGTTTTACCTCCTTGTGGTTACTATAATTAATTTATGCTGCAGTAAGAAGGGGTGTTAAAACCGTCAGTGATTGCAATGAACTGAAAGCTTTGATATGATTCCTCCAGCACAGTATACAGGCCATAAAATATGCCTATGTGCAAAGAAAATATTTACCTCATTTATTTTGGGGAGAGGACAAATGAGATTTTGCAAGTCATTCTGTTCTTTAATTTAAAAATACTTTAACTGTATTTTGAATCAGCTTATCCAAGTATAATTTACATACAGTAAAGTTCAGCAATTTAAATCCACACTTCAGTGCATTTTGACAAATGCATACAGTTATGTGACTACTGTCACAATAAAGGTAGAGAATATTTCCCTCACTCCGAGTCCCCTTTGGCTCCTTCTCAGCCTCTGGAAACTGCGCTCCTTTCTGTCACTATGGTTTTGTCTCTTCTGTATATTCATGTAAATGGAATCATATAGTTTGTAGTCATTTGTGTTTGGTTTTTCTTACTTAGCATAAAGTTTTTGAGATTCATCCATGTCATTGTTGTTTTTATTACTGAATAGTGTTTCACTTTATGGATATAGCATAGAGTTTGTTTATCCATTCTCAAGTTGAAGGACATTTGGATTCTTTCCAATGTTGTTATCACCATTTGCAAACAAGTCTCCATGTGAATACTGCTTTTTTGTTTTATTTTGTTTTGTTTTTCTCATATAGTTACCTATGAGTGGAATTGCTGGTTCATCCTATAATTTTATTTTATATATATATATATATATATATATACACAAAATTTTCCAAAGTGATTGTACTATTTTGCCTTCCCATCACCAATATATGAGAGTTTCGTTTATTCTGCATTTTCACCAACACTTGATATTGTTAGTCTTTTAAACTTTATGCATTCTACTAAGGGTATAGTAATATCTCATTATGGTTTTAATGTTATTTCCCTAATGATATAGGTCATCTTCTTCTGTGTCTATTTTCCATTTGCATATCATCTTTAGTGAAATGTCTGTTCAAATGTTTTGCCCATTTAACTTGAAAAGAATGATAGATCTACATATAAAAATTAAAGTTATTAAACTTCTAGAAAAAAAGAAAATATTTGTGATTTGGATTAGGCCAAAATTTCTTATATAGGACACAGAAGTATGAATCAATAAAAAATGATGACTTTATCAAAATTAAAAACAAAAACAAAAAACCTTTTGCTTTTCCAAAGATGTTTTTCAGGAAACAAAAAAGCAAGTCACAGACTTGCAGAATATATTTGTAAAACATCTATGTGATAAAGTATATCCATAATACATAAAGAACTCTTATCACTTATTAAGTTATAGAACTTGATAAAAATACATGTGTAAACAATGAATCATGAAACACTACATCCAAAACTAATGATGTAATGTATGGTGATTAACATAACAATAAAAAATTTTAAAAAGTACATATGTAAATTAACTTTAAACACAGCTTGAAAAATTCTTCTCATTAACTAATCAAAGAGGTTTAATTTTAAAGTAATAATCTATTTTTAAAATGTATCTAAATTTTTCTTAATCAGGATTTAAAATAGTCAATTTGCATTATTTTTAAGTTTGTTTAATTACACTGAAATTTTACAAAAGTTTAGAGTAGTGGGGTATGTGATGCAATTCAATTTTTCCAAAACCCATAATAGTCATATTATCAGAAGAATGCACGAAGTAATAAGGGGATTTCAAGAAGACAAACTTCATGTAGCTCCCTAATTAAGGAGCCAGGAGATACAGTTCATCACAAACAAGTAACTAGGAGATATAGATGGCAACTGCATAATTTTTATATATTCAGCAAATCCTCATTTCCAATAACTTCATTTTGAAGGACTAAGGAGGATACTATTGAAGAGGAAGAGGAATTATGTTCGGTTTTAAGAGAGAAAAATGAAATATCAGACCTCTAGATTTCTATTATCCTAAGGACAAATAATTTTTCTGAAGCACCATGATGACCCAAGGTGAGATGAACAGTCTAGGAGGAGCAAATCTCTCCTTAAGGTAACCCTCAGATGAAGATCAGACATACCTGATTCACAGACCTCTCCAGGAAAACATGTTCCATCAGAAAAGACAACACAAAATGATGTGAAAAGAATGGGTTTAAATTAAGAAGTCTTGACTTTTAGAAGACTAACTCCAGACCTCAAGCATCCTACCAAAATGCTCCTTTCAATCAATGCAGTATTCTCCCTGAAACTAGACCTAGCTAGTACAAATGTCTCTTTCATGTTACATTTGAGCAATAATTTATGGATGGTTGTCCTGGCCAAGGGCTACACCAGTCCTTTTGGTAGGAACATAGTCATCAAAAGGAGGAGGGGCAGGATGATACTTGGTTTTCTATGCCAAGTGCAGTGTTTGGACTAAACCTTGAGGCTTGAAGGGTTATTACTTTTAGGAAGATATATCTGGAAAGGGCGACATGGACTCAGATGGACTAAAGGAGGGTGTAGGTAGATGTGAAGACATCAGAACGAAGACCATTGTGAGAGGTCAGAAAACAGTGTTAACTTGAATGAAGATGACAGAGGAAGTGGTGGGGAGAAGAAGCAGTTGTGAACATTAATATTAGGTTCCTTTAGAGCTATGGTGGACTATCTAGCAGATGGTGATGAATTGTGCAAAACTGGTTCTGCTTTCAGCCTCTGGTAGGTAATATATTTTTTTTTTTTTTGGTAATTAAGTCACTTGTGCAATTTTCATGCTAGAGATTTCCAAAAATTCCACAAAATAACATTCTAATAGGAGATGATTAAAAATGTATTTCTACATTATTAAAGAAGTAATGTGTACACAGTGAGGAGAGGCATGGCTAAATCAGTAATTCTACACAATTACTCTACTCTATTGGATACATTTATTTAAGAAACTGATGACAGTCAATTAACTTGATAATAATTGGCACAACCTGAGATGATTGATTTTTGACTCTATGTACACTGCTTAAAAAATTTCAACATTGCCTAGAGCCTTGATTTGATGAGTTGATGAGGAGTGAATGAATAGATGAATAGAAAAATCGTTCCTGTTTCTCTCAGGCAATTTTTAACGTGTCTTCTGGAGTTGTCTCGAGCATTGCAGTGATGGGGTATTTACTCTTTTGCATAGCTAGTCACGATGTTCTAAGGTTTCTGAAATTATTATTTCTGCTTTATCTGAGGTAAAATTTGCCTTTCTACAATAGTCTATCGACCAGTTTTTCAGATTACCAGAACAGTATCAATTCACAGACAGTTCTATGTCTATATAAAGACTACTTGTGTTCTCTGCATATCACCTTCTCTAGACAAATCATCCATTTCCTTTAAAGAGTTGCTTTATTTTATAAAGAAGTTCTACATTTATTTTGCATATGGACCAGATTTCAAATCCTTTCCTTATTTTTATTATCTTATGCCGGCTGTTGTATCTAGTTTTCTCTCAAGATCATATGACATGTCCAGAGCCTGGTGTCCCATGATAGACATTCTTGGAGGACAGGGTAGTGTGGCATTAAGAGCATGGGTTCTTACATCAACAGACCTGGCTACAAAATAAGGATAACAATATTAATCTCATAAGATTGTTGTAAGGCTTAAATGGAATATATTATGTAAAGTGCCTAGCACTAAGCTTGACACCAAGAGCTCACATAACTAAGAAGGCTAAAGCTCTCAAAGTCTTAGATATATATTATTTTCTTATTGTTCTGCTGGTTGAACTACAAGTTCAAAACCAGTAGGTGGTCAGTGATCCCTCCAGGGTTTTTTATAAAATAAATTTCTCTGTAGCTCCTCTCTGACTTATGAACTTGTATTCCTTTTACTTTAAATTGAAAAACTTTCTAACAATAAACATTTCTTCTCATTTCTCAAGTATCAATATTCACTCTCCCTCTTATCTGGATGCCATCTGTGTGATTTTGAGTGTTGATATTTGCTCTTCCTCTAATACATGTCATCTATATATTGTTAAATGTGCTTTCTAAGCCTTTATCCATGAAAATGAAAAGTTGTTTAAAAAAGAATGTTCTATAATTTGGCAATGGAGCTCTCATCAAATTGACATTGAACCTTGAGTGTAAGGTGAAACAATTACCCATCCTTTTTTTTTAAATTTTTTATTGTTATGTTAATCACCATACATTACATCATTAGTTCTTGATGTAGTGTTCCATGATTCATTGTTTGTGCATAACACCCAGTGCTCCACGCAGAACGTGCCCTCCTTAATACCCATCACCAGGCTAACCCATCCTCCCACCCCCTCCCCTCTAGAACCCTCAGTTTGTTTTTCAGAGTCCATCGTCTCTCATGGTTCATCTCCCCCTCCGACTTACTCCCCTTCATTCTTCCCCTCCTGCTATCTTCTTCTTTTTCTTTTTTCTTAACATATCTTGCATTATTTGTTTCAGAAGTACAGATCTGTGATTCAACAGTCTTAAACAATTCACAGCGCTCACCATAGCACATTCCCTACTCAATGTCTATCACCCAGCCACCCCATCCCTCCCACCCCCCATCACTCAGCAACACTCAGTTTGTTTCCTGAGATTAAGAATTCCTCATATCAGTGAGGTCATATGAAACAGGTCTTTCTCGGATTGACTTATTTCACTCAGCATAACACCCTCCAGTTCCATCCACGTCATTGCAAATGGCCAGATCTCATTCCTTTTGATGGCTGCATAATATTCCATTGTGTATATATACCACTTCTTCTTTATCCATTCATCTGTCGATGGACATCTTGGCTCTTTCCACAGTTTGACTATTGTGGACATTGCTGCTATAAACACTGGGGTGCACGTACCCCTTTGGATCCCTACATTTGTATCTTTGGGGTAAATACCCAGTAGTGCAATTGCTGGATCGTATGGTAGCTCTATTTTCAACTGTTTGAGGAACATTTTTGCTTGAAATGCACTGAAGTTTGTTTTCTCAGTTCCATTTGTCATTTAGATCTCCATCTGAAATTTTTGTTCCTAACCCCATAGCTTTTCATGCTACACTTAGACCTCTTTTAAAAATGCTATCCTGATCCTTCATTTGTTTTTTATCTTAGAAATGGTGAGATTATTCCATAATTTGACCAATCAATCAATCAATCTTTATTCCAAAATTTTGTGATGTCTAAAAACACTTCTCTTATAGAAGGGGTGACCTGAGTCCCCCAAGGTTACTGGACTGTAGTTGCAAAAATCTCATGAGACGATGTAAAAAAAAGTGACAAGCACAGTGGAAAACATACAACTGAAGCACAGTACTTTTTTTTTTCCTAATGCTTAGGACATGGTTCTAGGAATGGATCGATATCATTTTAACTCTGTTTGTGACAAGAGGACTTGAGCACTTCACTGCAGAAGGACTGTTGTACAATGCACTTTGGTCATTTCTCTACCAGATTTAAAGGTTTTTTGTTTTCCTTCTGAAATATTTTTCTTTCTTTAAGGAAAATATTTTAAGCTTTTTTATTCTGTCATAAATTCCGGGCTCATTGTTTCTGGAAGAAACTGTGGCTCAGAGGACAAAGAACAATTTATTAATTTTTGACCACAGGTCTTTTCTAAGACTATTTGCTTATAGTGTGACCACCAATGACAAATTTTAATGACACAAATGCATGAGATGGCGATTATGCTGAAAATTGTTCTTGCAGATTTAGTAAAGCCTGGTAATTTCCTGGTGTGTAATAGCATTTGTAGCCATTCTAATTAAGAGGCTTTAAAAATCAAATAATTTTGTTTAAGTGCAAAAACAAATGCCTGGAAGATGAGGAACTAATCTCTTCCCCATGGTATATCATTCTGTAATTTTCTGGTTCCTCCACTCTTGGAGTTTTGGTCTATTATTAGTGGTAGGGAACAGAACTAATGGATTAAACTAGCTGTTTTTCAGCTCTTAAAAGGCAGTTTGAAACCCTCAGGAGAGCTCAGTTTGAAACCCTCAGGAGAGCTTGGAAGATCCTTTTGTGACTTAGCCACAGGATCTATAAGTCCTATTTTTGGAAGAAACTTTATAAATAATTTTTCTCACAGTTTTCAAAGTTCTTGTATTAGTTATTTCTTTCTTTAAATATTAATGTGAAGCAGATTTCCCAATACATAAAATTAATAAAATCCAACTGTTCTGCTTGATGTTCTAACTTTTCATTTTAGCTATTCTAATTGCTACTAAAAATAAGAAATTGAAGTGTCTTAACTTTTTTCATTCCCATATTTTACTTCTTAGAATGGGAAAGCAATTATACCTATATTATATACCTCATGGCATTGTTATAAACATCAGAAATAGTAAATCATGTGAAAGCATTTTTATTAGTTATAAAACAGCATTCAGCTACAGGAAAAGATAGACTCTCAAGGTAATACATGATATAACAAAGGGATAAATGGGGGTTTAGACAAGAAGCTTTCTAAAAAATATTAAGAGAGGGAAAGAGTCTACGTGGTTTATGCTATAACTTTATTTTCCCCATGTAAAATATCCCAAAGGACTAGGTAGGGTACATATTGTTCAGAGTATTTGAAATAACACTAATTATGGTCATAGATCATCAAAGATAACAAATAAGATTGTCCTTAAAAATTTGGGTGTGGTTGAACAGAAGACTTTCTTGGTAAGAGTTTTGTGACTTTCTTAACATTCAGAAGGTAAGAGTTTTATGATAAATTGGTGATTTATGCCATGTGTGGGAGATTTTAGTGGCAGTATTTGTGCTCTATTTTGTATCCACATCATTGATTAGATTATTTGATTTACTCTTTTCTCTTTCCCGTGTCCTCAACTCTGGGTGCTTAGTATTAGAACTTACACCATTCCTTAGATTGACTGAGCCCCTACTATCTCAAATGTTTTAGCTGAGGATGGAAATACAGATTCATGCTTTCTATTACACAATATATTTTAGTCATATAGGCCTCACTGTTTTAAATTCTGGCCAATCTTCCAGTTCTTTGGGGTCTTTTATTCTATTATACATTGTTTCTTTAATAATATAGCATTCTTAGAAAATAACCTCAGATGAATAAGTTCTTTGGGAGCCCATTTCACTTAGGAATCTGCAAATTTGTTAATGTATCATTTTAAGTAACACTTTCTTTTCTGTGGCTCACTTTGTATGTGGATTCAAGTATTTTTTGTAGGCAACAGATAAAGCATATTGTATCATATCTAATAGGACCTAAAATTTCCTTGATCTTCATCTGAAGATTTCAAACATACTCCAGCTGCTCAGCAAATGACTATTTTTGCCTAAGAGTTAAGGAGCAAGAGGTGAAATGGGTAACTCCACAGATTCCCCATGGGCTTAATGAGGAAATCAATATGCCCTAGTGTAAGCGTCAATGGCTCCTCGTATCATGCTTCTCTACCTCTGCAAAGTCAAAGGTCTCTAACATACCCATAATCATTCTACGGCCTGTAGGAACAACACTAATCATGAAAAAGAAGAGATGATAACAATAGCAGTTCTATCTATAAAAATCACCATATAATTTCAATGGCCTTAATTCTTTCCTTGGAATCAGCAGAAAACAGATGTTTTGCTTTCTGGAACAAGTAAATTGACTGATTAAAGTAGGCATAAAAATAATGTCCTGCTTTATGATGCATGGACTAATGAAAGTATTAAGCCATTCTAATAATATATAAGAAAATTACTCCACTATGGCTAAAAGAAATAAAAGTATACCATTTACCATTTTAAATTAAAAAGTTCTGTAACTTTGCAAGTTCATTGAAAATGTGTGGACAAGAAAGGTACAAATTTATAACCCATTATGGATTACCTTCATATCTCAACATTTATTATGTTCCAGCTTTATTATTATTGTGTGACTCCTCAAAAATCTTGTGGGGATTGTATTTTTCCAGAACAGAAGAATAAGCATATATTACACTAATATTTTGTTAAGGAATTACTGTTTTTATCCTAATTTATTGGCATGTTACATTATTAATTTTATGCCATTGACATTGTTTCCTGTGTTAGAGCTTTGTCTTTATTTTGAATGCCATGGTTTACTATGCCTGGAGATTAAATTTGAATTTGAACTAAATTATTAGATTATGGATCCAAAGCATGTAATTCCTGAGAAAGTCACAGTAGTTGTGCACAATTCCTTTAAATGGTGAGATTTGATGGCGTTGTTAAAGAACACTGGCAACAGCTATAATGGAGATTGGAACTCTAAAAAGGGGGTAAAGAGCTATATCAGATACTTCTTTTGTACAGTTTTGTATCCTCCCAACGTCATATTTTGTACAAATAACTGTGGAAATAATGTTCCTTATAATCTTAGGTTTGGGTCCAAGTGGGCAAAAATGGACAGATCCTTATTTCACGTCCCACACAACAACTGGATCACATTTGACTGATGGGTGTGGGAGAAATCCAGCAAATCTTTCTCTTTTCATTCTTCAGGTGAAAATTTCTGAGATGTGTTCTTAAGCCTTCTCAGATGGTTCCCTAGAATCAAGCACAAGTAGCCCATAGCAGTAGACAGCTCAGCTGGCTTTCTCCTTTAACTCCCTTGTTATCCCTCTTCTAAGGTCACATTCTCAAATTAATGACCTGAATGAAATCCTTTGTGTTATACTTTTCTTATGGCTGTATCCAATCAAATTTAATACCCTCCTTACCCTTTGCCAGTGACGATGATTACAAGGCTCCTGTGCTAACACTCTTTATCTAACATTATCTCCACTCCAGCAGTGGCCAGAATTCATTCTGTATCTCCAACTCTTATTCTGGAATCAGTTTCTTTCTAAAAACCCATACAGGATTAGGGAATCCACATGCACTGGCATCACATTTACTAGTTGCAATTTGGACGCTGGACAGAAGCTAGATTTACTTTTAAGTTTAGTGATGTTCTCATACATCAGCCATATGGCATACAGATTTAATTTTGTGCTTCAAAAAAAAGTTAAAATCGTCATTGGACTTTCACAATTAGTTGAGAACAGTAGAAACTTCAGATTTTGGCCAAAATTTGTCCATATGTATCACATAAAAAGTACTTGAGAACAGCTGTGCCTTGACCTACAGTGAGGCCCCTATTTATTATTTTGCTATCTCAACTGACTTGAATTTTTGTGATCTGGACATTTATAGGTCTTGAACACCTAGTTTAGTTCCCCTGGTTCATGATAATGCTCACTAGTTCAAACTTGCAACTCCGTTATTAGGTTCTGCGTATCCCAAGCTGGACTATGCTATGACTTAGGTTCATCATGCCTAACTTATTTTGTAGGGTTCTCTAGAACAACCTAGTTATTCAGCCCACATGGGTCTCCCAGGACTGCCTATCAGAACATGGGTGCTGGCTTAGTAGTACCAAAGCCTGGGAGCAGTGGCTTGGCCCTGATCCCGAACTATATCTTGACCCTTACTATTGTCCTGATCATATTACCCTAGTCATAGACTCAGTGGCCAGGCATAGAGGTAGGAATGGTTGAGTAGGACACAGGTTGTCTTATGGAAGAAAGATCTCTGCCTTGTCTTCCAGAATAGGGGAAGTGATAGCTTTTAAAAGGAATGGGTGAGCCATTTCCATAGACTTCAAGTATTCAAAGGAATCAAGATCTTTGGGATCATCTACCCATATGTCCCCTCCCTATATGTCAGGGATCCAGGTTTTTCCAACCAAGTCCTGGAATATGGCATATTTAACCTGTCTTGGTTGGGTTTTTAATTGCCATTGAAGTTCAGCCCCAATCTTGGTTCTCTTCTTTCTTTACCCATCTACTACAGGAGGTGAGAGCCTCTTTGTGTACAACAGAAAAGGGCCTCTGGATTTCTATTACTTTCACTCTTCCTCAGCTGTTCATTATCTTTTGGTAGATCATCACTATTGCTTAGTCAGCTAAATTCATTAGTCTATATCTACTCTTTCCTCCATACATCTCAAATGCCGGATGTTCTGAGCCCACTAGTGCGATCCCTTCCTCCAGTATAAGATGTCAATTCACCATAACAACTTGCCATTGGTGACAATTTTTATTGTTTGTTTGTTTGTTTATTTACTTACTGCTGGCGAAAATTTTAACAATTAAGGCTTTACTTTGTTGCGGGAACTGTCTGTGCTTTACCTACTACCAGTTATGTTATCTTGGTTACCAGAAGGGGGATTAATCTACCATGAAAGTCCATTTTATTGCCTGTTTTCTCCACAATAAATTGAAGTTGCAATTATTAAAGGTAGCATCTATTGTAGGTTGTATTCCCCAGAAGCAGAAGCTAAGATGAGCTTTGAGGTGCAAGACATTTTTTAGGGAGTAACACCTGTGAAGGGAAAAAAGTGAAAACAGAACTGAGAAAAGTGATAAATTAAATTGCAACTCGAGTCCTTAAATATCGGTCCACTTGGCAAGGAACTTTTCAGTAAATATTGTCCATCAGAGTTGTCCCATGTTGGGTCAAATTGGCTTGGCATTTATATTGCTTCCTTGCTCAGTCATCTGAGGAGCCCTTCCCTGAGAAGGAAATTTCTTCATTTCATGTGAGTCTGTGCAGATGAAATAGACTCTGAAATTCCTGAAAGGATGCAGGCTGCTGGCTGACCACAGTCTCTGCAGCTGCACAGTAAGCCTTTCTTTGCAGGGGGAAGAGAGGGCAGTGCATCTTTATAGCATCTTTATAGTACCCTATAGCATCTTAGTCTCTTCCACAAAACCATGATTTCCTGAAGTGTAAGGACAGTGACTTATTCATCTTTATGTGCAAAGCCTGGGCTTAAGCTTTTGAATAATGTTGAATAGAAGAATTAATAAGAAAATGAACAGAAGTTCTGATGGTACTATTGGTGATGGTGATGATAATGAATGTTATGCTGATTCTTCTATGTATTGAACATGTATTATGTGCTCTAGTATGTAGGACTATTCCTGAAACGCAATAAATGCTTGATAAATATTTTGAGTAAGTGAAAAAAATGAACAAATACACCAGATATTGTGACAGACTTTACAAATATTATTATATTTAATTCTCTCTAAATGAAATAATATGTTTTCTTATTTTACAGATGAGGCTAATAGACATTAAATATCTAAGAATGTATAGCAACAAATTGAAGAGGGAGGATTTGCATGCAGATGTGTCTGGCATGATATTTTGCTATTAACTACTCTGCTGTACTGGGCAGTTATTTGCTATCTGCAGAATGAGGGCAGGGTTAGTAGAAACCACAGCACAGTGACCAGACTTCGGGGTGGGGGGGACTTTATTCCTTGGGAGACCTGACAAGGGCATGGGTGAAAGAATCATTCTTTCTTGGAGTCTGAGCTGTCAGTCAAGAACTCAGTTAAAGGGACTGAAAAATGAGGTGATATCTTGGCCATAGGGAACAAAGCAAGGAGTATTAAGAGCAGAATATTAATTTATCCATAAATAAAGCTGACTTGGTGCTGTGTAAGGAGATTTTCAGGGGGTCAAAAAATTTGTCCGCCCAGCCAGAGATTTGACTGTGCCATCAGACTGATCTAGACCAAACCTGTGGGTGAGAGCTACACACCCCCCAGATTTAGGAACTGAAAGAATACTCCTTCTGAGAGTACCTTACTCTCCTGGCATGAAATCTCCATGTCCAGTTCTGTTCTACTGTAATATAGACATCATGTGAAGAAACACATGAACAGAGACCAGGTCCAGACCTGTTGCCTTTCTCTCAGAATATGTGTTGCAGAATTGAGTAAAATAATTTTCAGCTTAAAGGCTTAGCCTCTCTCCTATTACAGGTACATACTATTTAAAAATCTTTAAAATTATATTTATCTAAAATTCTGTTTATGGAAAATGAATTCTCTTCCAGGAGAGAAGCCACTCATTTTCAGGAAATATAAAGAAGTACCTGTTTTTGGGCGCCTGGGTGGCTCAGTTGGTTAAGCGACTGCCTTCGGCTCAGGTCATGATCCTGGAGTCCCTGGATCGAGTCCCGCATCCGGCTCCCCGCTCAGCGGGGAGTCTGCTTCTCCCTCTGACCCTCCCCCCTCTCATGTGCTCTCTCTCTCTCATTCTCTCTGTCTCAAATAAATAAATAAAATCTTTAAAAAAAAAAAAAGAAGTACCTGTTTTGCATCCACTGCTATTTCATAGGGCTTTTGCCAGGTCTTATCTGTTGGGAAGGTTGAGTTATTTGTCCCATTGTGAAAGATTCTTATCCATAATAAAGAAGGGTAGTAGTGGCTTCTGTGAGTATAGAAGTTAGAGATTAAGGAACTTGAATTTAGCAGAGGTCAGTTTCCATACTAGGTTATCAGGTTTGTTTTGGAGGAAGAGGCAAATCTCAGTTGTTGAGAAAAAGTAGATCATATATCTAATTCATTAAGTTGAGGCATCAGATTGTGGGGGCAAGAAACTTACTCCTGAGAGGAGGCTGTTGGCAGTCAAAAGCACTTAGAGATTCTGGGAGAAGATGATAAGGATATAGAGTCCACTATCCTGGCAAATACAGTAAACACTTTTAGGCAGCTTAGAAGAAGAGGGGAGTTTTCTGACCTTGTTCTATACAGGACACTGATTACTTTGAAAACAGATGCTGCATGCTTACTTAACAAGTAAGGCTAGGGTTCACATACTGATGGGAAAGAAGTTAATAAATATATCAGAAGTATGGACTCATTTGGTTGAAATGACACAAATCTAACACAAACTGGTTTAAGCAAAAGATAAATTTATTGGCTCATCAAATTAAAAATTTGCTCAGAACAAGGCTGGATTCAGTCTCAAGAGATGCCTTGAATAAAATAACTTCTTTCCATCTTTCTGTTCCGCATTGGTTTGGCTTCATTGTAAGGCTCACTTCCCTTTATGGTAACCCCTGCAGTTCAAGGTTTACATCCTATTAATTTCAACCTGGCAAAAGAAATGTTCTGTTTTTCAGTGGTTCTAAAAAAACAGGTCTGTGACATAAGTCTCATTGACTCAGGTTGTCTTGGCTTGAGTCACATGTCTCCATCTCAACCAATCAGGTGTAATGTTCTGATCAGCCATTCCTGAATCACATGCCAATCTCTGGAGCTGAAGATGGTCAAGCCTCTCAATTTCAACAATGTGGTTTGAGAGTGGCAAATAGGTCATTTAGAAAGAAAATAGGAAGTAAGGGATGAATGTCTGACAGACCAGAGCTATTGTTCAATCTGTGCTTTAAAGCTCTTGATTTAACTTGCCAGAAACTTTTCCAGGAAGGAAGATTATGAGATTATGCTTTTCTTCTCCCAGTCTTTTGCCTCAATACCACATGCAGAGCCCTTGTACTTGGTCTCACACCTAATTTACCCTGCTTTTCTGGCAAATACACATCTCTTTACAAATACTTCATTAGTTTTGATGTTTGCCTCAGAGCTCTAATGTGTTGAAAAGGTTTCTTTAAGGTTTGCTGACATCTCCCCTGAATGCTCTCTGTGGGCTTTTTCCATTTTCCATGTCCCTCCGTCAAGCTCATTACTCTTGGGACACTGCTGACTTCATCAATATTTGTTAAAGCTGTTTGACATTCTCTATGTGTGCATTCAAGCAGTGAGGGAGACTTATCGTGGTCATCAAAATCTTGTCGATGTGTTGTCTCAAGTACTAGGGAGTCTTTATAATAAACAGAAAGGCAGATAATGACATTCTGATTGCCCAGTTTATCATGGAGCTAATAGTGTTATTGGATTCACTGAGGTCACAGAGAAAGGGTGGGTTGTTGAATATGTCCAGGAGAATCTCTTAATTTTTATCTAAGTGGCAGAAGATCCAGTCTTGAAAACTGGTCTATTTGGGAACAGATGTCTTTCTAGTTTGAGTCTCAGGTAAAAAGAGCATTCAGTGTCCACCTTGCAGCTCACCGTGTGCAGTGAACACACAAACCCTTGACTGGGACAGGAACTTCTGCATCAGAACTGCACAATGCTTTGCCACATATGCTATTAGAGATTAAAGGTGATGCAGTGCTGAGCCGACAGTGAGAGGTTCACTTCCTTTGGGGTCTGCTAACTATATGCTGTTCCCCGGCCTGGGGGCTTCAGATTAAAACCTCATAGTCACTTTTAAGGTGGGAGACCATGTTATGGGGGAGTTGGGGAAGAAAGCATATTTGGCTCAACTCAAAGGAATTACCCCTATGGGAATAGTCCTCAGAATGCAGGATTTATTGATCATGGGTCACAAGTATAATTTCAAATATAAAGCATTTATAGCATCTAGAGCAGAAATCATACATGGGGGAATGGTCAGCCTTGTCCAGGTCTGACCAAGGTTCCTTATCTAATCGTGTGGCTATAGTAAGAAGATAGATTCCCAAGAGACTTTAATATCTAATTTTAGTTTTTCCCTATCTTTCACCAGAATTTTCCATAACTATCATATCAAGAAGAATGTACCATCCCTATGCACAGACTTCTAGAAAAATAATTCTTCTACATTAATGGACTTTTAATGATGTGACTATCTTAATTTCTTTTTTTTTAAAGATTTATTTATTTATTTTGAGAGAGTAAGAATGAGAGAGAGAGAGTACAAGAGAGGGGGGAGGGTTGGAGGGAGAAGCCGTCTCCTCGCCGAGCAGGGAGCCCGATGCGGGACTTGATCCCGGGACTCCAGGATCATGACCTGAGCCGAAGGCAGTTGCTTAACCAACTGAGCCACCCAGGTGCCCGTGACTATCTTAATTTCTGACATTTAAAAAAAAAAAAAACGTAAATTCAGCGTAATCAGTCAGGGAAGAGAAAGATAAAACTTCTGCTGTGAAGTCTAGATATGTTCTTCTTGGGAGAATTATGCTGTTCTCTTAACCATCACAAGCCAAAGATGTTACTAAGGTCACATTTACTCTTTTAGAATTCCTGGGTTATGAAAAGACTCATGCAGTTACGAGACTGTAACTTCCAGGCAGGCTGCATATAACAGAATGAGATGCAACACAGGCTGGAATACAGTAGGCACTCAAAACTAGTGAAGAGAATAGATAAAATTCTCTGTCATTACAATATTTACATTCTAGGGATAAGGAGACAAAAATATACAATATGAAGAAGTTAAAATATATGGTATGCTAGTGAAAAATTCTCTGGAGAAAAATTAAGTAGGGAAGGATGAAAGGGGATGGGGGGTCAGAAGAAATTGGATAGTCAGAGAAGGCTAGCTAAGGAAAGAGCAGAAGGAGGTGAAGAAGAGAGTCAAGCCTACCCGAAAGAGGAACAAGAGGAAATACAAGAGATGTAAGGTAGGGTCATGCCACTTGTGCTTAAGAAGGAAGCCGATGATGGATGGAACCGGAGGGTGTTATGCTGAGCGAAATAAGTCAATCAGAGAAAGACATGTATCCTATGACCTCACTGATATGAGGAATTCTTAATCTCAGGAAACAAACTGAGGGTTGCTGGAGTGGTGGGGGGTGGGAAGGATGGGTTGGCTGGGTGATAGACATTGGGGAGGGTATGTGCTATGGTGAGCGCTGTGAATTGTTTAAGACTGTTGAATCACAGATCTGTACTTCTGAAACAAATAATGCAACATATGACAAGAAAAAAGAAAAAGAAGAAGATAGCAGGAGGGGGAGAATGAAGGGGAGTAAGTCAGAGGGGGAGAGGAACCATGATAGACGATGGACTCTTAAAAACAAACTGAGGGTTCTAGATGGGAGGGGGGTGGGGGGTGGGTTGGCCTGGTGTTGGGTATTAAAGAGGGCACATTCTGCGTGGAGCACTGGGTGTTATGCACAATGAATCATGGAACACTGCATCAAAAACTAATGATGTCATGTATGGTGATTAACATAACATAATAAAAAAAAAAAGAAGGCAGATGAGTCTATAGAAGAAAAAGCAGAGTACCTGAGGTAAATATTGTTTTCCCATCCCAGATCTCTTTGAAAAGATAGGAGGTATTTGATGGTCCCTTCAGCACTACAACAGCATATTCCATGCATTTGTTGTTGCTTTACATCTTTCTCTAGAAATAAAGACTTTCAAATCTGTGCTCTGAGAAGGTGAAATACTTTCATTTTGCATTTAGTTGTGCTTCATTAATCTCTTTATGGTAAATCTGTCACGTTTCTTTTTCATTCATGACATTTTCATTTTCAAGCAATAATGGACAAATATCTTACAGAATGGCCTTTAATCTTGCTTTTTCTAATTTTTCTCCATTATTGAATCCAGGCAAAATTCTAAATGAGTTTACACTCTTAGGAGGAATACTCTCTGTTCTTTCCACTACTTCTAAGCAAGAGGCACACCCATGTGCCCCACCATCAATGATGGTGCTCTGTATTTCTTGATAAAGGTGTTTTTTCTGCTTTGTCATTAGTAAGTAATCTTGGAGATTGTGTAGATATTCTCTTCCCAAGTTCCTTTCACCCAACAGTTTTAGCAATAATCTATGATTCATTTTTGTATTATTTATTACATTGGTGGTTTTCCAAAGTTGTTTTTTTCCCCTGTTTTATCATGTATTCTGTATATATTATCTACTATTATTCTGTAAAGAAGAATTAGTCTTTGGTAAGTCACCTTTTTTTGGTGGGATGATGGAGGAATAGTACATTCTGAATTTTGTATATGACTATTAGTGTAGAAAATACTCAGTAAAATATTTCTCATGGTTCAGATATAAACTAGATTAATTGTCAAAGAAAATCTTGTGCTTCCTAGGTCACAAATTAAGTGTTCAACTGAATAACCCACCACTCTTTAAAAGGATAAATCACTACAGGGGCCATTCCTTGGCACCAGCCTCTGTCTTGCCTTTTCTCATGTAGTTGGTGTTTCTCCTCCCTGCTGTTTCTGTCATCATGGACTCCATCTGGGTCCCCATGGACTTATGCAACTATGTAAACCTCTCAGACATTTTGTAACAGTTGGTAAGATTACTGAGCTTTTCAGTAAAATGCAGTTGAAAGCTTTGGACTGGGAGACTAGAGTCATGGATGCTAATCTAGACTCTGCTGCTAACTAGCTCTGTGAACTTCAGTTTCAGCATCTGTGAAAAGAAGATACTAGACTTCAATCAGTTCACTTTTACTGTTGTTCTGGGACTCTACACAACCATCTGTTTTTACATGAAATATGTTAGTGGATTACTAAGTAGTTTATTCATTCTCAATTATTTTCAGGTCTTAAAGACTATCAGTGAAACTTGTATTTCCCTAAAATAATTCCTTGAGAGGAGAGGCTGCATCCTCAGTGTGATATCTGATTCTTTCATCACTGTCAGCATTTACTGAGGGCTTACTGTGTGCCATATGCTGTGCCAAACACTTTACATATATTTTCTCATTTAATCATTTTAATCTTCCATTAATCCAACATGAGAGGTGCTATTATTATCTCAATTTTAAAGGTGAGAAAACTCAACTTTAAAAAACCTTTCCCACAATCAGTTATGAAATGTTAGCCTCAAGTCTCAAATTTAAGTTTGTCTATTTCAAAGCCCATGATTTATATCCCTGTGCTAAATTTGCTCCCATATGGGCACAATAGGAATGATAAATTACTGGGTACTTCCAGGTGCCTCTTATAAAGTCATTAACCTTGGAGGAGGAATGGATTTTCATTCTCAGATGCCCCTCCTCAATATATACCCTCAGTATTCATTATAAGCCCCCATCCAATGAAAATAGACTCAGTACTATCAATGGTAAGGTTTCCACTTCTATAATTTCACCTTTAAAATATTTCCCCTAAATGTTTAAAATATTGAATTTTAAAGAAGCAACTGAATCTCTCCTCTGTTTCTAAGCTAAAGAAGACTTATTTTTGTTAAATTTAATCCATGAATTTTCAGGCAGTGAAAGTTTCAATGACTCATAAAAGCATTAAAGTATCCAACCACAGTAATCCATAAATAAAAGTCACAAGCACAGGATAATCCTCTGTTGTATATTTAACTTGAAAACTAACAATGGAACAAGACAAATTAGCTCCCCACCTCCTCCCAGCCTCCAATATTTGCCAATAGAAATGAGTCTGTCTTATTACTTAATTGCATTTCTTCAATGAAAAGTGAAGCTGGCCGCCATATAGCCCCAAAACCAATCAGAGGAAAGGAAAGAGAATTGCCCCCTCTCTTTGGACAAGGATATTGTCCAATTTCCTAGGCATCCTGGACTTGCTGTTGCTCTCTTTTCCCCTAGTTTTTGCTAACATAAAAATTTCCTATTGGAAATAATTTGCATGTGCTCTATAGCTTGCCTAGGTTTACACACTGTGCTTCCAAATTTTCTCTATGACCTTGAGTTACACATTTTAAGAAAAGGAAATAAAATCTTTCAATTTCTCTCATTTTAAAGAAGGAAATTCAATCCTAAAAGATATATTTATGTTGACAATGATTCTACCTAACTTGCAATCATGAGGAAAATGGCAAAAGAAAAAAAATCTTACTGTGAGAATTGAACGGTCATATACATCCACTGAGTGCCTGCTGTATACCACCTCTGGCTTTATAAGTTTTAGGATGATAAGAAAAGTACAATGGCTATGTGAGATCTATCCTCAGGAAAGTTAGGAGTATGTATGCGATATGTAATCACATATCTACTGTAGATAATCTCTCGTAGGCATTACATTAATTATTGCTCCAACTGAACAGACTAGACAACAAATACAAAATATTTATGATCCACAAATGTCCACTTTCTGTAAACAGTATGCACTGCTGAGTGGGAATTGAGGCAGTGCTTGGACTCACAGTCTGCTGAGAAACAAAGTTGAATTCATAAAATGTTAGTAATATGAAATAGTCTGTTATTAAGCTCAGAGTTGTATGATGCAGATTGTTGTATGAGGTTGAGTAGACACCAGGGTCACTTAGGAGAAGCCTCGTAGGGTGTAGGCAGGTTTATAGGCAAAACGTCAGGATAAGAAAGCACAATAATGTGGGAAAAGCAACTAACCACACAGTAACTTTTCCAGAGTTACACATCGTATATTGTTAGTAGGGTGGGATTGGAATTAAATCGTACGAAAATGTACAGCACCTTTTTGGAGATGAAATGGACTTTTCTTATATGGTATCATACACTTTATTCTTTTAATTTTTTAAAATTTTATTATATTATGTTAATCACCATACATCATTAGTTTTTGATGTACTGTTCCATGATTCATTGTTTGTGTGTAACACCCAGTGCTCCATTCAGTACGTGCCCTCTTTAATACCCGACACCAGGCTAACCCATCCCCCCACCCCCCTCCCCTCTAGAACCCTCAGTTTGTTTCTCAGAGTCCATAGTCTCTTATGGGGGAGTCCATTCATCTCACCCTCCGATTCCCACCCCCCCTTCATTTTTCACTTCCTGCTATCTTCTTCTTCTTCTTCTTTTTTTAACATATAATGTATTATTTCTTTCAGAGGTACAGGTCTGTGAATCAACAGTCTTACACAATTCACAGCGCTAACCATAGCACACACCCTCCCCAATGTCTATCACCCAGCCACCCCATCCCTCCCACCCAACACCACTCCAACAACCCTCAGTTTGTTTCCTGAGATTAAGAATTCCTCATGTCAGTGAGATCATATGATACAGGTCTTTTTCTGACTGACTTATTTCGCTCAGGATAACACCCTCCAGTTCCATCCACGTCGTTGCAAGTGGCAAGATTTCAGGTTTTTTGATGGCTGCATAATATTCCATTGTGTGTGTGTGTGTGTGTGTGTATATATATATATATATATATATATATATATATATATATATACAACTTCTTCTTTATCCATTCCTCTGTCGATGGACATCTTGGCTCTTTCCATACTTTGGCTATTGTGGACATTGATGCTATAAACATCGGGGTGCACATACCTCTTCGGATCCCTACATTTGTATCATTGGGGTAAATATGCAGTAGTACAATTGCTGGTTGTAGGGTAGTTCTATTTTCAACTTTTTGAGGAACCTCCATACTGTTTTCCAGAGTGGCTGCACCAGCTTGCATTCCCACCAACAGTGTAGGAGGAGTCCCCTTTTTCCACATCCCCGCCAACATCTGTCGTTTCCTGACTTGTTCATTTTAGCCATTCTGACTGGTGTGAGGTGATATCTCATCAAGGTTTTGATTTGGATTTCTCTGATGCCGAGCGATGTTGAGCACTTTTTCATCTGTCTGTTGGCCATTTGGATGTCTTCTTTGGAAAAATGTCTGTTCATGTCTTCTGCCCATTTCTTGATTGGATCATTTGTTCTTTGGGTGTTGAGTTTGATAAGTTCTTTATAGATTTTGGACACTAGCCCTTTATCTGACATGTCATTTGCAAATATCTTCTCCCATTCTGTCAGTAGTCTTTGGTTTTGTGGACTGTTTCTTTTGCTAAGCAAAATCTTTTTATCTTGATGAAGTCGCAATAGTTCATTTTTGCCCTTACTTCCCTTGTCTTTGGTGATGTTTCTAGGAAGAAGTTGCTGTGGCTGATGTCGAAGAGGTTGCTGCCTGTGTTCTTCTTTAGCAGTTTGATGGACTCCTGTCTCACATTTAGGTCTTTCAACCATTTGGAGTCTATTTTTGTGTGTGGTGTAAGGAAATGGTCCAGTTTCATTCTTCTGCATGTGGCTGTCCAATTTTCCCAACACCATTTGTTGAAGAGACTGTTTTTTCCATTGGACATTCTTTCCTGCTTTGTCGAAGATAAGTTGACCATAGAGTTGAGGGTCCATTTCTGGGCTCTCGATTCTGTTCCATTGATCTATGTGTCTGTTTTTGTGCCAGTACCATACTGTCTTGATGATGACAGCTTTGTAATAGAGCTGGAAGTCCAGAATTGTGGTGCCACCAGCTTTGCTTTTCTTTTTCAACATTCCTGTGGCTATTTGGGGTCTCTTCTGGTTCCATACAAATTGTAGGATTATTTGTTCCATTTCTTTGAAAAAAGTTGATTGTGTTTTGATAGAGATTGCATTGAATGTGTAGATTGCTCTAGGTAGCATTGACATCTTCACAATGTTGGTTCTCCCAATCAACGAGCATGGAACATTTTCCATTTCTTTGTGTTTTCCTCAATTTCTTTCATGAGTGTTTTATAGTTTTCTGAGTACAGATTCTTTGCCTCTTCGGTTAGATTTATTCCTAGGTATCTCATGGTTTTGGGTGTAATTGTAAATGGGATCGACTCCTTAACTTCTCTTTCTTCTGTCTTGTTGTTGGTGTAGAGGAATGCGACCGATTCCTGTGCATTGATTTTATATCCTGCTACTTTACTGAATTCCTGTATAAGTTCTAGCGGTTTTGGCATGGAGTCTCTTGGGTTTTCGACATAAAGTACTATATCATCTGCAAAGAGTGAGAGTTTGACTTCTTTGCTGATTTAGATGCCTTTTATTTCTTTTTGTTGTCTGATTGCTGTGGCTAGGACTTCTAATACTATGTTGAATAGCAGTGGTGAGAGTGAACATCCCTGCCGTGTTCCTGACCTTAGGGGGAAAGCTCTCAGCTTTTCCCCATTGAGAATGATATTCGCTGTGGGTTTTTCATAGATGGCTTTTATGATATTGAGGTATGTACCCTCTATCCCTATACTCTGAAGAATTTTGATCAAGAAAGGATGCTGTACTTTGTCAAATGCTTTTTCTGCATCTATTGAGAGGATCATATGGTTCTTGTTCTTT
>NW_027397082.1:12440063-12596057 GCF_003265705.2 Callorhinus ursinus | reverse complement strand
TTGAGGTATGTACCCTCTATCCCTATACTCTGAAGAGTTTTGATCAAGAAAGGATGCTGTACTTTGTCAAATGCTTTTTCTGCATCTATTGAGAGGATCATATGGTTCTTGTTCTTTTTTTTTAATGTATTGTATCACATTGATTGATTTGCGGATGTTGAACCAACCTTGCAGCCCAGGGATAAAACCCACTTGGTCATGGTGAATAATTCTTTTAATGTACTGTTGGATCCTATTGGCTAGTATTTGGGTGAGAATTTTTGCATCCATGTTCATCAAGGATATTAGTCTGTAATTCTCCTTTTTGATGGAGTCTTTGTCTGGTTTTGGGATCAAGGTAATGGTGGCCTCATAAAATGTGATTGGAAGTTTTCCTTCCATTTCTATTTTTTGGAACAGTTTCAGGAGAATAGGTATTAATTCTTCTTGAAATGTCTGATAGAATTCCCCTGGGAAGCCATCTGGCCCTGGGCTTTTGTTTGTTGGGAGATTTTTGATGACTGCTTCAATTTCCTTAGTGGTTATAGGTCTGTTCAGGTTTTCTATTTCTCCCTGGTTCAGTATTGGTAGTTGATACATCTCTAGGAATGCATCCATTTCTCCCAGATTATCTAATTTGCTGGCATAGAGTTGCTCATAATATGTTCTTATCATTGTTTGTATTTCTTTGGTGTTGGTTGTGATCTCTCCTCTTTCATTCATGATTTTGTTGATTTGGGTCATTTCTCTTTTCTTTTTGATAAGTCTGGCCAGGGGTATATCAATCTTGTTAATTCTTTCAAAGAACCACCTCCTAGTTTCGTTGATCTGTTCTACTGTTCTTTTGGTGTCTATTTCATTGATTTCTGCTCTGATCTTTAGTATTTCTCTTCTCCTGCTGGGTTTAGGCTTTATTTGCTATTTTTTTTCTCCAGCTCCTTGAGGTATAGGGTTAGATTGTGTATTTGAGACCTTTCTTGTTTCTTGAGAAAGGCTTGTATTGCTATATACTTTCCTCTCAGGACTGCCTTTGCTGCCTCCCAAAGATTCTGAACAGTTGTGTTTTCATTTTCATTTGTTTCCATGAATTTTTTTAATTCTTCTTTAATTTCCTGGTTGACTCATTCATTTTTTAGTAGGATGCTCTTTAGCCTCCATGTATTTGAGTTCATTCCCAGGTTCCTCTTCTGATTGAGTTCTAGTTTCAAAGCATTGTGGTCTGAAAATATTCAGGGAATGATCCCAATCTTTTGGTACCGGTTGAGACCTGATTTGTGACCTAGGATGTGATCTCTTCTGGAGAATGTTCCATGGGCACTAGAGAAGAATGTGTATTCTGTTGCTTTGGGATGGAATGTTCTAAATATACATGTGAAGTCCATTTGGTCCAGTGTGTCATTTAAAGTCTTTATTTCCTTGTTGATCTTTTGCTTAGATGATCTGTCCATTTCAGTGAAGGGGGTGTTAAAGTCCCCCACTATTATTGTATTGTTGTTGATGTGTTTCTTTGCTTTTGATATTAATTGGCTTATATAATTGGCTGCTCCCATGTTAGGGGCATAGATATTTACAATTGTTAGATCTTCTTGTTGTATAGAACCTTTAAGTAGGATATAGTGTTCTTCCTCATCTCTTATTATAGTCTTTGTTTTAAAATCTAATGTGTCTGATATAAGGATTGCCACCCCAGCTTTCTTTTGGTGTCCATTAGCATGGTAAATAGTTTTCTACCCCCTCACTTTCAATCTGGGGGTGTCTTCGGGTCTAAAATGAGTCTCTTGCAGACAGCATATTGATGGGTCTTGTTTTTTTATGCAACCTGATAGCCTGTGTCTTTTGATTGGGGCATTTAGCCCATTTACATTCAGGGTATATATTGAAAGACTTGAATTTAGTGCCATTGTATTACCTGTAAGGTGACTGTGACTGTATATTGTCTGTGTTCCTTTCTGATCTATGCTGCTTTTAGGCTCTCTCTTTGCTTAGAGGACCCCTTTCAAGATTTCTTGGAGGGCTGGTTTCGTGTTTGCAAATTCCTTTAGTTTTGTTTGTCCTGGAAGCTTTTTATCTCTCTTTCTATTTTCACTGACATCCTAGCTGGATATAGTATTCTTGGCTGCATATTTTTCTCATATAGTGCTCTGAATATATCATGCCAGTTCTTTCTGGCCTGCCAGGTCAGAAAGAAACCTACCATTGTAGGTTACAGACCTCTTGTCCTGATATGCTTTCAGGATTTTCTCTTTGTCTCTGAGACTCGTAAGTTTTACTTCTTAGATGTCGGGGTGTTGACCATTTTTATTGATTTTGAGGTGGGTTCTCTGTGCCTCCATGGTTTTGATGCCTGTTTCCTTCCCCAAATTAGGGAAGTTCTCCGCTATAATTTGCTCTAATATAACTTCTGCCCCCCTCTCTCTTTCTTCTTCTTCTGGGATCCCAATTATTCTAATATTGTTTCATCTTATGGTATCACTTATCTCTTGAATTCTACCTTCGTGATCTAGTAGTTGTTTATTTCTCTTTTTCTCAGCCTTTTTATTTTCCATCATTTGGTCTTCTATAACGCTGATTCTCTCTTCTACCTCATTTATCCTAGCAGTTAGTGCCCCCATTTTTTATTGCACCTCATTAATAGCCTTTTTGATTTCGACTTGGTTAGATTTTAGTCTTTTATTTCTCCAGAAAGGGTTTCTCTAATATCTTCCATGCTTTTTTCAAGCTATAATACACTTTAATGACCATTCAGGGCTGTAGCTCCTGGGCATTAGCTTGATAAAACTAATAAAGTCATATCAAGGAACAAGTCATAAATAGGCAGAGAGACTCAATGATTCTTTTGAATAGTCTGCCCATCCAGGGACATCCTTTAGATTTCCCTTTCTTTTTCTAATTTTAAAGTAGTTTGACTTAGCTTTTGTTTTGTCACTGGTAACACAATAATATTGGCTTACATAATACAGAAGAATGGAAGGAACAAGAAGTGATTGAAAAGCAGTGACCCTCCAGCAGAGAGGCTGGGGAAATTATTGAGAAGGGATATTCCTAATTTTCTTACATTTATAGAGTAGAAACTCATTTCACTTTAATTACCCACTCAATAAATGTTTTGATTTATCTCCATTAATGAGACCCTGCAAAAGACTGGACTGGCTGAGCAAATTTTGAGATCTCTAGGTGAAACATAAACCAGAAGAAGGCTAATATTTATTATTTAGTATACAAGACCAGTCTTGTTTCATTCAATTTTATTTAAAAATATTAAGGTTTGGTAGATACTGGGAAGAAATGCATTTTTCAATAACCAGACATCATTTATTTAACTTATACTTTGTTGCAATATGTTTTATATTATTAGTCATTTCACAACCTAACTTCTGCCTCCAGAAGAGAGGCTGCCTCTCTTGCCTGCATCCTCTCATCTCTTCTGTCTCCTCCTTAGTGAATCAGTTTTACTTTTTTCTCTTTCTTGTCCCTTCTTTCTCATTTCTTTCAATGAGAGGGAGAGAAATAATTAATGTAATTAATATGACCTGGGCAAATGACTGATGGGTAAACTGCAAATTGTTTTCTTAAGACAATATCATGATATATATGTTGTTATGTATCCACCAAATGACACACTTTCCATTTTTCATTCCACAAATATGGGGAAAGAAAGCAATGATTTACTTGGCCTCACATCTTAAATAAAACTAAACTCTTCTGAGAAGCTCTGTTTTCTGATGGTCATGTCTTACTCTGATAAAGGCTGTTGCAATGGGTAGAAGGGAGGTAAATTTGAGTTTATAATGAGAATGATCCTTTATCATTCCCAACAGGTCCTGTGCTCTGAGTTGGCTGTATTGAAAGAAGAGCCTCATGACTCATAAAAAACATAAATACACTTCCTAGTAACACTTTGTTCATTGCAACTATGCTGGACTTCTCCCCAGGATGCCTATGGGAGTGTCTTATCCAGGAGCTTTTACAGGAATTACTCAGGTGAGAAGGAGTTTAGAAGAACAATGTTAGTGTCCCTTTCAAAGAGTCACTCAGGTATCCTCACAAATGCAGAGCAGTGTGAAGGGAGCTACTATCACTATTAAACCATGTGCAGACTGGACCTACAGAGAGGCTTCCAACTGGATGATTTGAACCAAGAGTCCAAAGGGGAGAAGATATGAGGAAGATGACACCTTGCAAAAGGCTGTTAAAGGATAAATGAGTGGCCCTAAAGGGTAGGAGCTTAAGGAAGGGATGTTTAGCCACACATTAAAGAAAAATGCCCTCTGGCATTCTCTGGCTTATTCCTTTCCCCTCCCCTCTTGAACCAATGCATACTTCTGCCATTGGGAAAGAGGCTCTGTATGAATTGGAATATATCTATATTCATAATAGAGGAGGGGCTTAGAAGATGCTCAAAGGAATAGCAGTCATTTTTTTTATTGTCCTGTCCAGATTTTTTTCCATCCCTCTTTTCCAATTCAACTCTATCAGCTGTGATTCAAAATAATGGCATCAGATTGAGTTTCCATGAAAGTAATGTCAAATAAGTCACCTCTCCTGTACACTAATCCAATTATTGTAGGTGTTTAGAGGGATTCTGAGGTCTGGCCTAGGCTTACATAGAGTGCTAGGACTAAGTAGCGATGGCTGCAGTACATGGGAGAGCAGAGGGACATTGTCTGTGCCTTCCACTTCCCAACCCCCATCTTTAAGAACATATGTAGGCACAAATATGATTTTTAAATATTTTATTTATTTATTTTTATTTGAGGGAGACAGAGACAGAGAGAGAGCCCACAAATGGGGGAGGAGCCAAAGGAGAGGGAGAGAGAGAGAGAAAAATCTCAAGTAGACCTCGCGCTGAGCACAGACACTGACACAGGGCTCAAACTCACGACCCTGAGATAATGACCTGAGCTGAAATCAAGAGTTGGACCCTTAACCAACTGAGCCACCCAGGCACCCCCAAATATGGTTTTTAAACCTATTATAGAAATAATTTGCTATCGGGACTGATGCTAGGGATCTGGAACTTGCAACCATGCCAGCATTAAATCACAGTAACTACAGTTGATCCTTGATATTCTTGAGGGAATCTATTCAGAGTCTTTGCAAATCCTCAACCTTTGTAACAGTGCAGAGCATTTACTAATCATTTATTATGTGTCAGACACTGTTACACTTCTTTATATGCATTATCTTTTTTTTAATCTTTAGAACAGCATTATGAACTAGGTGCTTTTATAAATTAGGAAATAGTTTTAGGGAAGTAATTGTTCTTGATTACAAAACATAGTTAACTACTTTGTTCTAAGGGAATAGCACTAATTGAGATAAAGATGCAGGATAGTCAGGTAGGGACAGTCACCAGCTCATAAATTCCTCTTTCATACCAGCCTCAGTACTAACCCATTCAAATTCTGGTGAGGTGTTTTGCATGCACTGTCTCATTTAATCTCCACAATTACTCTATTGAGTAACTGTGGATATTTCTTTTTTTTTATTTTAAGATTTTTATTTATTTATTTGACAGAGAGAGAGACAGCGGGAGAGGGAACACAAGCAGGGGGAGTGGGAGAGGGAGAATCAGGCTTCCCGCCGAGCAGGGAGCCCGATGCGGGGCTTGATCCAAAGACCCTGGAATCATGACCTGAGCCAAAGGCAGATGCTTCACGACTGAGCCACCCAGGCGCCCCTAACTGTGGATATTTCTAAACAGTGACTGGCATGGTCAATCACCCATAGTTAAACTGAATTTATACACACCAAGGAATAATTGTCCCAATTATCTTTCATGACTACATTTAGAAGAATACCTTCTTGAGAACAGGAAAACAAGTAAGCAAGACATTGGGGTCCATATTCATTCCCTATAATAGAATCATTCAATAACATTGTGCTGATGTGTCAGTATAGAGGAGAGCCAGAAGGAGTGGGATAATATATTTATGTGTCTTTAATATAAGATAATATCAAACACAATTTCATTGCAGGTGAATGTTTTATAAATCTCACTTTTTTTTGTAATTCCATATGTATCTTATGTCTCTTTTTCTAGTTTTTTTTAAATGACTTATTTTAAGGACTAAAACCAGCTATGGAAATGGAAACATTAGCAGAGAGAAGGAGGGAGATACTATTCCATCACCTGTGTCTCCACTCCCTTACATAAACTGCCTCTTGATAATCTAGTTCAAGTTGATTTGTTTTCATTAGAACTTTAAAGCACCATTTCTCTTTTTGATCAGTGAGGTCAAATCATGCTAAGCTCATCCTCAGTCCATTTGCTAGGAAACCCACATACAGATGGTATATAATTCATATAAGGAGGCAACAAACTACAAACATCATCCTTCAAATTCAGACTTTATAATTATTACAGAGGAACAGCTAGTTGCTTCCACTGTTTCTCACATGTATCCTGCTGTCCTTAATTCCTATAAGTATTCTGCTGTTTCATCTGAGAGACAGTGAACATTTTGGGAAGAAGGCTCCACTGATAGAAATCTAATCATTTCAGTACCATGTTCTTAGAGAGAAAATGTCTTATCACTAACAAGTTGCAGAAAAGAGCATAAGGCCTATGTATGAAACGGAAAGCCCCCAAAATACCTAGGTATAACTGTAACTCTAAATGAAATAGAAGACAAGGATAGCAAGTACCACACTATCATGAATGGGGCTAGGTCTCTGGACTTCCTCATACTCAGGTTCAAATCTTCTGACCACTTCCAACAAGCCAGGTGGCTCTGGGCAGGTTATATAATATTGCCGAAACTATTTACTCATCTGTGAAATTGAGACCATGACACCCAGGGTTGTGGTGATCATTAAATGATTGACTGTGCACACATTATCTAGCATATAAAGAATACTGACAAAAGAGAAATAAAGTACATAATGAATTGTACAAACAAGTGAGATTTATAAAATATAGAGTTTTATAATTTAGTAAAGACTATTTATTTTCCTGGAACTGCCCCAACCTTCAAATAGACCAATGAAACATTTCAAGAATATCTTATTTGAAACAATGAAAGATTAAGTTATTTTTCTGCAAAGATTGTAAGCCAGGGGCCACTGTATGAGAGCATTTTATCCAAGAAGGAGGTTGACAGAAAGAGATATATAGCATGCATAAATATGCACATACACACAGGGGGTGATATAGAAGCATAAAGGAGTGGAATCTAAGCCAACCTGGATTCAAGGAATCACAGAAAATTTCTAGGAGTGAAGATTTTAATTAGCTTAAAAAATAATGCAAGTAAAGTACAGCATAAAAAAGGAAACAGCATGTGCCAAGATTTTGTGGAATCATTGAAGAGATTCAAGTTTTAGAGAAGGAAAGAAATTAAGAATGGTTGGAGTTATAGATTATGAACAAAGGCCTCATATAAATTGTTTAAATTTATTTTTAAATCCACATCCCTTAACTGCAAAAGTGAGTTGTGATGTCAACTGCAAATCGGTAATGCTGATAATAGGAGCTCTAACTTCTGAGGAAGGAGAGCTGAAAGCTTTGAATAATATGTCAATTCAAGGAAATAAAATGGAATAAAATTATAAAGAGGGATGATGTTGAATAGGCAGATGGTCCACATTCTTAGTAAACAAAGAGAGACATATATTCTTATATGATTTTTCTCCATCTACTTAGGTACATGTAAAATGCCCCCCCCCACTTACATTCTATATCTTTTCCCTTCTTTAAACACTTTGAGGTGGCATTCTATACAAAGCTATGGATAAGTAAGTTTTTCCTACCTGTGCCTGACTTGCCAATGTGATTTGTGTATTCTACAAATGTACTACAAATTTTCTTTTGTCCATATACACAATACCTGTACATACAAAAGCTTCCCTAAGTGATAGAAACTCTAAGCATTTGAGAACCACTCTAGGAAGAGGTCTTCAGACCTCAGACCAGGGTTACCTGTAATGCATGATTTCCATTGATGTGCATCCTGGCCACAAAGTATTTCTTCCTCTGTAATATTTTATCAGAAAATATCTATTCATTTTCAATTTTATTTTATGTTTCATACAGGCATGTGAATACAGTTTCAAACCCAAAGAAAGCATCTGGATAATTTCCACTCCAATAGTTCCTCTCTTGTCTAAGCTATAAACTGTTTTATATTGTATTACAATTATTATAAACGGTGTTGCAGCAAATGAATAGGGGTTTTGGAGACAGTCCTGAGTTCAAATTGGATCTCTAACATTGCTATATCTATGAACTTTAAATATTTATTTAATCTCTGCATATCTCATTTACCTTATTTTAAAACTGGGATTAATAATACTGACTTTATGGTAGATGTTAAACAAAACGATGCATATAATCTTCCTTGTTCCTTACATAGAAGTGAGCCACAAACATTAGCTTTGCCTTCTTTCTAGTAACCCAAATATCCATGAGGGCAGTAGCCTTTTGTAGTTTGAGCCAAACATCTTTCAAAACATCTGGCTGAGTAAAGCAAATGTGGGTATTCAAAAGTAAGTTAAAAGGTGAATAGCAAGGAGTATAATCCCAGGAGAAGTAATTAGTTATTAACATTTTTCAAATATATGGAAGGGTTAAAAGCAGGTGAGAGATTATGAGACATCATAATCATCATAAAGATCAGTGTGTTTGTGAGTGTGTGTGTGATGGGTGCTGTTCTGAGATGTCAAATTAAAACCAGCCTTTCCTATTTTACCATGGTACAGTTCTTTCATAATTTGAAATGAGAGTCCAAGTCCCTCCTTCTGTTGTTTGGTGCAGGGAAGAGGGTTGTATTCTTTTCAGGACCAAGACTGGCATCCGGTTACAACCTAGAAACCTGATGTGACAATGAGGAGATACTTTTTTCAGAAGTCCATGCTGTTCTCAGCTGGATCACACGGCCACAATGGAGGGTATCTGGTATGATATATCAGCAGTCTTTTTTTTTTCTTTTTGATCCTTAAATCAGGGACAAGCCTCAGTCAATTGGGATGTTCCGTCCTGAGGTGCTCTAATCACCCAATATACAATCTCCCTAGAGTTGGTCTTTATCCCAGATGCCCTGATGCTGCAGTTAAATGCTGCCTGTGGTCTTGGAAATTATATGCCACAGTAACTAATTACAGGTTATAAAAATAAAAAGGGAATAGGAAAGTAGCCTTAAAGTAAGTACTGAGCAGGCAGAGTCAGGGGTGGACCTAAGCTAATTGGCTTCCTGACAGTTCTTCTCCAGGGTCTCCAGGCGGCCTTTTATTTTAATTAGTGTTTGGAAGATTAGAGTCTTCTCAAAGCCCTCAGGTACAGTGTGGAATGGCTCAAGAGAATACACTCTGGAATAGGCCCTGAGGTTTCAAAACTCAAACCTGATGTCATCCAAGAAGGTGCAGTTGCAGCTTACGGTTAATTATTTTCCTTACTCAACATCTCCTATAACTAGGGACAAGTGGTCTTATTTGCATTTTATGGGTAATAAAATGCTGCAGCTAGGAACTGTTTTCTCTGTGAAACAATTGTTGGATTAAAATTCAAGTGTCCTATGCCTAAACCTGATTTTCTACCTATGATAGCTCAGAGCTGGGTCATTAATAAATGCTATTGTTTTAATTACTTATGTATATTGTGTTCAGTTTGCCATTGTTCTAGTTTAACTTGTTTAATCTCTTTAATTAGACAACTGATCAAACACAGATAAAGTAGAGGTCTTCGCTTCCAGTTGTTCTAATAATGATATAAATTCAGAAATTTATCTAGCAATATATTCTAAGTCAAATGAATTGTAGAAAGTAGGTGTATAGAGGTAATAACAGCCTGTGATGGGCGCCTGGGTGGCTCAGTCGTTAAGCGTCTGCCTTCGGCTCAGGTCATGATCCCAGGGTCCTGGGATCGAGTCCCACATCGGGCTCCCTGCTCCACGGGAAGCCTGCTTCTCCCTCTCCCACTCCCCCTGCTTGTATTCCTGCTCTCGCTATCTCTCTCTGTCAAATAAATAAAATCTTAAAAAAAAAAAAATAACAGCCTGTGATTCTAAGGGACATGTTCTCAAAGGACATGACATTTAAGTAGAATTTTTTAAATAAGTGCACCTTAGATGGGTAGAAAAAATGGAATAAGAACTTATAAGCCTGCAAAATACATCTACTGATGCAGAATCTTGAATGATGAACTGAGAAGAATCCGCCTGGCTTCTTCAGAGGTTTTATCCTGGGTTGAAGAGGGAGGGAGATAAGAGAGACCCGTATGGTTAGAGCAGATTAACAAGACTGGTTTGGGACTAAGGGTGTTGGATTTTTACCCTATGGATAAAGGAGAGTAATAGGAGGGACAACTTTGTAAGATAATTCTGGTTTATGTGTTCTAATCATGAATTAAAATGAAGCAACCAGGGGCGCCTGGGTGGCTTGGTTGGTTAAGTATCTGCCTTCAGCTCAGGTCATGATCCCAGGGTCCTGGGATTGAGCCCCACATTGAGCTCCCTGCTCAGTGGGGAGTCTGCTTCTCTCTCTCCCTCTGCTGCTCCCCCTGTTTGTGTGCTTTCTCTCTCTCTGTCAAAATAAATAAATAAAATCTTTAAAAATAAATAAATAAAATGAAGGAACCAAAGTTGGGGCTTCAGATTGTATGAAAGCCTCTCATGGTTCAAAAATGGCACAATGAATGTCTATATAAGGGAAGTAGTGGAAGTAGAGACAATGGAGAGGAATCCTAGACATATTGTAGAGGACAGTCTCTTTGTGACAATACTCTTTTCAGGAGTCCTGCCTTTTTTTCTTTTCTTTCCTCACGGGGACTTATACATGTTGTGTACATGGTGAGCATTCAACAGGTATTTGTGGTAAAGAGAGAGATTAGCTTAGAGAAAAGAATGTGGGAATCAGGCAGAAGGACTTGGTTTAATTTTTTGGAATTATCACTTATTGGCCATGTAACCAAGAGAAAGCATAAGCATCTTCTGTACCTTATTTTCCGCTATTGAGATGATTCTCAAAGGAGTTGGAACTTCTGGCTTTTACAACCCCCTAGGTCCTTCCCAGGTGATTGCATTTATACTGAGCTTTCTTCCTTTCTTTATTTTTTTCTTTCTTTCTTTAATATTTCTTTATTTGAGAGAGTGTGCATGTGCAAACAGGGAGAGGGAGAGAGGGAATCTCAAGCAGACTCTGTGCTGAGCATGGAGCCTAACATGGGGCTCGATCTCACAACCCTGGATCATGACCTCAGCTGAAACGAAGACTTGGCCTGCCTACCAGACTGAGCCACATTGACGCCCCTATACTGTGGTTTCTGTACCCCATAAACACAGATGGTTCCAAACTGTTTCTTCAGTCCACATTTCTCTTCAAAATTCCAGGACTTTTTATCAGCCTGTTTGTGGGAAATCTCCATTCAGACAATTGCAGATATCTCGAAATCAACAGATCAGAAAATAAAAAGAAATGTTCCCCCAAACTTTTCCACCTCATCACCATCAAGAACCTCTCTCCTCCTGCACTCTTTATCCTAACAAGTAGTAACTTCTCTACTTCAGACTTTTCCTTTATCAGAGGAATTGTATCTCAACAACCTGGGGAGAAAACAAACTTATATCTAGGTGAAAGATGGTTAAAGCCCAATGGGATAACTCTTCCAAAGGCAGTTTTGCGTTACTACACGTAATAATACCTTATATTTGTATGACTTTGTATAGTCCATAAAATGCATTTTTAAAAATCCCGTGGCTTAAGACAAAATAATCTATTTTTATGATAAAATTTATTCTGTAATGAGAGGTTATCAGAAGAAAATAATATTATTGGTTAAAAAAAGCACCAGACATCAATTATGCTTCCTTATACACAGAACCAACCATCTTTTCTAACCAAAAATAGTCTGGGTCTATTTACCCTGGATTTTCAGTCATTTGTAGTTGTTTACTAAGTACTAATTTAAAAAAAAATGAGTGCATGCTTCTCTAATGTTTATTGTGTCTACAAATGATTCAAGGATTAGAGGGTGCACATGCACACAGGCATATACAGTTTACGTACAAGAAGGTGAAACAGCTGCTTCCCAAACACAAACTCCAAGATACCATATAGCATAGACTGAGGACACTGGTGTTGCCCTATGGTTTAGGAGAGTCTGCATTCATTCTCTCTCTCTACTTTTTTAGCTATGTTTTTCATGCCTTGTGCTTCCAAATCTCAAAACATCACAGGGACACCTCACTGTAGACTCTCCAGGAATCCTGAAATGAGAAATCTAATAGGGCACATTATATAACTGGAGGGGAAGGCAGGTACTCCTCTTTGAATGGAAACCAGTAATGAACCAAGGTCTACCTTCCTCGGTCCAGAGTGGAAGGGAACCCTAGAAAAATCTTCAAGAGTTATTATTACTCTTGGGCGCCTGGGTGGCTCAGTTGGTTAAGCGACTGCCTTCGGCTCAGGTCATGATCCTGGAGTCCCGGGATCGAGTCCCGCATCGGGCTCCCTGCTCAGCAGGGAGTCTGCTTCTACCTCTGACCCTCTTCCCTCTCGTGCTCTCTATCTCTCATCCTCTCTCTCTCTCAAATAAATAAATAAAATCTTTAAAAAAAAAAAAAAGAGTTATTATTACTCTGACTGTTCCCTGTTAAGGATAGCATGAAGAATTGGACAAAGAGATTGTGACCTCTCATTTTATTTTATTAATGTATCTTAATAACTTTATCGTGATATAATTCACAAACCATAAATTTTATCCCTTTAAAGGTAGAGTTCAATGTTCTTTGAAGGTTCACAAAGTTGCAACTACCACAATCGAATTTTGAAACGCAATCTAATTCTGTCCCTCCGCAGCAAGAACCCCAGGCACTTTACAGTCACTTCTATCTATGCCCCTCCCTCTAGCCCTAGCAAACATTAATGGAATTTCTGTCTCTATAGATTTACCATTATGAAATGGTAAATGGAATCATACAATATGTCATCTTTTTGACTAGTTTCTTTCTAGTAGGATAAAGTTTTCCAGGTTCATCCATGTTTTAGCACATATTGGTACTCCACTGATTTTACTGCAGGATAATATTCCACTGTATGGATTTTTTTTCTCTATTCATGAGATGATGAAAATTTTTCTCACTGCTGGCAATTATGAACAGTGTTCCTATAAACATTTGAGTCCAAGCTTTTGTGTGGACATATTTTTTCATTGCTCTTGGGGATATAGGAGTGAAATTCCTGGACCATATTGGTAACTCTATATTTAAACTTTCGAAAAACATCTAGAGTCAGCCAAAGCAGCTGTACCATTGTACATTCTTACCAATGGTATATGAGGGCTCTAATTTCTTCACATCCCTATCAAAACTTATAATTACCTGTCTTTTCAGTTGTAGCCATCCTAGTGGGCATAGAGTGGTAGACTGTAGTTTTGATTTTCATTTCCCTAATAACTAATAGTGCTGAACATCTTATGATATTATGAACCACTTGCATATCTTCTTTGTGAAACTTGTATGCCTTGCGGATGGATGAAGAACTTAGGTTTTTGACAGGAAACTTTTTCAGATTGATATTCATTCACAAAGGAAGAGTCAGGCATTTATATGACCAATCAGTTTTGCAAAGTTTTTAGAAATATTTGAAAAGGACCGCAGCTGCAGTCCTATAGCCAGTGATTTACTCAATGAAGCATGGCATTCAATTACCCAGTTTTTAAAATACGTATTTTAGCAGTCAGTGTTAACAGGTCACAAAAAAATGCATTTAGTCTTCCTCATATCCAATCTGACTATATGATTTAGGGGTCACCTTGTACACAGGACACTCTTCACACTCCTCATACAGGAATATGGGGGTGAGATGGGTGGGGGCAGCATGTTGAAATGTTCCAATAACTCATCTAGTACCTGATGATGAGAGAGTGCTTATTGGCAGCCCAGTGAGGCTTTCATTTTGAGATGATCCAGAAACTGGAGATAAGAGAGGTATATGAATCAGTGAGTATGGCTAGTGTCACTGTCATAGAATCCCTATATTTGATACCAGGAAATCTGACTTTTACTGCGTAGTCTGAAGGAAATGTTTATAGATAACATTTATTAAAAACTTGTACTCCAAATCACTGCACCACACTACCCCTGCCTAACACATTAGATATCTCATCTCCATACGACTAAAATACACATTTACTATTATACCAGTTCCATATATTATGTAGTATTGTCATGGGCTCAAATAAAAATGGCAGATATGAAAATGCTTGTAAAATTATGCAATACTTTGCAAAAGTAGTATGTTAAACTTTATACCTATAGAAGCTAGCCAGGTCACATGGAGTGTGATCCCTTCTACATGGCACAAGCACCATTGAGCTCCAGGGAAAGTGGGAATGTGGCCTTAGAACTTGCAAGAGTCCCCATTTTAAAAGAAACTGAAAAGCTATGACTTTAATGTAAAATCTGAAATTTAAATATTATCTCAGAAAGGGTATGCAGGTTAAAAAAAATGTATGGGCTCTGTCTTGAGATATCTGTACCAAGTGAATGGAAAATTGTATTGTTACAAGAAGCCCTTGAACAGTAGGGAGGAGACTAATACTATTGCATGAATTCTGGAAGTCAGTTAACCTCCTGGTGCCTCAAGTGCCTAATCTGAACATGATTATGATAACAGGAATTTGGGCCAAGTGTTCTTTCAATTCTGTTTATATAACCAGTCACAACTTTAAAATCTTAGATTCTCATGTTAGCAATGGCCTTTGTCTTTAAGCATCTTGCATTGCTAAGAAATGAAAAATAGATGAAAAAATGTAGGAATCATTTTACTAGACAAATACAAATACCACTCCCCCAAATTAACTTTGGTCTTCACTTATCAAACGAAGGACTGATTAAAAACAGGGAAAGAGAAAACTAAAGGTGGGTAACTTGTCGGAGGACAAAAAAAGGACATAGAAACCAAGACTCTAGATATGGAATGTATTTGGAGCATTTGGATCAGGGAGGTAAACAAAAAGTTAGGTTTCAAAAACTTATGCTTTGGGAAACTGTAAAACAACCTTAAAGGAGAGAAGTCAAAGGAGGACATAGTAGGTATTTTTTAATACCCAAAGGGCTGTCAAATGGGAAGAGAGGTTAAATTTGTTCTTTATGATCCCAACAGTGGAATTAGCCGCAGTGAGTGGAATGTACTGGATCCTGCATTGCTCATATATTGGAAAGCATTTTCAAAACTACCTGCTTATGGACAAGGCTTCTCCAAGAGGTGATGGATGTCTATCAGTAGAGATATGTAAATGATGATTAAAGTGATACTTGATGGAATGTTCCAAAATGGATTTTAGAGTAAGGAGGCGGGAAGCAATAGATAAACTAAAGGTTGAAGATCCTTAGCTTTTTTTCTAGTCTATTCAGACTGAAAAGCTAAGCATCAAATAGACTGAATAGACTATTTCAAGTCTGAGTGTCTATGGGAGTAATACAGTTAGCAGGTTCTTCAAATCTATTCTAGCCCAGAGATTGTCTTTAAAAATATTCTACTTAGCTTATACTCTGACCTAGTCACTGTGATGATTTCTTTTTTACATTCATTATATTACACCTTATCTTTATCCCAACTCTCTGGGGGTATGTTAGAATTTACAGATAAGAAAAATTGAGGCTTTGAGATGTTAAAAACTTGTGTGTGATGGACCAGAAATTTTATTTCTGATAATTTTGACTTCAAAACCTTTTCATCACTACACATACTGCATATAGTGTCTTTTTGTATGCCTAGAATACATAGGGTATATTTGAGACTTGAAATGTGCCTTTAGGAAAAGAATAATACCCGTGGTAAGTTTGTGAGCAGAACACTCAAGGGGAACATTTGAGATTGCCAGTTTCTGGACCTACCCTGATCTCAGCTGGCTTCTGGAGTTTAGGAGTAAAATTAATTCAAAGGGCAGGGACAAGATGCAAGAACAAGGAGGCAAATGAAAATCTGAGAGAAATTTATTTTTAAAATGTAATGATATTTACTGAATTTCAAGGGTTGTCTGTCCATGTGTAATGCAACTTTACTCTCAGTGTAATACAGAGCTTTCTCAAAATGAACTGGATAAGCAGAAATGTAATGAACATGTAAAGCAAGCCAATAATACAAATACAATCAGGATGACCTGTCCCAGTGGAGGGAGCTGTGCCCTTGGTGCTATAAATTTCAATTTCCCATGTCTCCACATCAAAGTAATGCAGAGTGGCTCTTTGTGATGATCAGGCAATTCTGTTTACTTCTTTATTTCTTCCCCCAGGATAGGAAAGGGGAAATAAGAAAATCATGTTTTCTTTTTTTTTTAATCCATTTAAAGCTGACTGAAATTTTCTAAATTAAAATGGGATATGGTTAAATAAAGGTCAGTCCAGCCTTGGTGCTTTCTTCATTAACAGTAAATCAACATCTAGCTGTCTTTGCTCCCACCCCTTTTACTAAATCAGGATGCTTGAAGGAAGATGTCTTTGATATGGGCTAGTGAAACGTAGAATATATATCCAGAACCATCAATAGCAGAGGCAAGAGGCAATTATTTAAGTCAATATATTTATTTTATGTGCATAACAGCACTGTAAATATAATAATTAGATTTCATACTATACTATTAATTCTAGACATAATTACTTTTCTACAGAAAAACAGTGAGCCAATTGCATTGTACAGTTGTGCTTACTCAGAGGCTTTAGTTCCTCCAGTTACAGAAGTGTTAAAAGTCATATAGGCTCCATGACATTCTGTAGTACTTCCCTTTTTAATGAAGTCTCTATGTTGATAGTCTTTCTGTAGCCCAAAATGTACAAGCTATCTGGAGAGGTTGGATGGATTTCTGTCAATAAATATGGCCTGAAGTGAAAAGAAAGAAAGGCAATAATCAAACAATTTTTTTAAATATTTTATTTATTTATTCATGAGGGACAGAAGGAGAGAGAGAGGGAGAGAAGCAGAGGGAGAATCAGGCTCCCAAGGAGCAGGGAGCCTGATGCGGGACTTGATCCCAGGACCCTGGGATCATGACCTGAGCCGAAGGCAGACGCCTAACGACTGAGCCACCCAGGCGCCCAGGCAATAATCAAACAATTTAAGGGGACAATTAAAGTGGAGTAAAAATAATGTAGCCATGAAGCGTGTTTCAAAGTAATATTTGGGTTTGGCTTATGTTCAGAATGTCTTAGGAACTGATTAAATGTTTCATCATTAGAAGAATCTGGTGACTAACTGGATGAGGAAGAGGTTCACTCTGAAACCCATATGAATGTAAAATTTAGGGTAGGAGAGACAAGTAAAAGTAGGTGAATCTGTAAATTCATTTATGTGGTGTTGCAACTAGCACTATTAAACATTAATTGTAATTTGCAGTAAGTACATCTGTGAACTTAAAATAATTAAGAAATTGTTTTAGAGCCACCATTTAAGCACTTCTTTACAATTAAGCTTTTAATTTTGAGATGATTATAGATGTATAACAGTTGTAAGAGATAATACAAAGATCATATATACCCAGTTTGAAAGGGGATATGTTGTAAAACATTACTATAAATGTATCAAAAGCACAATATTGACATTGATACAGTTTAGATACTTAACAGCTCTATCCCTCATGTTGCCCTTTTATAGCTACACTTAACTTCCTTTGAACATTATTGTACATGTTTTTGTGTGCACGCAGCTTTTATTTCCCTGGGAAAAATGTCAAAATGTGCACTTATTGGGTTACATGGAAATTGCATGTTTAGCTTTATAAAAAGTTGCCAAACTGTTTTCCAGAGAGGCTGGACCGTTCTACATTTCCATCAGCAATCTAGGAATAACCCAGTTTCTCCACATCCTCGACAGCATCTGGTGTTGTCACTTTGTTTTTATTGTTGTTATTGTTTTAGTTTTAGCTATTCAGATAAATGTGTAATGAAATCTCATTGTGGTTTCAATTTGCATTTCCCTGATGATTAATTATGGTGAATATCTCATGTGCTTATGCATCACCTGCAATTATCTTCTCTTTGGTGAAATGTTTGTGCCTTTTGCTTTTTTATTTTTTTACTGTTAAAATATTCATTTTTGTTTTATTTTATTGTGGTAAGAACACTTAGCATATCTACTCTCCTAACAGATTTCTTTTTTGCATCCTCATGTTTATTTTTAAAGCAGAATAATTTTAATGAATGAGATGTTTGAAGTTCATAGGCATAATCTGACCAAGTTTATTACACAAATATTTCCAATTATCAATTTTTAATAAACCCACACTTATTTATTTTCATTAATCTTGTGAGGAATGAAAAGATCTCATCTTAAGTGATCATGACAAATAATTTAAGGTCAGCAAAATGTTCACCTCTAGTTACCCAGCAGGAAGTATGGGCAAACTAGTTAGGTCCAGATAGGCTGGTGGTGGCAAGGAGAAAAATCACACTGTCAGAGAGATTAAATATGTCCTAAGGGTAGTATGACTTTTCACACATTTTAAGGAAATTCCATTAAATTTTGCACTATTTATTGTGTTCCTACCATGTTCAAGACACTAGATTAAGTAGAAGTAGTGGTAGGAGGAAAGATTTAGAGATGAATAAACCATACCTTCTTTCTCATAATTATAGTCTAGAAGGAAGAATAAAAGCAGTGTAGATATACCCATATACAACGCAAAATATAGTCATTAATCCAAAAATAGAAACATTCATGTAATTGTTTATTGGCCAAAATGTTTTTCTAAGTACTTTTAAAGATAAAAGGTTGGGGCATCCAGCTGACATCGACTGCCTTTAAAAAATCTGCCCAGGGCCCAAGCATCTTGGGAAGAAACTTAGACTATTTTATTTATTTTTAAAGATTTTATTTATTTATTTGACAGAGAGAGAGAGAGAGAGAGACAGCAAGAGAGGGAACATAAGCAGGGCGAGTGGGAGAGGAAGAAGCAGGCCTCCTGCTGAGCAGGGAGCCAGACACGGGGGCTCAATGTGGGGCTTGATCCCAGGACCCTGGGATCATGACCTGAACTGAAGGCAGACACTTAACAACTGACCCACCCAAGCGCCCCAAAACTTAGACTATTTTAGAAAGAGTCTCCAGCTCTGACGCTGAAGTCTTCCACATCACTTTATTCTATTCTTGGTCTTCCAGATTTAAGTCTCCAATAAGAATTTAGAAATACACTTCTGTAGGTGGCATCCAGCCAACATAGCGTCTGACACCATAAGTGCCTTTAGGGGATCCAGGCTGTAGATCCCAGAACTCAAAACTACATATTGAATGCCACCAAATAATCTGTGCTCCTTCTACCTTGTTCTTGACCTGATATGAGTCTGTATTTTTCACGAATCCTTCACTTCCTTGCTCTGCCCTGGGCCAAAGCCCAGACTCTTTGCTTTTCTTCCCCCCGACCCCCCAGCTTTTTGAGGTATTACTGACATACCAAGTAAATTTAAGGTATGAAATATGACAAGTTGATACAGGTATATATTGGGAAGTGATTACCACAATAAGGTTAGTAAAAACCTTCATCCCCTCACATAATAACCATTTGTGTGTGTGTGTGGTGATAACATTTAAGATTTACTCTCTTAACACCTTTCAAGTATATAACACAGTATGGTTAATTACAGTCACCATGCTGTGACTATAATCCCCAGAAATTACTCATCTTATGGCTAGAAGTTTGTACCCTTTGACCAACATTTCACCATTTCCCCCACTTCCCACCCCTGACAACCACCCTTCTACTCTCTGTTTCTGTGAGTTCAGCTTTTTAGATTCTACATATAAGTGAGATTTTTACAGTATTCATCTTTCTCTGATTTACATTACTTAGCATTATGCGCAAAAGATACATCCATATTATTGTAAAAGTCATGATTTCCTTCTTTTTTATAGCTTAATAATATTGTATTACATATATGAAATATTACATATATGTAATATCTGAAATATTTATATTTCCTTTATCCATTCATCCATTGATGGACAGTTATATTGTTTCCATGTCTTGGCTATTTTAAATCATGCTGTAGTGAACATGGGGGTAAAGATATCTTTTGAAGACAGTCATTTAATTTTCTTAGTTTATCTATGTAAAAGAGGAATTGCTAGATCATATGCTAGTTCTATTTTTAACTTTTTGGGGAACCTCCATACTGTTTCCTACAGTTGCTGTACAAGTTTACAATTCCATCAACAGTGCATCAGACTTCCTGTTTATCCACATCTTTTCTAATACTTGTTGTCTTTTGATAATAGCCATCCTAACAGGTGTGAGGTAATATCTCATTGTGGTTTTGATTTACATTTCCCTGATGATGAGTGAGTGATATTAAGCACATTTTCATGTACCTTTTCATGTGGCTTTCATGTACTTTTCATGATGTTGGCTATTTGGATGTCTTCTTTAGAAGATGTCTATTCAAGTCCTTTGTCCATTTTTTTAAGTGGATTGTTTACTCTTTTGCTATTGAGTTGTATGTGTTCTTATGTGACTATCTAGTAGACTTTAATATTGGGTAGAGTAATTTCCCCCACTTTAAGATTGCTTTAAATATCCTAGGGTCACTGCCTTTCCATATAACTTTAGAGAAAGCTTGTCTATATCCACTAAAACATTCTGAGATTTTGGTAGAAATCTAATTAAGCCTAGAGATCACTTTCAATAATTAATATGTTTACTATGTTCAGTCTTCTAATTCATTAACATAGTATGCCTCTTCATTTATTTATGTCTTTTTCAATATGAGAAGACTTTCCTTGGAGATTTTGTCTGGGCCATTTGGCAGTTCTCAGTTGAAGGCTTGTGATGCTCTGTCTTGATATTTAGGAGGCAATAAGGAAAACCCAAGAACTCACCACCATGTTATTCCTCATGTCCTGAGTTTCCTAGGCAGTATGGCTTCTGTTTCCTATCTTTCAGAGACTTCTATGGTTGTTGTTGTGCAATTTCCAGAGCTTTTTAATGTAAGAGGGAGGATCTGAAAGAGATGGGAATACTCTATGTTGGCATACCCATTGTCCTATCTTTTTTTCCTTTTTAATGCAACTTAAGCTGAAATTTTAAGACCTGAGATTGTCACTTTATTTCTGTCAAGAGCGTAGCATACAAGACACATATATTATACATCTACACACATACACACACACCCGCATACATTCACACATACACACACATGTTTAATTGTCATGTTCAGCACAAACTTTTTTCTCCTTATTTAGGTAGGCACTTCATCACAATTAATCAAAAGTGGTGATGACTTAATAATTCACTAGTCTGTTGCATTATTTGGATTTTTAGTATCAATTTCTTGTTGGAAAAAAGTTCAACGCTGTGGTCACAGCCAAGGCCATTACCAAATCATTTCAGAATCTTATCTTTATGTTCCAATCCCTAGATCCATTCTTCATACAATCACAATTTTCAGAGTAGAGGCTTGTGTACTTATAAATGAGAGATAATGACTTAATTATTGACACATTAAGTGTTCTTTTAGTTCCATTCTCTCTCTCTCTCTCTTTAAGAGCAATGAGTCATTTAGCTATATTTGTCCAAAAATTGGGAAGGAATATGTAAGTGCAAGTGCAGAAAAGCATCTAAGAAATTATCACCAGTCGTATTGCAGGGACAGAGAAGGAATAAATCTAAGTGTTTTAGATGCTATAAACAAGGTGCAGTAAAAAGAAAGACATGTTTCAGAAAATTACTAGTCTTCTATAAACATAGTTGAGGAAGAACTATCATGTATGTGTGTTTTTCCTTCTTATCTCTGCATGGTAATATTTTTATTTAAATAGAAAGTTAAACTTTCATTCAAATTTTCTTTAAATCCAATTGATTCTCAATCTTTATAAAATTGCTTCAATGATATAAGCATAAGATAGTACAGTATAATAAATCATTACACAAAAAGTCATCAAACATAAACCTAAATGTAAAACAGTAAGGTAATAAGAAGTTATTGAGATTTCCTCATAACATCTTTTCTTTTCTAAAAGCATTTCTTATTTATAATAAAATGGTGTATTATTACCCACATACAATAAGCTATCTGATTTGTGCACACATAAAGGATAGAGTAGAAACATTTTGATTTCTTACTTAGGTATCTCATTTATACTATTACTTTTTAGTATAAAGGGCCATCAAAAATATGCTGCTTGTGGTAATATACTATTACATATCGAGTAGTAAAATTATCCATTTACAGAAGTAGAAAGGATCCAATGCCTTTTTGCAAGAGTTGAGGATTATATATTACCTATGTCCTTAGGAATTAAGACTAAGTTGGAAAGAAGATAGTTCATGGAAGGGTTTAAGGAGGGTGAACAAGATGATGAAGGATATAGAACTAAGATTTTAGAGCCAAAACTGCTCTAAAAATTACCATGCACACATGCTGGGTCTATCAAGTTTGTGTCTTCAAATAATTGTACCTGTTTCTGCCAGGGGGTACTGAGCCATCAGAGACTGAATGTGAAGTTGTCTGTATGCAAAAGCAAGTTTTCTGAAAATGAGCCTGTAAAGGTTGATAAATCCTCTTGGACAGATTGGAAGTTAACCATACTTTAAAAATTCAGCCCCTTGGTACATTCTCTGATTCATGAACAAGTTTATCCAAAGAAACAGAAACAGTAGGATATATATAGACATATGTATTTACATCCCCTATCTATCTATCTATCTATCTATCTATCTATCTATCTATCTATCATCTATCTATCTATCTATCTATCTATCTATCTATCTATCTATCATCTATCATCTATCTATCTCTCTCTCTATCATCTATCTATCTATCTATCTATCTATCTATCTATCTATCTATCATCATCTATCTATCCATCTAATCACATAGTAGGATACATATTTAAAGACATACAGAGAGAGAGAGAGAGAGAGAGAGAATTTGAAGAAAATGGCTTATGTAATTTTGGAGGCTGACAAGTCCAAAGTCTGTAGGGCAGACTTGCAGGCTGAGGAAAAGAGCTAATATTGCAGTGTTGATGCAGAATTACTTCTTCTGGAAAATGATTTTTTTTGGTCATTGTTGAGGCCTTTCAGTTTGGATCTGGCCCACTCACAGTATTAAAAGTAATCCTTTACTTACAATTAATGATTGTAGATGTTACTCACATCTACAAAATATCTTCACAGCCACACCTAAGTTAGTGTTTGGTGAAATAACTGGGAACTATAGCTTAGCCAAGTTGACACATAAAATTTAACTATCATAAGTTTCAATGTCATCTTCTTAACTCCGGCAGTAGTGATCATTCACAAAAGACAATGTTGAAAAACTGGTGAGGCCTGGTTTAGGGTCACTTTGAAAAGGTAGTTAAGATAATAGCCCCAACAGAAGTGAGACTATTATATTTCCATTCTGATTTTTTTAAATTTTATTGTATTATGTTATGTTAGTCACCATACAAAACATCATTAGTTTTTGATGTGGTGATCCACAATTCATTGTTTTTGTATAACACCCAGTGCTCCATGCAGTACATGCCCTTCTTAATACCCATCACTGGACTAACCCATCCCCTCACCCCGTCCCCTCTAGAACCCTCAGTTTATTTCTCAGAGTCCATCGTCTCTCATGGTTCATCTCCCCCTCCGATCCCCCCCCCTCATTTTCCCCTTCCTTCTCCTACTGTCCTCCATGCTATTCCTCATGTTCCACAAATAAGTGAAACCATATGATAATTGACTTTCTCTGCTTGACTTATTTCACTTAGCATAATCTCCTCCAGTTCCATCCATGTTGATGCAAAAGTTGGGTATTCATCCTTTCTGATGGCTGAGTAATATTCCAGTGTATATATGGACCACATCTTCTTTATCCATTCATCTGTTGAAGGGCATCTCAGCTCTTTCCACAATTTGGCTATTGCGGACATTGCTGCTATGAACATTGGGGTGCATATAGCCCTTCTTTTCACTCCATCTGTGTCTTTGGGGTAAATACCCAGTAGTGCAATTGCTGGATCGTATGGTAGCTCTATTTTTAACTTTTTGAGGCATCTCCACAATGTTTTCCAAAATGCCTGTACCAACTTGCATTCCCACCAACAGTGTAAGAGGGTTCCCCTTTCTCTACAACCTCTCCAACATTTGTTGTTTCTTGCCCTGTCCATTTTTGCCATTCTAACTGGTGTAAGGTGGTATCTCAATGTGGTTTTGATTTGAATTTCCCTGGTGGCTAATAATGATGAACATTTTTTTCATGTGTCTGTTAGCCATTTGTATGTCATCTTCAGAGAAGTGTCTGTTCATGTCTTCTGCCCATTTTTTGACTTGATTATTTATTTTTTGGGTGTTGAGTTTGAGAAGTTCTTTATAGATCTTGGATACCAGTCCTTTATCTGTAGTGTCATTTGTAAATATCTTCTCCCATTGTGTGGGTTGCCTCTTTGTTTTGTTGACTGTTTCCTTTGCTGTGTAGAAGCTTTTTGTCTTGATGAAGTCCCAAAAGTTCATTTTTGCTTTGTTTCACTAGCTGTTGGAGATGTACCTTGAAAGAAGTTGCTGTGGCCGATATCAAAGAGGTTATTGCCTGTGTTCTCCTCTAGGATTTTGATGGATTCCTGTCTCACATTGAGGTCTTTCATCCATTTTGAGTTTATCTTTGTGTATGGTGTTAGAGAATGGTCGAGTTTCATTCTTCTGAATGTGACTGTCCAATTTTCCCAGCACCATTTATTGAAGAGACTGTCTTTTTTCCATTGCATATTTTTTCCTGCTTTGTCAAGATTGTTTGACCATAGAGTTGAGGTTCCATATCTGGGCTCTCTATTCTGTTCCATTGGTCTATATGTCTGTTTTTGTGCCAGTACCATGCTGTCTTGGTGATCACTGCTTTGTAATATAGCTTGAAATCGGGCAACATGATACCCCCAACTTTGTTTTTCTTTTTCAACATTTCCTTGGCGATTTGGGGTCTTTTCTGATTCCATACAAATTTTAGGATTGTTCGTTCCAGCACTTTGAAAAATGTCATTGGAATTTTGATTGGGATAGCATTGAACGTATAGATTGCTCTGGGTAGCATAGACATTTTAACAATGTTTATTCTTCCGATCCATTAAAATGGAATGTTTTTCCATCTTCTGTCTTCTTCAATTTCTTTCATGAGTGTTCTGTAGTTCCTAGAGTATAGATCCTTTACCTCTTTGGTTAGGTTTATTCCGAGGTATCTTATGGTTTTTGGTGCTATTATAAATGGAATCATTTCTCTAATTTCTCTTTCTACAGTTGCATTGTTATTGTATATGAAAGCAACTGATTTCTGTGCATTGATTTTGTATCCTGCCACATTACTGAATTGCTGTATGAGTTCTAGTAATTTGGGGGTGGAGTCTTTTGGGTTTTCCACATAAAGTATCATGTCATCTGTGAAAAGAGGGAGTTTGGCTTCTTCTTTGCAAATGTGAATACCTTTATTTCTTTTTGTTGTCTGATTGCTGTTCCTAGGACTTCTAGTACCATGTTGAACAACAGTGGTGAGAGTGGGCATCCTTGATGTGTTCCTGATCTTAAGGGAAAGGCTCTCAGCTTTTTCCCTTTGAGGATAATATTAGCTGTGGGTTTTTCATAGATGAATTTTATGAACTTGAGGAATATTGCCTCTATCCCTATACTCTGAAGAATTTTAAACAGGGAAGGAGGCTGTATTTTGTCAAATGCTTTTTCTGCATCAATTGAGAGGACCGTATGGTTTTTCTCCCTCCTCTTTTTAATGTGTTCTATCGTATTGATTGATTAGTGAATGTTGAATCACCCTTGCATCCCGGGGATGAATCCCACTTGGTCATGGTGGATGATCCTTTTAATGTATTGTTGGATCCTATTAGCTAGGATTTTGTTGAGGATTTTGGAATCCATATTTATCAGGAATATTGGTCTGAAATTCTCTTTTTTGATGGGGTCTTTGCCTGGTTTTGGAATTAAGGTAATGCTGGCCTCATAGAATGAGCCTGAAAGCTTTCCTTCTGTTTCTATTTTTTGAAACAGCTTCAGGACAATAGGTATTATTTTTTCTTTGATTGTTTGGTAGAATTCCCTAGGGAATCCATCAGGCCCTGGACTCTTGTTTTTGGGGAGCTTTTTGATCACTGCTTCAATCTCGTTACTGGTTATTGGCCTATTCGGATTGTCAATTTCTTCCTGTTTCAGTCTTGGCAGTTTATAGGTTTCCAGGAAGGCATCCATTTCATTCAGATTGCTCAGTTTATTGGCATAATGTTGTTGATAATAATTTCTAATAATTGTTTCTATTTCCTTGGTGTTAGTCATGATCTCTCCCTTTCATTCATAATTTTATTAATTTGGGTCCTTTCTCTTTTCTTCTGGATAAGTCTAGCCAGTGGTTTATCAATCTTATTAATTCTTTTAAAGAACCAGCTTCTAGTTTAGTTGATCTGATCTACTGTGTTTCTGGTTTCTAATTCATTTATCTCTAATCTTAATTATTTCTCTTCTAATGCGTGGCTTAGGCATCGTTTGTTGCTTTTTCTCTAGTTATTTAAGGTGTAGAGTTAGTTGGTGAATTTGGGATTTTTCTATTTTTTTGAGTGAGGCTTGGATGGCTATGTATTTCCCCCTTAGGACGGCCTTTGCAGTATCCCATAGGTTTTGGACTGATGTGTTTTCATTCTTATTGGTTTCCATGAATTGTTTAAGTTCTTCTTTGATTTCCTGGTTGACCCAAACATTCTTGAGCAAAGTGGTCTTTAGCTTCCAAGTGTTTGAATTTCTGCCAAATATTTTCTTGTGATTGAATTCCAGTTTTAAAGCATTATGGTCTGAGAATATGCAGGGAATAACCTCAGTCTTTTGGTATCAGTTGAGACCTTATTAGTGACCCAGTATGTGGTCTATTCTGGAGAATGTTCCATGTGTGCTCAAGAAGAATGTGTATTCTGTTGTTTTAGGGTGGAATGTTCTGTATATATCTATAAGGGCCATCCGGTCCACTGTGTCATTCAAAGCTCTATTTCTTTGTTGATTTTCTGCTTAGATGATCTGTCTATTGCTGAGAGTGGAGTATTGAGGTCTCCTACAATTAACATATTGTTATCAGTATGACTCTTTATTTTGGTTAACAGTTGGTTTATGTAGATGGCTGCTCCCATGTTGGGGGCATAGATATTTAAAATCGTTAGATCTTCTTGTTGGATAGACCCTTTAAGAATGATATAGTATCCTTCTGTGTCTCTAACTACAGTCTTTAATTTAAAATCTAATTTGTCTGATATAAGAATTGCTACCCCAGCTTTGTTTTGAGTTCCGCTGGCATGGGAGATGGATCTCCAACCCTTCACTTTCAGTCTGGATGTACCTTTAGGTTCAAAATGAGTCTCTTGTAGACAGCATATGGATGGGTCCTGTCTTTTTATCCAATCTGCAACCCTGTGCTGTTTTATGAGAGCATTTAGGCTGTTCACGTTGAGAGTGATTATTGAAAGATATGAATTTATTGTCATCATGTTGCCTCTGAAGACCTTGTTTTTATAGATTGCCCCTGTAAATTTCTATTGTATATCACTCTTGGGGGTCTTTCTCCTTTTATAGAATCGCCCTTAATATTTCTTGCAGGGCCAGCTTAGTGGTCACATATTCTTTCAGATTCTTCCAGTCTTGGAAGCTCTGCCTCTCTCCATCCATTCTAAATGACAGCCTTGCTGGATAAGGTATTCTTGGCTGCATGTTCTTCTCATTAATTACCCTGAATATGTCTTGACAGCCCTTTCTGGCTTGCCAGGTCTCTGTGGATAGGTCTGACATTACTCTGATGTTCCTCCTTCTGTACGTAAGGAATCTCTTCCCCCTAACTGCCCTTAAGATGGTTTCCTTGGTTCTAAGAGTTGCGAGTTTTACTATTACATGCTGGGGTGTTGGCCTGTTTTCCTTGATCTTGGGAGGGGTCCTCTCTGCATCTAGGACATGAATGTTTCATTCCCCAGATTAGGGAAGTTCTCAGCTACAATTTGCTCACATATATCTTCTAGTCCTCTCTCTCTCTCTCTCCACCCCACTCTGGGATTCCAATAATTCTGACATTGGAACGTTTCATGGTGTCACTTATTTCTCTGATTCTATTTTCATGGATTCTGAGTTGTTTTCCCCTGGCCTCCTTTTTTCCCTTTTTATCTATTAAATTGTCTTCCAGGTCACTAATTCATTCTTCTGCCTCACTTACCCTTGCTGTTAGATTATCTAGATTAAATTGGATCTCATTGATAGCATTTTTAAGTTCTGCAAATTCAGCTTTCATTTCTTCCCTTAGAGACTCTATGTTGCCATTAATTGATTTCTCCATTCTAGCTGTTGTCTTTACAACTGCTAGCCTGAATTCCATCTCCGACATCTTGGTTATATCTGAATCCATTTGTAAATCTGCAGCATAAGTCATAATCTCTGAGTCTTTCCTATTTTGGGGGTTCCTCCTCTCAGTCATTCTGTTGAGGGGTGGTTGAGAGAATGTATAGAGTCCAAATTATTGACCACAACCCAAGCAAGATGCACTTGTTTTATAGGGTCCTTAGGATTGCTGGCCTCTTGTTTTCCCAACCTCTCTTCTGGGGGAGAGGCCTGCTGCGCTGTTACTCAGGCAACCCTGTTTGGTCAGAGTTGCCCGGCCCCCAGGGATAAGTGATGGACTCAGTGAAAACCGGTTTTGGCGGGCTTTTGTTCTCTGGTGGCTTTTCCTGGTGGCTTTCCGCATCTCTTCCTAGAGTCAGAGCAGAAGAGACCATTTCCAACTCTCTGCCTCAGAGCAGAGAGATCGCATTCTGTTCTTCAGTGAGCTGTCCAGGCCACACTATCTCTGTTTCTGTCCGTGCTGCTATAAACTGCAGTGTCCTGGGTTATGCGCCCCTCCACAGTGCTCCCAGTCCTCGCCTCCAGGTCGGAGTACGTCTCTGCCCTTTGTGCTTCTAAAACAGCCAGCCGCCCCCAGTTCACATGTGCAGCTCCCACCACTCTGGTTTCTGTCAGGGGGGCTGCCCTAAAGTCCTTTCCCCACTGCTACCGGCCTGTGAGTCTGTGCCTAGTCCCCAGCATGGGAGGCTATCGCTCACTGGCAGTGTAGGATCCCCACGGCTGGGCTCCTTTCCCCTTCTGTTTATCTTCCTCCTCTGATATTTGCCCATGGAATCACGGCTCCCCTCTTAGTACCTCCCCTCTTAGTACCTCCACCAGCCACCTGTGATATTCTGTTTGTAGAGATCAAGATCTATCTTCTTACATCTCAGGCTGATTCTGTGGGTATTCAGAGTGGTCTGGTAGATATCCACTCAATTCTGGGGACTAGTTGGAATAGGGTCCCCTCTTCCTCTGCCATCTTTTCCCCTGATTTTTTTTTTTTTTTTGAGAGAGAGAGCATGCATGCAAGTGGGAGCAAGGGGCAGAGGGAGAGGAAGAGAGAGAATCTTAAGTAGGTACCATGCCCAGCATGGAGCCTGATGCAGGGCTTGATCTCAGGACCTGAGCTGAAATCAAGAGTCAGATGCCCAAACAACTGAACCACCCATGTGCCCCAATTTCCATTCTGATTTTGATGAGAGCAGGCTCATATTTGCTCAAATGTTGACTTCTTGGGGGTAAGATATACCATAGAATATTCATAATTAGCACTTTTTCTACCCAATTAGGATTCTGATGAAGATTCAGTTCAGAATCTAAATAACCTGAATAAAATTAGCTGTCTCTAGTATGACTGAAGGCTGGCTGCATCACAGCTGTTTAGATCCAGGACTCTGGTAAGATGTCTGAGTTACAGGTTGTCCATTTTAATCAGAGCAGTGCTAGTAGATTATTCATTTCAACCATTGATCTGAAAGCTGGTTGAGTAATTAACTACTACCAATCCTAGTAATGTCAATCTCTTAGCAGCTTCTACATCTAGGGAGACCCACACTCATCCCTGAAAAACTGTGCTTTGTCTTTCCCAAACTCTATTTGGGAAGCTTGTATTTACTGAATATGAATAGTGGATTAGATGCTGGGACAAGTGAGTCAGACCTGAAGTAGCCATAGTTCTTACTTTCAAGGTGTTTATAATCTTCATAGCGGAGTTGAATATAAGAAAATAATAATTACCTTTTATACATTAAGAGCAATGAAAATGACATGCCAGTTTAATCAGGATATTACAGTTTAGGAGGAAAAATGGGAGTGGAAGGGGAGGGCCAGTACAAATGATATCCTTTATATGTGCTATCTGAATCTTGAAATGTAAGTAGGGATATTAGGTTGACATGTCAAGAATATTAGTAACAAGAGCAAACATTTCTGGTATGTCTCAAACACACTGTATGCTTTATAAATATTATCTCATCAACTCTAAGAGGTAGGTGCTCTTATTATTCCACTTTTACAGGTAACTAACTGTAAGCTGAGGGAAGCTAAGTGGTAGACCCAACATTTAAACCCAGACTATCTGGGTCTGCAGCATCTGTTCTTGTTGTCTGTGGGCATTGCCTTCCTTATAAAAATATAAGGACTGTCTGTAATATAAAAGAACAGCCTGTACAAATGTAGGAAGCAAATCTGAATAATGACAAGTGCACTGGAATGTCAGGAATGGACCAGATCATGAGGTAACTCAAACGAAATCTAGATCATATCTAGAATGCAATGGAGGGCACTGAAGAATTTCAAGCAGTAGAGTGGCATTGTCAGATGTGCCTTTTAGAGAACTTATTGCAGTAGTCATGCAGAGACAGGGGTTTTAGGCTAGTTAGATAAGTAATAGACATAACAGAGGGACACAGAATGCAGAGAGAAATAAAGAGGCATGAAAAGATAGGATCAGTGAAATACAGAAGCCAGGCAACAATAAGGATCGTGTGGAAGGTAGATTTCACAGAGCTTTATGACAGATTGCAAACCCAGATAACTCTAGGATAATTCCAAGATTTATGGAATGGATTGTAACTGTCTTTGGGTGGGAAATACAAGAAGAGGCAAAGCAGGTCTTTCAAGGAAGTTTGACTTTAGTTTCTTTGATTCAGATAAACTGAATGAGCCTCTAATCCTGTGCTATCTAATATGGTAGCCATTAGCCAAATGCAGTTATTTAAATTTAAATTAATTAGAATTAAACAATACATTGCTAGAGGGTGGTCAGTGTATTGAACAATGTAGATTAGAAAATATTTATATCACCACAGATGGGGCACCTGGGTGACTCAGATGGCTAAGTAGCTGCCTTCTGCTCAGGTCATGATTTCAGGGTCCTGGATTGAGTCCCACATTGGGCTTTCTGCTCAGCAGGGAGTTTGCTTCTCCCTCTCCCTCTGCTTGTGCTCTCTCTCTCTCTCAAATGAATAAATATTTTTTTAAAAAAGAAAATATTAATATCATCACAGAAAAGTTGTATTGGAGAACATTGCTCTAGATCATGAAAGTAAAGATATTCATCAGAAATTTGAATGTGTTTTTCTTGAATTTAGAGAGCCATGAAATGTGTTGCCTCAGATCTTTGGAGAAATATCCTTGGTGAGGATGTTGGAGGGAAAATGCAATTGTCAGATGAATGGTTAGATCAAATACATAAGTATCACTGAGCATGTTCCAAGGACTACATATTGTGTTAATACTTAAAATTGTTACTAACTTTGAAAATAATGATGATATATCACAGAATTGCATGGAGAAGAACAGTGGTCACTTTTTTAATGTTAAATTTATTTTGGTACACTGCTCTAAATATTTCAAAGCAAAAACCATCACAAACATTGTGAAAAGTTCTCAGTGTTTTTAAATATATGTGTAGTTATACGAATATGTATTGTGTATTAGTATATATATATTTGTGTGTATTAGTATATATTCAAACACTTTTAGCACATATGTTTTTGGCTCACTGTTGGTTTGGTATGGGTAGATAATTCATTTCTGGCTTTACAAACTTTTGGATTACAAACTTTTGGATATGATTATTTTCTTTAACCATGAGTTTTTTTTTCTTGGACATAAATTTGTATACCATAAAATACTCCCATTTTAAAACAATTCAATGATTTTTAGAAAACTTAGTTATACAACATTCATTACAATCCAATTTTAGAGCATTTTCATCCCTCCAAAGATTCTTAGTGCCCATTTGCATTCGCTCCCCCTTGCCATCTCTGGCCTCAGACAACCACTATTTATTTTTTGTCTATAAATAATATTTTTCTAGACATTTTGTATAAATATAATCATACAATAAGTGGTCTTTTACATCTAGCTTCATTCAGCTAATGGTATTTTTTGAGATTCATCCATGTTGTAGCTAGTATGTGTTCTTTCATCCTTGTAATTGCTGAATAACATTCTCCCTGATAAATATATTACACTTGTTTTTTCATTTATAAGTTGATGGTCATTTGGGTTGTTTCCATTTTTAGGCTACATGGACTAATGCTGTTATGAACATTTATGTAGAACATAATGTTTGCGAACGTTTTCCTTTCTCTGGGAATGATATCTAGTAGGGAAATTGCGGGTTAATATTACAAGTCTATATTTATCTGTTTAAAAAACTACCAAAGTGGCCGCACCATTTTACATTCCTACCAGAGGGGTCCAGTTTTCCCACATCCTCTCCAACACTTGTCTCTTTTTATTTTAACTGTTCTTGTAGGTGTGAAGTAGTATCTCATTGTAATTTTAATTTTAATTGTCCTGATGACTTATGATGTTGAGAATCTTTTCATGTGCTTATTGGCTATTCACAGATCTCTTTGTTGAGATGTCTTTTTATATCTTTTGGCTATTTCCTTTTCCTGATACTCTTCACCAAAGTGAAAACACTGTAGGTGGGCAGCTGCAGTTGAAGGCAAAGTTCCCTCCTCTCTAGTCTCATTATTTGCATGTCCCAAAGAGAGATCCCCTTTGCTTTTCATTTTTCCTAGGTGCTCTTCTCTTCTTTCACACTTCCACGTGGGAATCTCTTTAATGTCAGTTGGCGACTTGCACAGAATAAATACATATATGATACATGAAGGATGACTAACCATGTAAACAGATATAAAATTATCATAGTGCTCTATGTCCTTGTTCCAGCCCTTCAACTTAAAAAAAAAAAGAAGACATCTTAGTAAAAGATATTAACATCATCATCAGAGGCTTGTCTGTTGCAAGAGTGCAGCTTCCAGGGCCCATGTTGCACTTATTTGGACACTTCTAATTGAGGCTAAGAATACAGCAGAGGTTGTATGACCCTGGTTAATCCTTCTGCAATCAAAGCCTTTCAAATCCACATCAGTCTACCAGCCTGTGCATTTGGGGTCTACCCATGTATCAGGAATTGATGAGTCGGTAACAAACATCAAATATGCAGTCCCTGTAATTCAAGGAGTCACAATAAAGACCTGTCAGGAATGATATAGAACATTTGAAACGGAATGAGTCTTAAATCAATCTATCCTCAAATTCTGTAATAATCTTGGTCTCTAGGCAGCACATGACCCCAAAAGCTGAGCTCTGTTTTCTTCCTGAGGTCAGCTCTACCAGGCCTTCAGGCTGAAATGTTCAGTCACTTATCCTGCCGAAGGACCTGAAGTGGACCCTCAGCTGTTCTCTGACTCTCATCTTTATTTCAGGCGCCCAGGGGCCACACTCTCTTGATGTAAAACAATGGCTCATTCCCAGCATCTGCTTTCACAGTCCCCAGGCTGATTGACAGGATTCACAAAGGTGAACCAAACAGAGTCCCTAAACTCACAGAACAGTCTAGTAGCAGAGACAGACATAGTACAATACTCATAATACTGAAGGTGTGGTTGTAGCTGTTAGGAGTATGTTAAAGGAAAGGTTCATAGTATTAAAGTATTTCACATAGTCTGCGGGGTCAGGGAAGACTCACAATCATCCTAGATGCGGACGCAGCTTGATAACTGCCGAAAGCGCACAATGACGAGAAGAAAGATTCTTGCAGTGAGGTGTCATTCTCTTCTAGCAACTCCTGATGAAACCATGCAGGAGAGGAGAAAAGACATATGGCCTGGGGCTTATCTGCAACCCACTCCCAGCTAGCAGTTTATCTCTTTCTTCCTGATGTGCTTGGGGGGAGGGGTTATTATATGTATTCATACCAAAGAATTTATTGCCCCACATTTTTTTTGGCTAGTAGTATATTATAAGATATAGTATAAAGTATTCCCTGCTTTGCTCTGCTTGTAATGATGGATGTGACCCACACTGTCTCAGGCACACTTCTTGAACTCTCAGGCTATCAGTACTTTACATTCTTCATAATAGGCTGGTGGAAAATGTGACCTATTTATGTGTAAACCTAGTATTTATGGCAGTACAGTCCTATAATAATAATAGAAAATCTAAAATGGCTTTCTCTGTTTTGAAGTTAGCTCCATAAATAAATCTAGAATGCCAATTATTTGTTAAATAATTTACAAATTATAGTTTCCTGAAAGATGGATCTACTTTGCCATCCTTTTCTGCTAGTCTTTTTTTTTTTTTTTTAATTGGGGGGGGGTGTCTATTTTTTTTTCTACCAGAAGCAAATAATGTAAAAGTTAATATATTTAGTAATGGGTTTTGTATAGTTGATTCTGAATCCCCCACTAGTGTCTCTGACACATTTTCTTGGTCTGAGAATCTTCTCTTTCTATCACAGTTGGGAAGAGTCCTTTTGTTGATATGATTATAATAGTGTTTCTGTTTCGCTCTCAATCTGTGATAAATAGTGGGTTCTAATTGACTTCCATTTTTTTCTCTCAATTTACCTAAATATAACCTACAATATGAATATTATATATAAAATATTTAGCATGATATAAATAATGATGAAAACTGAAAAAAATCACATTTCAGCAAAGAAACATGATGGCCACAAAAAGAAATGAAGACTCACCATTTAAAACAAAGAATCTCATAAATATTAATGAATGAACACAATTTACCTGAGAGAAAACCACAGACTCCACTCCTTCAATATAAAAATTTGATCTTGCACAAACAATTCAGCAAGGTTTCAAGAACCATGATTATTCACAGAACCAAAGGATTCAACTTTCCAAAGGATTCACTCTAGGGTTCCTTTAAACATTGAGTTATCCAAGTGCATTCTAAATATAATTCAGTTTTTTAAATCTAAATCACCCCCAACTTTGCAAGAATGCATTTATTGCTCTCATATAAAGTGATACCTCAATGAAATTAAAATCTGTAGCCCAGTAGGGTAGCTTCTACAAGAGAAGATGTCCCTTAAAAACAAACATTATTTTTAATCATGAACTATTCCATGTGAAGTTAATGTGTAGCCCCAGAAAGATTTCCTTTTATTATCTCCCTGGGAGTCAGCCTTTTAGAGCTAAGGTTCTTCCCTAATGGCTCCAGACAGAAGGAGAATTCATGACAAATTCAACTACCATCAAGAATGACAACAGTGTAGTCCTACAGCCCTCCACCCCTCCGGGAGTGCACTCTTGGAAGCTCCTTGAACTTGATTCGTTTTTTGTTTGTGTGTTCACCTGCTTGTCTTAGGCTGTCTTTTCCTGAAAATGATGAAAGTCATTGCTCATCAGGATTATATCATTAAAATAGGGCATTTATACCTGTGGAAAGATATCTTCATGCTGCTAGTTCAGAAAGATTTGAAGAAATGCCTCAGAGTGAACAAGCCACTACTGCCATCCAATCGACCACAACTTCCAAAGGTTAAAACTACAAACTTATGCAACTGACAGTTTATATTTAAGCATATTTACTTATTTAAACTTATGCCTCTGATGTTATAGAAGTATAATCATTAATGTGAAAATATATAAATTTTAATCTGTTTTTGAAAAACTTAAAAATATTATAGAACAGCACCAGAGTATTTTTAATAGGAAATATGTATACAGATGGGTGATATTGTATGGACTCAAATCCAACCAAAATGGCTACCCAAGTTACTTTTGGGTGGAAGGACTAAGATTCTTCTATATAAAAGAATCATTTTCATTTTGACCTTCATGTGCAGAATTTTCTTTCAACACATTGATACTAAATATTCAATAAAACAGTTTGAAGAAAAACCTATTTTTAAAGCTTATCTCTTTATGACACTTTTTTTTAAACCTGAGTTTCTTTTTTCTAAGATTAGTAATTATTACTAAGAATTCATATGTGAAAATTCAATTTTAGAATTTTTCCATTTTGCCAACTGAGAGCCAATTAGCCAAATTAATTAGTTTTTGGAATTGAAATGTAATTGGGTGGGGAATTTCTAACCTCTTTCAGTACAACCTTCTCTGACAGGGATATGTATTCATCTAGAGACTGGTAAAATTGAGAGAAAAAAGTATATTCTGTTGGAAGGAGCTACAGCAGGACATCTTTTCCTCATCCTCATTGGGAAATAGCAAAGCCTTGTACTTATTGCAGAAATTGTTCTTTCTGTCTGTTCCCCTGTCAAATATGGCCTGGTTACATGGAGTCAATGTGACATCCTAAATAACTGTCTCCCCAGGGAAAAGTCACCTGTCCTAGGAGGATACAGTCTGCCTTCAAGGCACTAAGGTCAACTTGGAACCATTCCCACTCTTCTATCTGGGTGTCTGAAGGTTAAGAGAGAACTTATGAGCCATTAACTAGATCAAACAACAGGGAGGATCTAAGACTCTCAATGTACAAGAACTACAACAGTGCCTGACTCTACACCAACTTTCCAAGTGTAAACATCACTGCTACTTCATATCTGCCTTCAAAATCTTACTCATATGTCTTTTGTGAATAATCCTAACATAGAGCCTACAGGGAGAGAATTCTAGGAAACACTTCCATTTTAGCTAAATCAACACAGTGCAAAACTACTAAGAAGGCAATGTTAAGGTGTTTGGATATTATGAAAGAGATGTATGATAGATACATCTTCAGTTTTGTCTTGTTTTTCCCAAGCAAATGTTGATAATTGAGACTGGAGGTGAGTCTTGATAACAGTAACTAATTTGTCAAATGCATTAACAGCTAGTATGCAAAATATATAAAAAAAAACCCTCCTATTTATTTCATTTTAGACTAGAAGAAAATTTCACTGTCATGGTCTATATTGAAATATTAAGAGTCTTACTATTAAAAATGAGTAGAATATTTAAAAGGAAATTTAATCTTATATAGAAAATCTACCACCCATTACTGGCTGAATTATATTTGCCTGTTTCGATTCTCTCATTTCACTTAGTGAACTTCCATTTGGTGGCTTACAAGAAATCTTTGATTATATTCAGAAATATGATTCAAGACTTCACAACCAAGTCAGCCTGGAAATCTCTGCCCACAACCCATCTGGAAAGCCAACAGAGAAGCACAGTCATGAGAGCTCCACTGTGGCAGTATCAGGCTTTACGAGATCAACCTGGTGGGCTCAAATGCAGGAATTTGTAAAAATCTGAAATTTTGTTTGTCTTCTTTCTTTCTCTCTCTTCTTTCACCCACCCCCATTTTTCTTCATCATTCTTTATTTAGTTTTCATTTTCCTTCATTTTTCCTTTCCTACTATCTTCTTCTTCTTTTTTTAAATATGTATTATTTGTTTCAAAGGTACAAGTCTGTGATTCAACAGTCTTACACAACTCACAGTGCTCACCATAGCACATACCCTACCCAATCTATCACCCAGCCAACCCATCCCTCCCACCCCTCACCACTCCAGCAAAACTCAGTTTGTTTCCTGAGAGTAAGAATTCCTCATATCAGTGAGATCATATGATACATGTCTTTTTCTGACTGAGTTATTTCGCTTAGCATAATACCCTCTAGTTCTATCCATGTCATTGCAAATGGCAAGATTTCAGTTTTTTTGAAAACTGTATAATATTCCATTTTATATATCTATATATCTATATATATATCTATATATATATATATATCTATATATATATCTCACTTCTTCTTTATCCATACATCTGTTGATGGACATCTTGACTCTTTCCATACTTTGGCTATTGTGGACATTGCTGCTATAAACAATAGGGTGCACGTACCCCTTTGGATCACTACGTTTGTATCTTTGGGATAAATACCCAATACTGCAATTGCTGGGTCATAGAGTAGCTCTATTTTCAAATTTTTGAGGAAGCTCCATACTGTTTTCTAGAGTGGCTACACCACCCTGCATTCCCACCAACAGTGTAGGAGGGTTCCCCTTTCTCTGCATCCTCTCCAACATCTGTGGTTTCCTGACTTGTTCATTTTAGCCATTCTGACTGGTGTGAGGTGGTACCTCATTGAGGTTTTGATTTGGATTTCCCTGATGCCAAGCGATGTGGAGCACTTTTTCATGTGTGTGTTGGCCATTTGGATGTCTTCTTTGGAAAAAATGTCTCTTCATGTCTTCTGCCCATTTCTTGATTGGATTATTTGTTCTTTGGGTGATGAGTTTGATAAGTTCTTTATAGATTTTGGATACTAGCCCTTTATCTGATATGTCATTTGCAAATATCTTCTTCCATTCTGTCAGTAGTCTTTGGTTTTGTTGAATGTTTCTTTTGCTAAGCAAAATCTTTTTATCTTGATGAAGTCCCAATAGTTCATTTTTTGCCCTTATTTCCCTTGCCTTTGGTAATGTTTCTAGGAAGAAGTTGCTGCGGCTAAGGTTGAAGAGGTAGCTGCCTGTGTTCTCCTATAGGATTTTGATGGACTCCTGTCTCACATTTAGGTCTTTCAAACATTTTGAATCTATTTGTAAGGAAATGATCCAGTTTCCTTCTTCTGCATGTGGCTGTCCAATTTTCCCAACACCATTTGTTGAAGAGACTCTTTTTTCCATTGGACATTCTTGCCTGCTTTGTCAAAGATGAGTTGACCATAGAGTTGAGGGTCCATTTCTGGGCTCTCTATTCTGTTCCATTGATCTATGTGTCTGTTTTTGTGCCAGTACCATACTGTCTTGATGATGACAGCTTTGTAATAGAGCTAGAAGTCGGGAATTGTATGCCACCAGCTTTGCTTTTCTTTTTCAATATTCCTCTGGCTATTCGGGGTCTCTTCTGGTTCCATACAAATTTTAGGATTATTTATTCCATTCTTTGAAAAAGATTGTATTTTGATAGAGATTGCATTGAATGTGTAGATTGCTCTAGGTAGCATTGACATCTTCACAATGTTTGTTCTTCCAATCCATGAGCATGGAATGTTATCCACTTCTTTGTGTCTTCCTCAATTTCTTTCATGAGTATTTTACAGTTTTCTGAGTACAGATTCTTTGCCTCTTTGGTTAGATTTATTCCTAGGTATCTTATGGTTTTGGGTGCAATTGTAAATATGATCGACTCCTTAATTTCTCTTTCTTCTGTCTTGTTGTTGGTCTATACGAAGGCCACTGATTTCTGTGCATTGATTTTATATCCTGCCACTTTACTGATTTCCTGTATAATTTCTAGCAGTTTTGGGGTGGAGTCTTTTGGGTTTTCCACATAAAGTATCATATCTGCAAAGAGTAAGAGTTTGACTTCTTTTTTGTCGATTATGATGCATTTTATTTCTTTTTGTTGTCTGATTGCTGTGGCTAGGACATTTAGTACTATGTTGAATAGCAATGGTGATAGTGGACATCCCTGCCATGTTCCTGACCTTTGGGGGAAAGTTCTCAGTTTTTGCCCATTGAAAATGATATTCGCTGTGGGTTTTATGATATTGAGGTATGTACCCTCTATCCCTATACTCTGAAGAGTTTTGATTAAGAAAGGATGTTGTACTTTGTCAAATGCTTTTTCTGCATCTATTGAGAGGATCATATGGTTCTCGTTCTTTTTTTTATTAACGTATTGCATCACATTTATTGATTTGCGGATTTTGAACCGAACTGGCAGCCCAGGAATAAATCCCACTGATTGTAGTCAATAATCCTTTTAATGTATTGTTGTATCTTATTCGCTAGTATTTTGGTGAGAATTTTTGCATCCATGTTCATCAGGGATATTGGTCTGTAATTCTCCTTTTTGATGGGGTCTTTGTCGGGTTTTGGGATCAAGGTAATAGTGGCCTCATAAAATGTGATTGGAAGTTTTCCTTCCAATTCTATTTTTTGGAACAGTTTCAGAAGAATAGGTATTAATTCTTCTTTAAATGTCTGATAGAATTCCCCTGGGAAGCCGTCTGGCCCTGAGTTCTTGTGTTTTGGGAGATTTTTGATGACTGCTTCAATTTCCTTAGTGGTTATAGGTCTGTTCAGGTTTTCTATTTCTTCCTGGTTCAGTGTTGGTAGTTGATACTTCCCTAGGAATGCATCCATTTCTTCCAGATTATCTAATTTGCTGGCATAGAGTTGCTCATAATGTGTTCTTATAATTGTTTGTATTTCTTTGGTGTTGGTTGTGATCTCTCCTCTTTCATTCATGATTTTGTTGATTTGGGTCATTTCTCTTTTCTTTTTGATAAATCTGGCCAGGGTTTTATCAATCTTATTAATTCTTTCAAAGAACCAGCTCCTAGTTTCTTTGATCTGTTCTACTGTTCTTTGGGTTTCTATTTCATTGATTTCTGCTCTGATCTTTAGTATTTCTCTTCTCCTGCTGGGTTTAGGTTTTATTTGCTATTCTTTCTCCAGCTCCTTGAGGTGCAGGTTTAGGTTATGTATTTGAGACCTTTCTTGTTTCTTGAGAAAGGCTTGTATTGCTATATACTTTCCTCTCAGGACTGCCTTTCCTGCCTCCCAAAGATTCTGAACAGTTGTGTTTTCATTTTCATTGGTTTCCATGAATTTTTTTTAATTCTTCTTTAATTTCCTGGTTGACCCATTCATTCTTTAGTAGGATGCTCTTTAGCCTCCATGTATTTGAGTTCTTTCTGAAAGCATTGTGGTCGAAAATATGCAGGGAATGATCCCAATCATTTGGTACTGGTTAAGGTGATCTATTCTGGAGAATTTTCTGGGGGACTACAGAAGAATGTGTATTCTGTTGCTTTGGGATGGAATGTTCTGAATATATCTGTGAAGTCCATTTGGTTCAGTGTGTCATTTAAAGTCTTTATTTCCTTGTTGACCTTTTGCTTAGATGATCTGTCCATTTCAGTCAGGGGGGTGTTAAAGTCCCCCACTATTATTGTATTGTTGTTGATGTGTTTCATTGTTTTTGTTATTAATTGCCTTATATAAGTGGCTGCTCCCATGTTAGGGGCATAGATATTTACACTTGTTAGATCTTCTTGTTGGATAGACCCTCTAGGTAGGATATAGTGTTTTCCTCATCTCTTATTACAGTCTTTGGTTTACATTCTAATTTGTCTGATATAAGGATTACCACCCCAGCTTTTTTCGGTGTCCATTAGCATGGTAAATGGTTTTCCACCCCTTCACTTTCAATCTGGGGGTGTCTTTGGGTCTAAAATGAGTCTCTTGCAGATAGCACATTGATGGGTTTTGTTTTTTTTATCCAATCTGATCCCTGTGTCTTTGATTGGGACATTTAGCCCATTTACATTCAGGTTAACTATTGAAAGATATGAATTTAGTGCCATTTTATTGCCTGTAAGGTGACTGTTACTGTGTATTGTCTGTGTTCCTTTCTGGTCTATGTTACTTTTAGGCTCTCTCTTTGCTTAGAGGACCCCTTTCAAGATTTCTTGGAGGGCTGGTTTCGTGTTTGCAAATTCCTTTAGTTTTTGTTTGTCCTGGAATCTCTTTATCTCTCCTTCTATTTTCAGTGACAGCCTAGCTTGATATAGTATTCTTGGCTGTGTATTTTTCTCATTTAGTGCTCTGAATATATCATGCCAGTCCTTTCTGGCCTGCCAGGTCTCTGTGGATAGGTCTGTTGCCAGTCTAACATTTCTACCATTGTAGGTTACAGACCTCTTGTCCTGATCTGCTTTCAGGATTTTCTCTTTGTCTCTGAGACTCGTAAGTTTTACTTCTTAGATGTTGGGATGTTGACCTATTTTTATTGATTTTGAGAGGGTGTTCTCTGTGCCTCCATGGTTTTGATGCCTGTTTCCTTCCCCAAATTAGGGAAGTTTTCTGCTATAATTTGCTCCAATATACCTTCGGCCCCTCTCTCTCTTTCTTCTTCTTCTGGGATCCCCATTATTCTAATATTGTTTCATCTAATGATATCATATATCTCTTGAATTCTGCCCTCGTGATCCAGTAGTTGTTTATCTCTCTCTCATCTTCTTTATTTTCATCTTTTGGTCTTCTATATCACTAATTCTCTCTTCTGCCTCATTTATCCTAGCAGTTAGAGCCTCCATTTTTGATTGCACCTCATTAATAGTCTTTGATTTTGACTTGTTTAGATTTTAGTTCTTTTATTTCTCCAAAAGTGGTTCTCTTGTATCTTCCATGGTTTTTTCAAGCCTAGCTAGAATCTTTGTAATTGTCATTCTGAACTCTAATTCTGACATCTTACTAATGTCCATATTGATTAGGTCCCTGGCAGTCAGTACTGTCTCTTGTTCTTTTTGTTGAGGTGATTTTTTTCTGTCTTGTCATTTTGTCCAGAGAATAGATGAATGAGAGAACAAAATGGTAACAGGGTAACAACAACCCCAGAAAAATATACACTAAACAAATCAGAAGCTACCTGAAAGCAGGGGAAAGGAATGAAAAAAAGAAAAAAAGAAAAGAAAAGAAAGAAAGGAAAAAGAAAAAGAAAAGAAAAAGAAAAAGATTAAAAAAAAGGAATATGATCAAATATGATTAGGCTGGTGAATAGATCAGTGTCAAACACTAGATTTTGGGCATATTTTAGTCTGTTAGAAGAAACTGCCTCCCAAAATTTTAAAGAAAGAGAAACTTATATATGTATGATAATAAGGGTAAATACAATGAAGGGATGGAATATGACTGTAAAGATGAATATTTAAAAAGATTTTATAAAAGGAATTGATAAGAATTTGGTTGAAAAAAGAAAGAAGAAAAATTTTTAAAAAAAAGGCAGAGAATGTGATCAGGCAGGAGACTAGAACAAAGCCATACACTAGAGATTTAGGGTATATCTTGGTCTGTTAGAAGAAACTGTATCCCAAAATTTTAAAGAGAGAACAACTTATAAGTTTGTTAACCAAAATAAGGTTAAATACTATGAAGGGATAGAATATGCTACTATGAAGGGATAGAATATGACTCTAAAATGAAAAAAAGAAAAGATTTAAAAAAAAGGGATTGATAAGATGTTGGCTGAAAAAGGGAAAAAGAAAAATTTGAAAAAAAAATTAAAAATATTAACTTTGAAAGATTAAAGAATCAGGGGGAAAAAAGCCATGAATTCTATGTGCCATATTCCCCTAGTGCTGGTGTTCTCATTGATCAGTAAACTTGGTCTTGGCTGGCTATGCTTGCTTATCTTCTGGGGAGGGGCCTGTTGCTGTGGTTCTCAAATGTCTTTGCTGGATGTGGAATTGCCCTGCCCTTGCCAGGGGCTGGGCTAAGTAATCTGCTCGGGTTTCCTCTTGGGAGCTTTTTTTTCCCTGCAAGCTTCCCTACAGCTTTGGAGGATGAGAGTGAAAATGCCAGCCTCCAGATCTCTACCCCTGAGGGGCTGAGAACTTGAGGCCCCACTCTTCAGTGAGCTCCCAGAGAAAAGCAATCACTCCCATCTCCCCAGTGTCTGGCCACACTCCGTGCTCATCTGGCCTGTGACTGAGCATCTCCATCTCTGGCACATGACCCCATGTGGAGTCTCTAAACCCAGCAGATCCCTGTGGTGTGCTCCCATGCCACTCCTCCCGGGGGAGGAAGGAGAGTCTCCCCGGTTCTGCCACTTGTTGGGTCCCTGCTGGAAGAGCAGTGGCCTGACTATGCCGTGGATCAGTTTATGGCAACCCCTAGCTGAGAGCCTGCTCCTCAGCTCCGTCTCTGCACCCAGCTTCCCTGCTCAGATACCTGGGAGCTCTGCCACACTCAGGCATCCCTGGTCTTTCTGTGACCCTGAGGGTCCTTAGACCACACTGTCCCAGTGAGGGTTCCACCCCCGCTTAGCCACTGGAGCAATGTCCTTCAGCGGAGCAGACTTCTAAAAGTCCGATTTTGTGGTCCGCTGCTCTATCTCTTGCAGGTAGCGGCTGATGGAAGCTCCCTTCCCCGTGGCCTATTTTCCTGAATATCACCTCGATTCACTTCTCCGCACGTCCTACCTTCCAGAAATTGGTCGCTTTTCTGTTCATAGTGTTGCTGCTATTCTTTTCTTTGATCTCCTGTTGAGTTTGTAGGTGTTCAGAATGGTTTGATCCCTATCTAGCTGAATTCCTGGGACCAGATGAAATTTAGGTCTCCTACTCCTCTGTCATCTTGCTTCTCCTTCACTGCATTTATTTTTTTTTACAGACATTCCTGCATGATATTCTGAGTAAACCACATATAGGAAAATAATAGATGCTCAACAAAAGCTTGCTAACAAATCAATGGTTATTGGTGAAAATATATGCTTTTATAAAAGGCTCCTTTGTAGTCCCCATTCTACTTATTTCTTTCATTTCCCCATTTTTATCTCAGTTATGACTCACTTTTCATTTACTTTTTCTTGACCATTCAGTTGCCTATAATGTGGGGTTGTGATGTCTGCTCAGGCTAGAGAAGACCTATTTATGATCAATCCTCTAAAAGCAGGGAGCAAGACCATTTACAAGTGTGTGATTGGACAATGATCAGATATTCTATAATAAAATATCAGAGCTCCCCATTCAGAGTGAGTTACTATTATTTAAATGTTCATAAAAGATGACATAATTCATAAAAACATATACATGCACTTGCTGGTTGTCAGAATTCTCCAGGAGTTTTCCCTATGAAACTTTTGTTGGAGAGCCTCAAGGAAAATTACAGTGTACTACTAGAAAAAAATAAAAGAATCGACTCTTTCATGGGGAACTCGCAGCATGTGCCAAGCTCTATTCTTTTAACCTATTGTTATCTTTTGCTGACAAATGAATCCTTTCAGGGATCTTCAGAAGGGTGCTGCTCTGTGACTTTTCCCCTTGCCTCTGACTGTCCAGCTTTTTGTTATCCTCGTGTTTCCCACTTTCCTTTCTTATTCTCCTTCTTTGGAGAAGCTCCATGAATGGCTTGGAGAAAAGTACCCCCCTTCTCCCTCATGCTTTTCCAATCCACTCCCCCCACCAATTCCTCTCTTGCTTACCCACCTTCTTAGGTCCACAGATTTTATTTGGAAAGCGAGTAAAAACAGAAGCACGTCAGAGCCTAGATCATGGAAACCAAGACTTGCCTGGAGAAAATGTCTACAACTAAGTGATAAATTAGCATTATTTCTGAGGTATTGAAAGACTCTTAACTAAAGTGGGAAAGGAAATGTTGTCATGAGAATTGCTGAAAGTAGGTTGGGGTGCCTGGGTGGCTCAGTTGGTTAAGTGTCCAACTCTTGATTTTGGCTCAGGTGATGATCTCATGGTCATGAGATCAAGCCCTGCATCAGGCTCCATGCTTGGCATGGAGCCTGCTTAAGATTCTCTCTCTCCCTCTCCCTCTGCCCCTCCCCACTGTGCTTGCTCTCTCTCTCTCACCAAAAAAAAAAAAAATTACTAAAAGTAGCAAAATAAGGATATAATAATTCCTCCAGCAAAACCAGGTATGTAAATGGCAAACAAGATTTGGAGCTAATGTGGTCAGTTTGGGAATGGAGTTGGACAAAATATGACTGGTAGAAAAGACACTCACCTGGCCTGGAGATAGCACCACCATGGGGACCAGGACTGGGAATCTAAGCAGGCACTTAGCATTAAGGGGGCCAAATAGCCAATCCCTAGAGCAGCAATGGCAAGGATCCAGGAAATTGTGGCACTTCCTATTTCTGAAACTATCAGTGCTCCCTTGTCTTGAGTATCTCTGTCTCTTATAAGTGAGACACTGGCTAACATACCTGAGTATAGACATTGATCCTAGGGAGTAGAAAGAAACCAATTATAAGAATGAATCTATGGGAAAAACTGGTTGGCAATTCACCAAACACTTCTCTTTTCCTTTTATGCTCACAGATAATAACATTCCTGTTTTCCTTTTATTTTAGTACAGCTACATGCCTGAGTTTTGGGCAATGAAATCAGCTAGAAATGATGAATTCCATTTTCAGACCCCACCTATAAATTTCTGCCATGGTTGATCCTCCACCCTTTATAACCATCTTTTGTCTCATAGGAGAGAACTCTGTAGACATGGATAATAGAGCCATAATGTGGAAATAACTCAAGAACTGGACATGCCACTTAAAGGAAAATGTCTTGTCAAACAAAACCAAAAATAAGCAAAACTTACCCAACCAGGAACACCTGCCTGAGACTGTTGAGGAATACATTTTCCTGTAGTAAGACTTGGACATTTTCTCATGTTAGAACAACTAATCTACTATTCAAACATAAGGATGCTCATAAGGCTGATAGCAGTGACTTGTATGGATTTTGCCTGCCCAGTATTATCATACTCCAGTCTCCTAATAACACCACCCCAAAATTCCCCAAAACTGCTCATACTTTTAGTTTATGTGGTTTCACTGGGTTGACCCCCATTTCCCTCTAGATTCAGAGGTGAGCATATGACCTAGGACTCACAATGACCATATCAAATTCCCCTCCTCTACCATGATAAATAGACCTATAACCTAAACCGAGCCAAGTAAAATTATTAGGATTTTTCTCTATGTCATAAGAAATGTGGCATTATATTTTACCAGACTTGCAGTTATGAGAATGTTATTGTGGAGATTCTAGGGTTCTATGTGAGGAACACCAGCCAGATAAAGCAGAAATGAGAAATAGAGTTTTTTTCTGACATTGAATCCAGCCAAATCTTAAGCAATGTGCCCATGAAATTTTGAGTTCTGCTAGCATATGTACTGTTTTTTCAGTTAGTCAGTATATTTGTTTTTTATTGCTGCTATAACAAATTTCAAAAAAAATTAGCAGTTTAAAACACAAATTTATTCTCATATAGCTCTGGAGGTCAAAGTCTGAAATCAGGTTCACTGAGCTAAAATCAAAGCGCTGGCAGAGGTATTTCCTGTTTGTTCCTGCTTCTGTAGGCTGCCTACATTCCTTGGCTCTTTCCTCCATGCTGGTAGCCAAGAGTGTAGCATCTTCTCTCCTGTGTGACTTCTGCTTTCATCTTTATATCTCTTTGACTTTGACCCTCCTGTCTCCCTCCTATAAGGACCTTGTGATTATGTTGTGCCATAATCCATAATATTTTCCCCGTTTCAGGATTCTTAATTTAAACCTATTTGCAAAGTCCCTTTTGCCATGTAAGACAACATGGTTATAATTTCTGGGAATTAGGACATGGATATCCCTGTGGAGTCATTATTTAGCACACCGTAATTGATGTGATTTGTATTTCTATCACTTAAACCCAGAGAGTTATTTTGAATCTTTAGCCTGTGTCTGTAGGTCTTTAGCCTGTTTCCTGTTGTTCATGGCCCAAGATACAGGAAAAAGAAGGAAGAGAATGTGTATGAGGCAGATAATAAGCAGACCATTATGTAGAAGAGTGTAAAAACAGTAGTTTACAGAGGACTCCTAATAACATTTTTGAAAGATAAGCTGTATAGTTTGTATGATGTAAATGATGCTAGCTTGCCCTTGAGATGTTGTCTATAGACAGGGTTAATTACCTTAGGACTTCCTGCCTATACGATCTTTTAATTTTGTTTTAACATTAAAAGTAAACCTTCTTTAAAATTAGAGTGACATTATAATTTATCACCCAAATCAGAATATTTTTGAAAGAGAAAGAAGGTGCTTTTTAAAATTAATCCAGAATAATAGGCATAAGTTGGAACTCTCCTGGGAAGACAGATATGAGTTTACCCTATTTATAATAAAACATGATGACAGCATGTTCTCTAAGCCAAAGTGTTCAAGTTCCAAGTAAGATGAGCTTATACTTATTTTTGGTCACCCTAAAGTAAAATATTATATTATTATTACTAATTATTTTGGGGGCTTTTCCCTTGAGGATGAAATAATTCATAAACTCATCTAAGATGTTGGATTTTTATGTAGTCTATAGTGATGGGAAAGCATCTAACATAGTGCAATTCTTCTAAAAACTATTCAATTATTAAATATATTCATTCATTCATTTATGCACTTACCCAGTAGATATTTGCTGAGCACTTAATATATCCCAGCCATGGTGCTAGGACTAACACAGATTATGGCTATGATGGAAATATATAAAGAATGCAGGGTGAAGGGAGGAAAGGAGGAATAACCAAGGAGAACTTTGAAAGGATCATGAAAGCTCAGACACGTTAGCAGGAAGGGAAGAGATTCACTGTTTATTTTGGTTTAATGACTGGATGAAGACAGAGGGGGTATTTAAAGGAGAAGGGTGGTTGTGTCTGGATCCTGAAAAGCTGAGGATGTGAGATTTGTTCATCTCATTTACACTCAAGTGTGAATCAGCAGGGTTGTTGTCAAACTCAATGATATGATTAGAATTAGCTTCTAAGAAAGCCGTTCTGAAGCCCTCAGGGTACAGGGAAATCATGTGGAAGAGTCTAGAACAGAGATGACAATGATAGTTATAAGATTTTCTGGGCAGTTACTGAGTAATGGGTACCATTGCAAGTGTTTTTTTATTCTAGATTCGCATATGTCACCTTAACTACCTAAGCTAGTGGCAATTGCTCACCCATTTTTGAGAGAATGACATCATAGTAGCAAGATAATTACTTAAGGCCAACATCTAGCAAAGAGTGTTGCTGGGATTCAAATTTAGTCTGTCTGACTCAGGTCTCCAGCAACTCCATCCCATAGAGCGTGACCTTTCCGCCTTTCAGCTCCTGCAGCACTTGCCGCCTGGGCCCCTCATTAGGCACCCATATGCATCTCCTTCTGTTAGATCTCATTCTCTACATATGCTCCATCTTACCAGCTGGCTTTGAAGCTACTTACAGACAGGGCCACAATGTAAACATCTTTGTATTCCCCACAGCTTCTAGCAAATCCTCTTGTCTATCAACGCTAAAGAAAACTCTTCAGAACGCCACAAACCAGCCCAAGCTCACTGCAAAATTCCCCATGTTTCTATGATCTGCAAAAGGAAAGAACAGTAAAAGCAGCTGTACTTTAAATACTTAACATGAATTAATTGCTATGTTAATTTCTTTATCCATTAACTCAAGAAATTCTCATGACAACCAAGAAAGGTTGGCATTATTGTCCTCTTTGAACAAATAAGAAAACTGAAACCTAGAGGTGTTATATAACGCCATAAAGACACAAAGCTAGACAATGATGGGATTGACTCCAAAGTCCACGTAAGACCTATAAACAATGGTTTCTTAAGTGATAACTCATCTGCTGTCTGTTAGGCTACTTTTTCCCTTTCAGAACAAACAACTTCCTTCATTTTTTCTGGACTCTGGAGGTACTGGAAACTAAAGACCTGTGAAGGGCTACATTCAGTTCATTCCATGCAGCGTAGGGCCCCTAGACAACAACACTGAGCAAGCCCCGGGCCCAGCTAAATATCAAAGGAGAGGGCATGACAGATTGTAAGAAAGTCTTGATCTTACTCCAAGAACTTGGTTACCTGGGCCCCTCATAGCAAGAAGCTGCCTTAGCTGCTCTTCCAAGGGTGAAAAGGTCATGAATGATGAAAGCAGATCCAGCACTCACTGCCAAGAGAAACAGTGGGAGCTGGCCTAGCCCAGAGCTGACTGTATCATTAATAGCAACCATTCTTTAAGTCTTGTTAACCCTTCCATCACTAAAAGGAGGTTTTACCTCATAGGCTGATGTGTCTTCTTCAACCCTCTCATCACCTCTTAAGACAGGGTTACTTAGCCTCCCAAAGAGACCCATTCACCTTGAGTCTATTTGAGAAGTTATAATATACCCTAACAAGTTTTTTATAATAAAAAATTAATGTATATTAATTGCTAGCATATATTAAAATGATTTGTAGAGTTCAGTCTTAAGCAATTTCCCACATTTATCCCTGCAATCTTGCTGTGAAAAGTAGATTTTATATCCCTTGATACTGGATTAAAAAGGCTCAGAGATTAGAATTCACCCGAATAAAATCACATGGTTTTAAATGGTATCGTTGGGGCCTGAATTCAAGTCAGGTTTTGTATTTCACTCCCTTATATTCCATTCCATTGCTCCATTAAGCTGCTGTTAAGCAACGGAGATTAGCATCTCAGTGCTTTAGAGTTCACAAATCTACTCCATTACCTGTCATCTAATTTTATCTTTATAAAAATTCTAGCAAGTAAGAATGGCAGGCAGTGGTCTCTTTTACAGATGAAGAAACTGAGGCTCAAAGTGGTTAAACTATTTGCCTGAGGGAACATGGGAATTTAGGGGCTGAATCCGAGTCAGAAGCTTCTCTGAAGGACATTCTAGCATGGCTCCTTCTATGGCACCATGATAGGCCATCAGTAAACAAAAGACCATTTAGTATGTGCTTCTGTTCTCTCTAGTTTTTAAAATGAACATATTGTCAACCAAGAAGGCAAATTGGAGGTGCTTGGAGGCCAAGAGGGTAACATAGGGGAAGGTGGTAGCAGTGGGCCTTCCTGGGTACCCTGAAACCCAGGTTGTAAGGAGCAGCATGTAAGCAGCTGGTCCCTGGTCTCAGGGCCCCTGTGGTGTAAACTTGGAGGTTCATTGCAAGAATGGTTTATGACAGAGGGTTGGCCCACTGTGAATGAGGGAGCCTTGGGCATCCTTTTTCTGATCTGTAAACTGGGATGCCAGTAGTGCCTACTTCATGGAGTGGAGGTGCTGGCTAGAAATAATGTTTAGAAGGCACTTATCATCGTGCCTAGCATAAGAGCCAGAGATCTCTACCCATGGAAGTGTTGATAGGGTTGGGGCTAGGAGGAAAGAAGAGACTGGGAGCTGAAAGCTGGATTTGTGTTCTGCTTTTTTCTCAATATGAATCTCAGTGGATATTATCAAATTTATCTTAATTTCCTTACTCTTTCATTAACACAGCTCCTGACAACCCACAAGGCACTTGCCATAGAAATTAGTTCATTGAATTCTCACAGTCAGTCTGTAAAAGAGAAACCATGAAGGGAGTAGCAGTCTGAGGGGGAGATAGACTTGCTCATGGTTACACTTTGAATATCTGGCAGAGCAGAGGCCAGGAATCACCTCTTTTATCTCATTATTCCCTTGCTGGTGGCCTGTCCTTGGCTCCCCATGGCAAGCAAAGCTGAGCCACAAATCAGACCTTCAGAAAGACATCAAAGGACATTCACTCACCTCCCACACAAAGTGGGACTTCCCTATGACATTGTAGGTACTGGGGAGCTTCCTGAAAACTTAGGCTTGACTGGATGATTCCTGTCTTCACTATGCTCAAATTTGCCTCCACATTGCAATTCTTCCATTAGCCCAGGATGCAACCTTGTGTTTCCCTTTGATTTTCAAAACAAAAGGAATCTGCTACATCCAAAGGATCCACTCATTGTTTCTTAAATATACCTGCCTGTTCCAAATGCCATACGCTTGTTCAGTCCATTTCCTGAGTCTAGAATATCATCCCCCCCATTCTCTTTCTGGCCAAATTATACTCTTATAAGGTCAAACGTCAGTGTTTCCTCACCCATGAATCCTCCCTTATATTTACTAGTCCCTTCCTCCTTTGAATTTAGAACATTTACCACAGCCAGCCTCGTGGCATCATTAACAGTTATTTATGCCTTACCCACATTTATTAGGTTTTCTCTGAGGTAAGAAAGATTTCTATATCATCTTCATTTTAGAGCTCAATTCCTGGCACATAGTAAAATGCTCAATAAATATTTGTTAAGTCATTTGGTTATATTAGAATATTATATTCCCTGGATTATTATTAATTTACTGCATAATTCCATATTCTTCATGTCAATATTTCCATTTATTGGGTCCCAGCTACTAAATATACACTTTGCTGAGTATCTGTCAGACATTATACGATCTAACACTTTGGAAACATTCAGTGTCGGAGATATTATCATCTCTGTCATTTATCATACAACTAAACTGAGCCATAGAGAGGTTAAGTAAATTGCCCAGATATACACATCTGGTAAAATGATGAAGTCAGGCTTTCGTTCCAGGAAGTCTGATGGCAGAACTCACATTCTTAACTATCACTTCACATTGTTTTCCAGACTTTGTTTAGTCCCTCACACACAACAGGTACATGGAAAGGTGTTTTGGTGTTGATAACAAAGATGGCTGCTTATAACCTTGACTTGTGAGATGCAAGAAGGAATGCTGTTCTCACCTCCAGCTCCAGGAAGTGAACTGTATCTAACTACAGAATTTCGAATACAGTTTAGAGTCTACATACCTACAATAAAATAGGAAAAAAATATGAGACTTGTGGTAATTAGAAGTCAAATTTCAGCTATTGGTTTGTTCTTCTGTTTAAAATGCACCTTTTGGTCTTGTTGCTACCTGCAAGATCTGAAAACCCTCTTGTCAGTATAAACACTTGCACCTTGCAAACATGCAAATACATAAGAGACCTCAATAGAATTTCATTTTCTATGGCAGCTTGCTTCTAATTATAATTGGACAGCTGGTGTATTTCCCCAGAGTATGCTTAAAACATCTATTTCTTATCTGTAATGAAAATACCACTTGTCCTTTTATTCTCATTAAAAACAACAGAAAATGAAAACAAAACAAACAGAAAACAGGTGAAATAGCCCAACTTTAAAGAGAAAGACAGAAATGGAAAAGACCAGTCTATTTAGGGTAAAATATGCTTTTAAATTGCAGAGCACGTTTCTCGTCCAAAAAAAATATATTTCTGTATGAAGTATCCAGATCCTGGGTCCATGTATAGAGCAGGCTTTGTTTGTTTTTAATCATTTGGAAGTTTCTCTATCATTTTGGCATATTTGGAATTTTTAGTGTTGTTAAATGGAGAGAGATTACAATTTCTGGATGCTTTTTGTTAAAAGATTAAAGTCCTCTTCTCCTAGTAATTAATTAGTCTTTCATAGGACCTCCAGACAGGTCATAGTAACCCAGCTTTCAGAATGGGTGTGACTTGAAAAAATAAAAAGTAACCAACTCACTATATGTCATATAGCAAGGCCTAGCTAGGCATGGTCAAAGTAGCAATCATACTCTTGACTCCTGAATCTTTTATATTTACATATAGAATAAAGGCAAGTCTAGGACAAACGGAGTTATATCTCTTGATTCTCAAAATTCATTATCTTCTCCAGAGATATCAAATTTTTATGATCTCAGACTCACTGGAACAGATTTTAGATTGGAGAAATATGGTCTCTAGGATTTTGATATCATGAGCTGTGAGATGGGACCCGGAAATCTGTTGCTGTAAAAGAAATCCAGGTGAATCTGATGATTAGCCAGGCTTAGATGCCATAGATGTAAACCATGTGAAAGTCGTCTCAACCTAACCCAGCGCACCTGAAGAAGGCTCTTCAGTGAGTAAGTACTAACCAGGCATGAAGGGATAGGAGATTTCAGGTGTATTTCTTGTTTGGAAGCTAGTGTGTGTGTCTTGTTGTGGGTTTTGGACAAGCCACTCCATCGTTCTGTTTCTTCCTTGTAAAAGGTAAGGGTTCGATGACCTTTCTACCTCTAGTATCTTTTGATAGGAGAAGGCAGTTTGAAATGAAAAGTTGTAAGTATTTTGGCCAATTCTATCTCCAATCTCCCTTTTGCCATCTTTTTTCCATCCAAAAAAGCCAAGCCCACAGCCCCTCTCAGACTCCCCCTTCCTTTAAAGGGTGCCTGAGTCAAGAAGGCTACACACATCAAGAGATGCAAACACTATTTGTAACAGACTTCTCTACATTCACATCACAAGTGACAAGGCCCTTTTCTAGTGAGTGAGGAAACGGTCTGGCTTTGTCAGGGCAAAAGAGAGAGACTGTGGAATTTTGAATACACATTCACCCTGAAATAGCCCTGAGGAAAAATCTTAGATTTTTGGGAGGGCTCTTTAGCATATTTTCTATTGGTAATCTTTTGTCTTTTTTTTTTTTTTTGTAAAAGAAATACAGTTGTGTACTAAATAACAAAATCAACCCAAGTGTGTGTCTGTTGGGGTATAAAATAGCAGTGGAGAAAAAGAAGTCTAGAAATCAAGTGGAACTTTTCTTTCCAGGTAAATTTTTGGTAAAAGATAAGGGTATTGGTGGTAGGGCCAAGAATGTTATCTGTTTAAAATAAATGTTTTTCCAAATCTGTTTCTTGGACCATTAGCATAATTCTCTGATGTTCCTAGAAAAAGTCTTCAGTTTTTGGCATACAAACTTGGAAAAAACATAAAGCTCCATAATGCCCATTAAAATAAAGATACTAGTAAGTCCAGCAGTTAGAACATAATACATATGTAGCTAAACTTAATTGTAGAAATGTATCTCCTAAAAAAGCATTTACCAAGCATCTACACAACTAGCCTTCTGTGGGAAACAGGTTGACCTTTAGAATTGTTTATGTTGTATGCTGCACAACTGCAAAATGCTCAAAGTTGTCATTAACCTTGAGACATCACAACTATGTGTAGCTTTTAAACCAACATTTGTTTTTCGCAGATGGCAAGAAGGAAAGCCATCCCTCGAAGTAGGGATACATTTGTTTTTTCCTCTAGTCATGGAAATTCACCTTGTATGGTGGCAGGGTGAGGAAAATCCTATTTTAAAACGAACTGGAGTCCATTTCTTTCACAGGGGCAGGAAAAGGGGGGGGGTGTTACCTCTCTGAGATAGTTATTTTAAGGTGCTAAATTAAATTGTATCCTTCCAGCATTTGTAAAAGGCATATAATTGTTTAAGTGAACATTACAGTCAGTTGATCTTGGATATCCCACATTTTCAGCTGTAGACATTTCATTTTATTCTGAATTTAATTAAGACAGATGCCTATCATCTGTACTTGGGACAATAAGCATTTCAAAGATCCAACTTTCTATTGCTGCAGGAGATCAGGATTCATGAAATCAAGTAGCCTTAAGGGTTTAGTTGCCTGTAGGATTTGCATCTTGTGATTATTGCAACAGTGGAAGGGTAGGCTAAATTTTATGTTCTAAAGCTGCCTCTGCAATCCATAGGATGTTGGATATGTAAATGACATTTGTTCTAACCTGATTTCTTCATATGGAAAATGGATGTCCTCATGTCTGCTATGTGGAGATCAAATACATTGAATGACATAAATAGGGAAGAACTTTGTAGACCCAAACGAATTCTTAAATTACTAGTTAGGTAAGTGTCAATTATTGAAGTATTGCTTCCCAGCTGCAGCTGGGACTTACACCTCATTTCTGGTTTGCCAGCGGCCTCCTGTTAAATTTTACTGAGAGGGCACAGTAATGGGAGACTAGAAAGTTGGAGAAAGTACAAGAGGTTTGTTGTCTCTTACCATTTTGCTTCTTGTTTTTTGTTTGCTCTTGGGGTGTGTGTTTGGGTGGCACTCTTCTTAATCTCTTAACAAGACCCTAGCAAAGTTTATCCTACCAGGATATTATCCTACCAGGATATTATCCTACCAGGAGCAAGTTACTCCAATACCGGCAGTGGATTCCCTTTCATTATCATCCCAACAGTTCCAGAAGTAGCTCCAGTGTGCCTCTCAGACTCCAGCACCAGCCTGTCTGCACCTGTTCTTTAGAGTTCTGGGTCCCAGCCAAATTGGGTATCTCATCTTAGCCTAGAGATACAAACACCAGTAAGCAATAACCTCTTCTCACAGATTTGAATTTCTTCTCTGTAGGGCTCTGAATTTCCAAGTTTAAATAATTTCATTCACTCCTTACTGTTCATCAACCTTTGGGTTGGTAGCATTTTCAGCTGTATCTCAGATCTTGTTATCCTCATGATATTTTAATGCTTTCTCCAATTTTAATTCTTTAATACTTAACACCTCTTCTACATGACCTTTTGTTTGTTTTTCTGGACCCTCATTGATAGTTAATAAATTAGGATTGGCTCCCCCTCCCCCCATTCACATTTGGTTTGCATAATAGGCAGAAATGTGTTTTCTCTTCTATGGTAAAGTACCTTGTTGTTGTTGTTTATTTATTTATGGTGTTAAAAACATCTTATTCTCTTGGTCTAACCTGATCGTTCCATGTCTACTAGAGACAGGAATACAATACTGTCCTTTGCTTAAAACTGGTAGTTTAAGTATGATTGTTATATAGAAAGACAACCTCTGTTGGCCTCAAAGTTGAGAATTAGAAATAGTAGCGATTATGCAAACCAGCAATTGCATTTCAAAGGGTGTCAAATCCAGAAATGCTAAAAATTAAAATCATATCAGTAAAATAGTTTTTAGTAAGATCTTATTGTATGCACAACAATTCATGAGCTAGAAGTCTTCAAATCCATAACTGATATGAAGTGAAGTGATATAAAATGAAAATGAGGGAGTTAACCTCTACAATGCTTGATTATTACAGTGGGGGTTTCCAGACAGCAGAAGATTGGTTAAATTATCTTAAACCATTTTAGAAAGCATTTTTTTATCAAAAGCATTTATAAGAACCTAAGTTGCACTATGCTCATTAAATAAGCTAGATTTGTTTTGCTTATGTGGCTTAAATGGTTTTGTTTGCTCAGGGAGTTTTCAAATATGGTTTCCATTTTGTAATTTACATTAACAAAGAGCAGTTCTTTTTATCAGCTTCAGCTGACGTGTGTATCTGTGTATGTGTGTGCGCATGCATGCATGTGTGTTTTTTAAGGAGCCAGAAATACAGATTATTTGATTCTCACTAACTTGAAATATGGCCGCTATCTTTGTGTTTGTTTTGAAAAATTGTTGTTCAGGGTACGTGTCTGCAGAACATGCAAAACTCCTGCAAACCAGATTTGGTCCCCTGAACATCAGCTGGCAACTTTTGTTTTAGAGAATCCAAAATCTTCACTTATAGCCTGGTCTGATTACATACTATATGGTAACTATGTTAGCAGCAGAAAAGGAAGAAAAACATCCTCCTATCAAGAGGAAAGATTATTATAATAGAAGTAATCGATCATATCATCATGATTTCAAAGAGCTCTTGCTGAAAAGTGCTCTTCCTTTCTGTAACAATTAAGGAATGTATAACATTGCAAGTGTTTCTGTTGAGAAATTTCAGGAATTGAGATAGGATCAGCCTTCTAATACCATTAATAACTTCTAATACCTCTAAATGCCAGTCATAAAATACTACTTTACAATCAGTGAAATAGAATGAATATTTCCTTCCAAATATAGACCTTGAAATACTAACATCAAGTTTTAGACAAATGAATGGTGTAGAAGTTACATGTAAAAACTCACTGCTATTCTCTATCACCTGTTGACAAGTTTGGGTTTAAGTTGATGAGAGGCACACACAGTATGGTGGACTTAGTACATCAGAACTCCTTTTAGGTGTGTGAACCAAGTCAATATGGATCAGGACCAAGACCTATTTTTGTATATGGGGATGTATTTATATTGAATTCCTACTTGAAATGAGTTTTTCATCATTACATCAATAAGTCAATCATTTAACAAGTTCCTATATTTTTGTGCCAGTTGCTTGGAAGCCATCTAACACTATATTTTACCTTTCCTCTGCTTTTGTGCAAGTGCTCCCATTTGCCTGGGTATCTGGCCCTCTTACCCCATATCCATCTGTCAGTTCCTTAAATGTTCTTTATGGCACAGCTTCAAACTTAAGACACATTCTCCTGCCTCCTTAATAAAAATCAAATACTCTTTCTCACAGTATACTATTTGTATGGTTGGCTTCTATGAATCCATATTTGCTCTTCTTACAATATCTCAAGAAAGACTTCTTTAAATCCAAGCAGAGAAGTATTTAGAGTTACTATATTTAACTCCTAAATATAAGAGAGTAAAAGTTTTCAATATCATGTTCTCAAACTTTTACCCTTCTCTTTAGACATTTACCATAAACAATTTTATAAAAACTGTTTTAGTCATAACCCATGGCTGGAGGATCCCCAAACTAAAAACTGGTGTTCATTCTCTCTGAACTATGGACTGGTGATATTACCTGATTATGAAGCATATTTGTCAGTATATCACATGGTCCTCTTCCATGAAAAATATCAACAGAATTTGGTATCCATTCCAACAAACTTGCCCTTTCTCCAGTGATTTCTACCTCAACAAATGGCATTCTCAATCTTGAGAACAAAATTCATTAGTTCGAATTAAAAAAAAAAATTCATTAGTTCGGACATTGTTTTCCCTTCCTTTATATCCAAAGCTACTAACTCACTGCTGGGTTGCAATCTCAGGAGTTTCCTGGGTGAAATCTGAGAGACTTAAAAATGAGGCAAACCACTTCAGATTGGTAAGAGGCAGCTTTAAAAAACAAGGAAACTTCCATTTGAGGCTTGCTCTGGACTGTTGCAAGATGAGTAGGTATCTGCACCAACCCACCAGAATTATTAAAGTATATGGAAGGGTTTTAATTGGGCTTAGGCATGTGTTCAGTCCAAATAGTCTCAATACCACCTTATCCTCTGAAGGCTGCATCCCTGAAATGGCAGCTAGTATGAAGATAGTAGGCCAGACCTACATTACAAGAACAAGGGAGATGTGAGAAGCCTCCAATTTCCCAGGTATAGCTCAGTGGTCAACTGATGGACAGGTCCTTTTGATAACCTCTTCCAATAGGCAACCAATTCTTCTTGGTTTCCTCCTCCTCTTCTTCTTTTGTTTTTCTTCAAAAGGGAGAAGTAACCTATCAAAAAGATTTTAGAGCCATTAACCACATGCAATGAGTTACTTTGCCTTCTAGTTTGAGGAAAGCAACTGTTCTTTTAAAAAAAGACCTTTATAAGATTTTGAACACCAAGTAGGTATAAATGATACTAAGGAATGGTCTATTTTTTTGGTTATAGTAGTGATGTTTGAAAATTAATGTTTTGAGATAGAAATATTTATAGATGACAAGATGTAATGTCTGATTTGCTTTAAGATAATCTCATGGTGGGAAAGGGAAGTCACTGGGGATATATATCACAAGATATTTAGAAATCTTTCTTAGTATTTCTAAACATTAGCTACTTGACATTCCCAGTCATAATTATCTTAGTTCTCCCCATTCCCACTGCAGAAGCCACCACTCTCCTCTTAACTATAATCTTAAAATAGATCTGAACTGCTCTTATAGTGTCAAGTCTGCCCCTCCCCATTTATTCTGAACATTACAGTTAGATATTCTTCTGAAAATATAAACTTGATCCCACTCCCCTACTTAAAATTCTCTGGTGTAAGGTTCAAATGCTTTGGCACAGTTTAGAAAAGCATTTATCTGGCTTCTCTTTGACTCTTCTATTAGTAATGTACACTTTATTCTTGTAAACACCTAGAATTTTCATTTCATTGAACTTATCATGGTCTTCTATGTCCTGTCATATCAACTCAAGTATTTCTTCAACATGTATTTTATGCTTTTCAGTTGACTGCTATAATTTGCCTCCTTGCCACCTTGTTGGTTTTTTCAAATCTTTTCTTAAATTTTATTTTATTATGTTATGTTAGTCACCATAAAATACATCACCAGTTTTCAATGCAATGATCCACAATTCATTGTTTTTGTACAACCCCCAGTGCTCCATGCAGTACATGCCCTCCTTAATACCCATCACTGAGCTAACCCATCCCCCTACCCTCCTCCCCTCTAGAACCCTCAGTTTGTTTCTCAGAGTCCATCGTCTCTCATGGTGCATCTCTCCCTCCGATGTCCCCCCCTTCATTTTCCCCTTCCTTCTCCTAATGTCCTCCATGTTATTCCTCATGTTCCACAAATAAGTGAAACCATATGATAATTGACTTTCTCTGTTTGACTTATTTCACTTAGCATAATCTCTTCCAGTCCCATCCATGTTGATGTAAAAGTTGGGTATTCATCCTTTCTGATGGCTGAGTAATATTCCATTGTATATATGGACCACATCTTCTTTATCCATTCATCTGCTGAAGGGCATCTCAGCTCTTTCCACAATTTGGCTATTGTGGACATTGCTGCTATGAACATTGGGGTGCATACAGCCTTTCTTTTCACTCCATCTGTGTCTTTGGGGTAAATACCCAGTAGTGCAATTACTGGGTCATAAGGTAGCTCTATTTTTAATTTTTTGAAGAATTTCCACACTGTTTTCCAAAGTGGCTGTACCAACTTGCATTCCCACCAACAGTGTAAGAGGGTTCCCCTTTCTCCACAACCTCTCCAACATTTGTTGTTTCTTGCCTTGTCAATTTTTGCCATCCTAACTGGTGTAAGGTGGTATCTCAATGTGGTCTTGATTTGAATTTCCTTGATGGCTAATGAAGAACATTTTTTCATGTGTCACCCATTTGTATGTCTTTGGAGAAGTGTCTGTTCATGTCTAACACCATACACAAAGATAAACTCAAAATGGATGAAAGACCTCAATGTGAGATAGGAATCTATCAAAATCCTAGAGCAGAACATAGGCAGTAACCTCTTTGACATCAGCCACAGCAACTTCTTTCAAGATACATTTCCAAAGGCTAGTGAAACAAAAGCAAAAATGAACTTTTGGGACTTCATCAAGATAAAAGGCTTCTGCACAGCAAAGGAAACAGTCAACAAAACAAAGAGGCAGCCCACAGAATGGGAGAAGATATTTACAAATGACACTACAGATAAAGGGCTGGTATCCAAGATCTATAAAGAACCTCAAACTCAACACCCAAAAAACAAATAATCAAGTCAAAAAATGGGCAGAAGACATGAACAGACACTTCTCCAAAGAAGACATACAAATGGCTAACAGACACGTTTTTTTCAAAATTTTACTTAAATTCTAGTTAGCTAACATACAGTGTAGTATTTGGTTTTAGTAATATAACTTGGTGATTCATCATTTACGTATAATACCCAGTACTCATTGTAACAAGTGCCCTCATTAATACCCATCATACATTTAGTCCATTCCCCACCCACCTCCTTCCATCAACCCTGTTTGTTTTCTATTGTTAAGAGTCTCTTAAGGTTTGTTTCCCTCTTCCTCCCCCTCCATATGTTCATCTGTTTCTTAAATCCACATATGAGTGTTTTTTAAATTCCACATATGAGTGAAATCATATAGTATCTTTTTCTGACTTCTCTTGCTTAGCATAAAACACCCTAGCTCCATCCATGTCATTGCAAATAAGATTTCATTCTTTTTGATGTCTGAATAGTATTCTTGTGTGTGTGTGTGTACACATGTATGTACCACATCTTCTTTATCCATTCAACAGTTGATGGACATTTAGGCTCTTTCCATAGTTTGACTATTGTTCATAATGCTATAAATATTGGGGTGCATGTACCTCTTTGAATCTGTATTTTTGTATCCTTTGGGTAAATACCTGGTAGTGCAATTGCTGTGTCCTAGGTAGTTCTACTTTTAACTTTTTGAGGAATCTCCATGCTGTTTTCCAGATTGTCTGCACCAGTTTGCATTCCCACCAACAGTATAAGGTTACCATTTCTCTGAATCCTTGCCAATATCTATTATTGTCTGTTTTATTAATTTTAGCCATTCTTACAGGTATGAGGTGGTATCTCATTGTGATATTGATTTGTATTTCCCTGATGGTGAGTGATGTTGAGCATCTTTTCATGTGCCTGTTAGCCATCTGTATGTCTTCTTTGGAAAAATGTCTATTCATATCTTCTGCCCATTTCTTAACTGGATTATTTGTTTTTTGGGTATTGAATTTGATAAGTTCTTTATAGACTTTGGATACTAACACTTTATCAGATATGTCCTTGGCAAATATCTTTCTCCCATTCCCTAGGCTGCCTTTTCGTTTTGTTGATTGTTTCCTTCACTGTGCAGAAGCTCTTTATCTTGATAAAGTCCCAGTGGTTCATTTTTGCTTTGGTTTCCCTTGCCTCCCATGATACATCCAGTAAGAAGCTGCTGTGGCCGAGGTCAAAGAGGTTGCTCCCTATGTTCTCCTCTAGGATTTTGATGATTTCTTGTTTCACATTTAGGACTTTCATGCAATTTGAATTTATTTTTGTGTATAGTGTAAGAAAGTGGTCCAGTTTCATTCTTCATGTTGCTGTTCAATTTTCCCAATACCATTTGTTGAAGAGACTGTCTTTTTCCCACTATGATTTCCTGCTTTGTCAAAGGTTAGTTGACCATAGAGTTGTGGGTCCATTTCTGGGTTCTCTATTCTGTTCCATTGATCTATGTGACTGTTTTTGTGTCAGTACTATACTATCTTGATGACTACAGCTTTATAATATAGTGTGAAGTCTGGAATTGTGATGCTTCCAGCTTTTGTTTTTGTTTTTCAGGATTGCTTTGGCTATTTGGGGTCTTTTGTGGTTCCATACGAATTTTAGGATTGATCTAGCTCTGTAAAAAATGCTAGTGATATTTTGATAGGGATGCATTGAATGTGTAGATTGCTTTGGGTAGCATAGACTTTTTTTACAGTGAAACTGAGTTTATTTATTTTTAAAGATCTTATTTATTTATTTGACAGAAAATGCATGTGCACACAAGCAGGGAGAGGGGTAGGCAGAGGGAGAAGGAGGCAGACTGAGCAGGGAGCCTATTGTGGAACTGATCCCAGGACCCTGGGATCATGACCTGAGCTGAAGGCAGTTGTTTAACCAACTGAGCCACCCAGGTGCCCAGGTAGCATAGACATTTTAATAATATTTGTTCTTACAATCCATGAACATGGAATATTTTCCCATTTCTTTGTGTCCTCTTCAATATCTTTCATAAGTTATCTATAGTTTTCAGAGTACAGATCTCTTACCTCTTTGGTTAGGTTTATTCCTAGGTATCTTATGGTTTTTGGTACGGTTGTAAATGGGATTGATTCCTTGATTTCTTTTACTGCTACTTTGTTATTTGTGTATAGAAGTGTGACAAATTTCTGTACTTTTTTTATTCTGTGACTTTATTGAATTCATGTATTAGTTCTAGCAATTTTTTGGTGGAATTTTTTGTGTTTTCCACATAGAGTATCCTGTTGTCTGCAAAGAGTGAAAATCTGATTTCTTCCTTGACAATTTGGATGCCTTTTATTTCTTTTTGTTGTTTGATTCCTGAGGCTAAGACTCCCAGTACTATGTTAGATAGTAATGGTGAGAGTGGACATCCCTGTCTTGCTTCTGACTATAGAGAAAAAGCTCTGTTTTTCCCATTAAGGATGATATTAGATGTGTCTTTCATATGTGGCTTTTATGATGTTGAGGTATGTTCCATCTATACCTACTTTGTTGAGGGTTTTTATCAAGAATGGATGCTGTACTTTGTCAAATGCTTTTTCTGCATCTATTGAAAGAATCTATGATTTTCATCCTTTTATTAATGTGGTATATCACATTGATTTGTGAATATTGAACCACCCTTGCAGCCCAGGAATAAATACCATTTTATTGTGGTGAATAATCCTTTTAATGTACTGTTGGATTTGATTTGCTAGTATCTTGAGAATTTTTGCATCCATGTTCATCAGTGATGTAAGTCTGTAATTCTCCTTTTTGGTGGGGTCTTTGCTGGTTTTGGAATTGAAGTAATGCTGGCCTGGTAGAATAAATTTGGAAGTTTTCCTTCCATTTCTATTTTTGAAACAATTTGAGAAGAATAGGTATTAACTCTCCTGGGAAGCCATCTGGCCCTGGACTTTTGTTTGTTGGGAGATTTTTGATTACTGATTCAATTTCTCTGCTGGTTATGGATCTGTTGAAATTTCCTATTTCTGTTTCAGTTTTGGTAGTTTGTATGTTTCTAGGAAATTGTCCCTTTCTTCCAGATTGCCCAATTTGTTGGCATATAATTTTTTCATAATCTTTTAGTTTGTATTTTTTTATTATGTTCAATTAACCAACATATAATACATCATTAGTTTTTGATGTAGTGTTCAACGATTCATCAGTTGAGTACAACACCCAGTGCTCATCATATCACATACTCTCTTTAATGCCCATCATCCAGTTACCCCATCCCCTCACCCTCCTCCCTTCTGTAACCCTCAGTTTGTTTCCCGGAATCCAGAGTCTTTCATGGTTTGTTTCCCTCTCTGATTTCTTCCCATTCAGTTTTGCCTCCCTTCCCCTGTGGTCCTCCATGATATTCTTTATCTTTGGCATATAAGTGAAACCATATGATAATTGTCTTTCTCTGCTTGACTTTATTTCACTTAGCATAATCCCTTCCAGCTCCATCCATGTCGATGCAAATGGTAGGTATTCATCCTTTCTGATGGCTGAGTAATATTCCATTGTATATATAAACCACATCTTCTTTATCCATTCATCTGAGAAGGGCATCTCAGCTCCTTCCACAGTTTGGCTATTGTGGACATTGCTGCACATTGGGGTTCATGTGCCCTTTCTTTTCACTATGCCTATACTTTTGGGGTAAATACATAGTAGTGCAGTTGCTGGGTCATGGGGTAGCTCTATTTTTAATGTCTTGAGGACCCTCCACACTGTTTTCCAGAGTGGCTGTGCCAGCTTGCATTCCCACCAACAGTGTAATAGGGTTCCCCTTTGTTTGTATTTCTTTGGTGTTGGTGGTGCTCACTCCTCTTTCATTCATGATCTTATTTATTTTGGTCCTTTCTCTTTTCTTTTTGATAAGTCTGGCTAGGGGTTTCTCATCTTGTTCTTTGAAAGAACCAGCTCTTAGTTTCATCTGTTCTACTGGGTTTTTTGTTGTTTGTTTCCATATCATTTACTTCTGCTCTAATCTTTATTTCTTTTCTTCTGCTGTTTCTAGGCTTTATTTGTTCCTTTTCTAGCTCCTTTAGGTGTAAAGTTAGGTTGTGTATTTGAGACTTCCCTTGCTTATTGAGGTAGGCCTGTATTGCAGGTAGGACTGTCTTTGCTGCATCTCAATGGTTTTGAACTGTCAGGTTTTCAATTTTATTTGCTTCCATGTATCCACTCTTATTAAACCAGAGATATTACAGAGGTCATAAGCCACTTGCCAGCTCCTATTAGTTTGTAGATGTCTCATGTACCTCTGTGTTGAGCAGAATTTGAGGCTTTGAATAGGCTCAGTGTAGGGAGAATCTGCCATGAATAATCTGTAATATTTGCAAAGAAAAAAGAAGTGGTTAAATCCCTAACTGTCTTCACAATCACTAAAGTATGTTTGAAAGTAGGGTCTGTGTTTAGACCCATGACATGTTTTATTTTAACCTTAAAATTACATAATGAACAATTAATTAAATCCTTGCCTAAGCTCTCAGAATAAATGGCTGAAAATAGATAAATTCATGTCTATAATTTTGGATCCAATTCATATTCTTTTCGGTGGAGGGAGAAAGAAAAAAGAAACTACAATGACCTGTGTTCTTTGAATTAAACTGATTGCTGGGAGCATCTTGAAGTATCAAAACAGTACTCTGTAAAAATGGAGAGGATGTAAGACCTTGTTCCTGCCCTCAAGAAGCTAGAAATCATTTTGAAGTATGACTTAATTTTTTTCAAGTTCATGTTTTAAGTGCTAAACTATGTTCTATATTCATAACCATCTGGGGAAAGCCAATTAGAAGAACTTGAGAACTGAGGTCTTTTATTTTTATCTACTTTCATGTTGGCCATATCTTAGTCCTGCTTCTCTGCCAAGGATGAAATTATCTGCACCTTCTATCTTTTCTTGGGATGGTGTTGAAAGACTTAATACTCTGAATTTCAGTTTTTTTTCTGGGTTTATATTGCCTTATGAATTCAACTTTTGTGCCTCCACCAGACATATGACTTTATGGACAGTCTAGCTTGGGCTTATAATTGTTAGTGTGTGGATAACATTCCTATGCAGGTTTCTATACTCTAAGTAAAAGCAGAATTCTGGTTTCACTATATTTCCTCCATGTGAATAATAGACCTGAGATCTTGGTGATGTAGATAGAGTGGAACTCTCTCATGAAGAGCTGAGTATTTAGAACAGATGTCTTTTTCTTAAACAAAAATAAGACTTAGTATATAGTAATCTTGTCTATTTCTAGTGGTTCTTCATTTCACTAAAGAAAACGCAATGACTTTGCATGTAGAATGCCACATCCAGTCGTAATAGTTCTATCTTGACATTTGTTTTAAAAGGCCCCCTAAAGCACAGGGGAAATATGTAGAATTTGAAGTCACCCAGTATGGATTCAAGTCTTGATCTTCCCTGTTCTCCTGCCCCCACTTATCTTCATAAACTTAGGACAGTTATTTATACTGAGTATCACAGCATTCATACAGAATGGAAGACTATTCTTCCAGCAAGGCTTAAGTGCATTAAATGCAATAGCACGTGATATACAAATATGTGCTCAGAAATAATAAAGGTGGCAGTGCTGATGACCACGATGAAGATGATGATGTCAATGGTGATGGTCCGATTACTGGAAAATAACTACAGCTCCAGGTTCTCATCTGTCTACTTAAATTCACAGATCTATGGGTCAACTTCTGCACACCTCTTTGACATTCTTTCCTCTGAACTGTTACAAATATAACCAATATACTTTATGTTATATCTTACTTTGTTGTGTACCTATGCTGGGGAATAGCAACAAACCCTGCTATTTATAATCTGTTCTAATGTAAATGTTTAATTAAATCAGTTAAAATAGGGAAAGACTCTCTATTAAGGAACCTGGCACAGTGTATGCTACATACCTGTTAGCTGCTCTTAGTGTTACTATTTTTAGTTAAGCATATATTTCATCCAGGTATTATACTCTAGACTAGGACCCACACATTCTCTGTAGATGGACTGCATACTACCTCTAGGTCTCAATTGTTTATTTGACTAAGTTTCTATAACATGCACTAGCATTTTTGTATATACTCATTTGTTTCCTAGAATGTAAGGTATAGAAATGACAGTATTGGTATTATCTAAACAATACGTAGAATGATGTAGCTTTTACTATCCTGACCCAAAATAATGTCTTAAACTTATTTAATTCTTCTTAATATCTGCCCAGCTCCCTAACTTGAAAGTTAACCCCTGTGCCATGGAGCGATCTCTATATAAACTTATCCCTCAACATTCCAACATAGCTCATGGTCTTCTTTCTCTCTATTCTGATAAATTTGTTTTTCCTCAATTTTTCAAGGACTTGTAACTTTTGAACTTTTCATTCGTTTTTCTTCCTACTCAGTTTAAGAAGTCTCAACACTCTGACTATAACAACAACTTTCTCCTTTGACTATGATTTGAATGTTTTTCCAACTTCTATGGACAAACTTCACTTCCTATAGAATGGCCTCCATTCTCGATAGGCTTGTCATGGAAAAGTGGAGCTCCTGCTTCTTAGCAAGATTTAGATCTTAATCAGGCATTATGGTGAACACTTACATAGATTATTGCATTTAATCTTCACTACAGCCACTGAGGTTGATAGTAAAATCCAAATTTAACAGAGCAAGATCATAGCTGAACTACACAGGACCACACAGCTAGTGGTAAATATGGAATTCAGATGTAGGAAAGTGGTTTCTGAACACTGTCCTCTGTTGCCGAGCTTTACTAAAGCATTCACTTACACCTGTAACTATTGATTGCCATCTAATTATATAAAGTTGTATCTTGTTCTCCATTCTTAACACAAGTTTAACTTTCCAGTGTTAGACTAACTTAGTCTAAACTGGACTTAGACCAAGTGTTCTGAGACCTGGGATAAATCCTATGTTCTCTGAATATTCCTCTGAGATCTAGCACAAAACAAATCCTAGGTGTGCTCAAATTCCATTGAAAGAGCAGTATTGAACAGAAGTGAACATTTGAGGAATTGGAGAAGTCCTAGACCAGTGAGATCACCCCGTAGTGATGCAAATCCTAGAACCAAGGAGAGCTGTCAGGATTTTAAGTCCTGGTCCTAAGTACTAGGTTACCATGTGTCTCTGTTGATTTATGTGTAAAATATATCTGTGATTGAGAGGAGGCTACTCACAGACATTTAAATGGCCATTAAGGTTGAATAATGTGTGCTCTATATTTAACTCATGAGAATGCAAACTCAAGAAATTTGCACAAAAAAAGTCAAACTCCACATTCTCAGAATAGTTCCTTTGAGCTCCAAGTAGGGAAGACATATTGTAGAAGGAGCACATTTTTCACCTTATCGCTAATGAATAAATCACTAGTTGTTACATATTAAACAGCTAACTGTAACCCCATAGCTTGCCAGAGCTGTTTTGTCTCTGGCCCCCTCACCCTTGGCATCTAAACTATTATAATAACTGTGCACTTAATTGCTTAGCAAGTAAAGGTAAAGATTTGGCTTACTACTGAAAAGTGATGATCACAGGCATATTTTCCTTGACACAGTGACTAGCATAGTAAAGTGAGTCTTACCATCTTGACAGCCTGTGAAACCAAAACTAAAGGATATACATGGCTTTGAGGGAATTTATGTACTCCTTGATAGCATAATTATACTGTCAAATTTTTGGCTGTCTCAAAAACTCAATACTGGCGATATATATATTTATTGATTTTACCACCAAATATTTGGTGACATTAGTTAATAACTAGAAACTAATAGTAAAGAAATGGGTAACCTAATTCACAAAGCTATAATCAGACAAGTTATTGATACTGAAAGCAAGTCTAAGTTCTGTGTTTACTGGAGTTTGAAGTCTGGATTGGTATGCTTGCATTTGAAAAGCTTTCTCACCTGGTAAGTTGTTTACTATCCCCAGGAAATTTGCTAGTTCTGGGAGGGGCAAAGTCACAGAGGTCAGAGCATCAGAATATAGAAAATAAAAGATGTAGTTAACACAATGACATTTCTCAAGACTGGAAATCCAGACAGCCAAAAGTACACCAGAAATGTTAAGGAAAGCATTGCAATTTCTTTTTCTTTTTTTAAGATAGATTTATTTATTTATTTATTCATTCATTCATTCATTCATTCATAGAGAGCTCACACACAAGCTGGAGGAGGGGGAAGGGGCAGAGGGAGAGGAAAAAGCAGGGAGCAGGGAGCATGACTTGGGCCCATCCCAGGACCAGGAGATATGACCTGAGCAGAAGGCAGACACTTAACACTTAACTCACCAAGCCACCCAGATGCCCCAACCACTGCAATTTCTTAAGGTCATTTTCCTTCTAGCAGCATTTTTACTCATTTCACAATAAACTATCAACAACTCTGAAGTATGAAACATATGGCACATACTTAAATAGAATTTTTAACTTTGACTTGTGTGTACCTATGAAATCATTGCAATTAATGTACATATCCATCACTCCCCCAAATTTACTTCTACTCCTCTGTAATTCCTCAGTCTTGACCATCTCTATTCCCTCTATTTCCCACAAAACTACTGCTCTATCTTTTGTCAAAACAGCTTAGTTGATATTTTATGGAATTTTACATTAAAAAACCCTACAACATGTCATCTTTTAGTAGGGCTTCTTCCAATATAATTATTTTGGTTTATCTATGTTGTTGACTATATCTATGGTTCATTCTTATTGCTGAGTAGAATTCAGTATTTAGGGCATGGAAGCCATAACTGGTTTGGGACTACTACAAACAATGCAGCTATGCAGTATGTATAAGTTTTTGTGTGGGCATAGGTTTTCAATCCTCTAGATAGTTACTTGGAATTAGAATTGCATTGGGGGTCTATATTATATTTTTTTTATTTTATTTATTTATTCATGAGAGACAGAGAGAGAGAGAGAGAGAGAGAGAGAGGCAGAGGGAGAAGCAGGGAGCCTGATGCGGGACTCGATCCCAGGACCCTGGGATCATGACCTGAGCCAAAGGCAGACGCTCAACCATCTGAGCCACCCAGGCACCCTCTATATTATATTTTAAGAAAATACCTGTTTGCTGAAGAGGTTGTGCCCTCTTACATTTCCACTGTATGAGGATTCTGGTTTCACCATATCTGAAATACTCGGTGGTCTGTCTTTCTTACTTAATTTTGACCTTTTAATAAGTTTGGTTCTTTTAATAGGTGATAGTATTACATTATAATTTTAAATTACATTTCCAAATCTTCACTGCAGCCAATGAAGTTGATAGTAACTAAAGATATTGTACACATCAAGTCATGTATTTATTTCCCATTAACATTATTTTGTCAGCTCAATTTTTGGCTCATTTTTTCATTTGATTATTTTCTTATTGAGTTTTTTATTTCATTATATATTCTAGATAAAACTCCTATATTTGCAAACATTTTCTGAGTTTGTGGACTGTTTTTTTCCTCTTAATAATGTCATTTGAAAAGAAGCCCTGCATTTTGAAAAAGTACAATTATACTTTTCTTTATGGACCATATATTATCTAAAATTTGTGTTTCATGTATAATCTCAAATATTCTCCTAGGTTTTCCTACAGAAGACTTAGAACTTCTGAGTTTGCATTTAAAGCTGTAATTTAATTCTTACAAAGCTTGAGGTTAAGAATGGACTTTTTTAAACATATATTTAGTTTTTCCAGCACTACTATAGGAAAAGTATCCTTTACCCATTTATCTTTCAAATGTACTTTATTTTATATGGGTCTATTTCTGAATTCTCTTCTGTCCTTTGATCTACTGGTCTATTTTCCAATTCTACACTTCAAAAATCATTTTAAAGCTAGAGTAATCAAAGTCAAGCAGTGTAGATCTTTGCATTTAATTCTTCAAAGTTGTGATTTTTCTAGTTTCTTTGCATTTTTATACTTTTAGATTAGCTTGTAATGTTTTTCTTGTAGAAATTGTTTATGGTGGTGTCTAATATGTAGACCAACTTTAAGAGAACTGACATTGTATCACCAATATTGTCCTCTGATCTGTGGGCATGGTATAACTATTTATGTCTTCTCAGTAATGTTTTATAGGTTTCACTATGTAAGTTTGCAGGTCCCTCCTCATATTGTCCCCTATTTTTATATTCTGTTATGAAAGATACTTTAATTTCCAGTAATTGTCTGTGTTTAGAAACACAATGGACTCTCATCTTCGGTCCCACATGTTCGCTAAACTTAAGTCCACAAAAATTTAATAGAAGTAATAAGTTATTGTAGAAAGTCTTATCTGCAAATAAAGGCTGTTTTTATTTCCTTTCCAATCTATATGCCTCAGTTTTTTTTTTTTTTTTTTTGTTTTTTTCTCTTTTTCCTTGCCCACAGACAGAAACTGTAGTTCAGTGGAGTGGTAAATGCTAGGCTTAACACCTTAAGTACTGGGACAGATCATATGTTTCCCATGACATGCCCCTAGAATCTAACTCAACATAAGTATTCCAAAGCTGTTCTCTGAGAAGTAATTCAAGAGTTGAGAAGACAACCTTTTCTACCTTGATCAGATTTGGGAGGGGGATGGGAGTGGGGGAGAAATGCTTGCTGTTCTGAAGAATGGTTAGAGGTATGCAAAGATGTGAGACCACCTAGGAGACTAGTCCAAACAAGAGGCAAGTGTGGGTTTTGGTGGTGGTAGAGATGGATAGAAGGAAACCATCAATGACAAACTAAAGAAGGGTGGGACATGGACCCTAACACAGTGCCTATTATGTAAGTAGAATTCAAATACTTAAAAGGGATATGGAAAGAAGAGGGGAAAGAAGAGTGTCAAAGCCAAGTCTCTTGTTCTACAAGTGGAATTAGTGAGAATCCAGATTGAACTTTCTCCCTAATTTTGCCTGATCATATTAAATTATCTAATGGCATATAAAACCAAATCTAGTTAGTGGTGTGTTCCCTTATAAAATTTGAAACTTTCATTTGACCTAATAATACTCTTTTTTTTGTTTAAGATTTTATTTATTTATTGGACAGAGGGAGACAGCAAGAGAGGGAACACAAGCAGGGGGAGTGGGAGAGGGAGAAGCAGGCTTCCCACAGAGCAGGGAGCCTGATGCGGGGCTCGATCCCAGGACTCTGGGATCATGACCTGAGCCGAAGGCAGACACTTAACCGACTGAGCTACCCAGGTGCCCCAACCTAATAATACTCTTGATAACCTCTTTCTATATCCCATAAAAATTCATTTTCCATATTTTAAGTATAATAATCACTAACTAGAGACAAATGCATTCTGTCTTGTAATTAGTTTATTAGAGAATATCAGGTTAAAATGATCCAAGTTCTCAAACTTATCTGAGAAAAGTATTATATTTCACCTAATGTATATAATTTCTTAGACATAGAGGAGATAATGGAATTGAGATAATAAGCTCTAGTGTATGTTTGGAGAAAAAAAAAAAGGCTCTAGTGCATAACTTTAAACTTGATCTCCCTGGCACAGATTAGGTAGAATTGATCAACCAGTCTAAAACAGATAGAATTGATGAGGCTTTCTGGCTGGGATGCTGACTTCCTATAGAGTGGTAATGTGGCCATAGTGTGTGTGTGTGTGTGTGTGTGTGTGTGTGTGTGTGTGTGTGTGTGTGTGTAGCACAATTCACCAGGAAAGTAGAAATGCCCTTCACCAACTGGTAGCCTCATGTCTAGTCTCATCGGCCAGGAGTTATACTACATATTGGACATTATGGAAATAAGTACTTTGCCCCTAGAGTCTTGCTAGCTGAACAGATTCCGTTGGCAAATCTCTTGAAAAATCTATTTCCAGAAGCAGCCAAGTACTTTATTTCAGTTGTTAAATACATCTATCCTTCTCATCCCTAAAAGAAGTCTCAGATGAAAGTGTCCTTAACATAGAATGATTTGGAAAATAGTAGAGTCTGGACTGATAATGTTGTCATAAAGGACATAGATGCTCAAAAATAGAGCAATGGCCCCTAAGTGTAGAGTACACTAAAAGGGACTTGCAGAAGGTATTATGAGTAAAACTGGTGGTAAAACACAAAAAATAGAATCTGAAATTTCAAGCTTTTTGTGCTGAAACCATCCAACATTAACTAACTAGAATATTTAGAGACTGACATCATGGAAATGGCTTTGTGCTTAGGCGGTCTGAAATTTTTTTAAGTATAGTTGACATACCATGTTACTTCAGTTTCAGGTCTACAACATACAGATTGACAAGTCTATATTTTATGCCATGCTCACCACAAGTGTAGCTACCATCTGTCCTCTTACAGAGTTAATACAGTTTTGTTAACTACATTCCCTATGCTGTACCTTTTATTCCTGTGACTCATTAATTTCCTAACTGGGAGCCTGCATTTCCCACTTTTCTTCACACATTATGCCTGTCCTCCCAGCCCTCCTTCTGTTTGGCAACTATCAGTTTGTTCTCTGTATTTATAGGTGTGAGTCTGCTTTTTGTGTGTTTGCTTATTCATTTGGTTTTTAGATGCCTCCTGTAAGTAGAATCCTATGGTATTTGTCTCTCTCAGTCTGACTTCACTTACCATAATACCCCATAGGTCCATCTATGTTGTCACAAATGGCAAGATCACCTCCCTTTTTATGGCTACATAATATTCCATTGACCATATACCACATCTTCAGTATCCATTTGTCTATCGGTGGAGACTTAGGGAAGCAACCTATCTTGGCTATTATAAATAATTCTGCAATAAACATAGGGGTGCATATATCCTTTCAAGTTAGTATTTTCATTTTCTTTGGGTAAACATCCAGTAGTGGAATTAATAGATCATAGGGTATTTTTTGAGGAACCTCCATTTTGTCTTCCATATTGGCTCTACTAACTTATATTACCACCCAAAGTGCATGGGGATTCCTTTTTCTCTGACATGAGCTATGGAAATATTTTTCTAGATAAATCTCCTAAGGTAAGGGAAATAAACACAAACTATGGAGACTACATTAAAATAAAAAGCTTCTACACAGTGAAGGAAACCAACAAAACAGGTAACTTACTGAATGGGAGAGCATATTTGCAAATGATATATCTAAGTTCTTTATACATTTTAGATATTATTCTCTTACAACTCAACACCAAAAGCAATCTGATTAAAAGATGGGTAGAGGACCTAAATAGACATCTTTTTTTTTTTTTTCCAAATAAGACCTACAGATGGCCACCAGATGCTCAACATCACTAATCAGGAGAATGCAACTCAAAACCACAATAAGATATCCCCTCACAACTATCAGAATGACTAGAATCAATAAGTTAAGAAATAACAACTGTACTGATATTTTTGTGGGTTAGATTTTACAATAGCATATGTTGAACAGTTAGGAGTACAAACTCTTATTAGCAGGTACGGGTACAAACTCTATGCACAACAAAAGGTGGTGGAAGGCCAGAATTTGACAGAGGGAGCTGAAAAATTATCAGTCTTTCCAACAGTCTGGCAGCCTAATGGGATACGAGAGCAAAGATCATCTGTTTGAGGAATTCCATGTTGGGTGAAACTGGCTAGGCCATTGTATAATTGTTTTGCTCAGTCACTGTCTAGTGCCTCCCAAGTAAGGTCTAACCTTAACTACCACTCCTTTATTCATTAATTGGCAGAGGTCACATCACAAATAACCCAACCTCAACTCAAAAACTATAATGAATCTTGAGGAAACAACTACAAGCTCTAGGTACTATACTCGTGTATGTCTGACTTGTCCTTGCTTGAAGAGGAATTTAAATAATGTATCTTGATATTAGTCAGAGGTGTGTTGTGATGCTAGCATATACTATGAGTGTTGTTTAGAATTATGGATTGATGTCAGCCTGATTATTTGTCCTACAAAGAAATAAGAAAGAAAGAAAAGAAAGAAAATAAGCTCCCTCCAGTTGCTCTACTTATTTTCATACAAAATGCAAGGGGCAAAAAACTGAAACTAACAAAAACTAATAGTGGAGAGTTACCTGGGGTTGATGGCACACAACCAGGGCAGAGAATCTAATTTTTCATAATGGAAAGATAACATCATTCAATTAGCTGCTGAATTTCTTTCCACTTTTAAATGGAAGTAAAAGCAAACTGAGTAGTTGTGGAATGTAATAGAATGGACACTAAAAAGGCATCACAAAGTCCAGCCTAGTGCTTAATTCACATTGTGCTGCCTTTTATGATTCCAGGTTAATCCTTTACTCACTTTATTTTCTAAGGAACTATTTGGTCTAATGTTTAAAGGAGTATCTGACTATCATTAAAAAACAACAACAACAGAAAAAAACCCTTTCATAGTAGTTAACTTGGTAGGGATGTTTGGAAGTGGGCCCAAAGAGGCTTTTAAGATTTTGTAGATAACATTTATTTTCTTGATCTGAATGCTAATTACATGGATGTATTCACTGGAAAATTCATTATTAGATACTTATTTATGTACTTTTCTATATGTATACAATACTTAAAGAAAAAACAACCTGGTAAAACAAAATCTAGAAGCCACCTCAAATCCTTATTGAACAAAAGGCCAAATGGAGATATGCTTCTATCTATCCTGATTCATAATCATATTTGTAGTAGTTACGAAAAGTCAAGTGAAAAATAACTGTTAGGGGAGAGAAAAAGTATTAAGCTCAACATTAAATCAGAATGGGCTGTTCTTGGTTGTTAATTCTTGTTTAAATGATCACTTAACATGTGCCTTTCCTTTGAAATATGGCCTGAATATTTCATTGTTACTTAAATTATGCTCTGAGGCATTATGTATTTAATAAACTTAAGTTATGGGGAATTAGTTGAAGTCTATAGTTATCTAGACTTTACAATCTTAGCAGCCATTTTACTGCCCTGTGGTGCTGGTATTCCACAGCACAATAAGGATATTAAGCTTGTCAAGACCTAGGGAGAATACAGCATTTAAATTAGATTGCAATTCATCTAATTAAAACAGATCACACTTAGATAAATGCAGCCCTTTGCCATTAAACCAAACTTTAAATTATAATGGAAGCTGTGTTTGAAATGAAAGGATTCTAAATAGTTAAGTGTTAGGAAGAAGGAATTCATATGCTTTGGACACTAAACTCTTGTGGTTTTAGGTCGTGCAATAATAACAGTAGAGAGAGATCCATAGCATAGTGATCTTGTGTCCCTGTTCGTGGACACCAGAGCAGTTTAGGGCCTTGGAGGTATGTATAGTGCCTTGAGCAAGACTGACAGCAAACATCAACATAAATGTCAATGCCTAAAGGGCTAATAGTGTTGGAAAATATACTTTTATAAAATAAGGACTCATAAGTTGCATAATGGTTTTTGGAAAGCTGTCTGGAAAACGTTAATAAAAATGCAATTTGCACAGACTAGAACTCAGCATTTCCACTCCTAACATGCTCTATATCCACCTGCTTATCAAACATCAGACATGTGTACAGATGTTCACCACAGCATTGTGGTGATAGTGAAAACTGGAAATGACCTAAAGCCCATTAACCTAAAAATGGAAAAACCCATTATTGTATATTCATAAAAAGGAATACAAAACAAAAAATAGAAGTAAATGAACTAGACCTGAAACAGCATGAGTTTATCTCTCAGGCATACTTAATGTGTGAAAAAGCAATTTGGAGACTGGGAACAAAATATTTTATAAAGTCTAAAAAGATAGAATAGGAATATTGTAGGTTATATGAAAATCCATACATGAGTAGGAAAGATAGAAATGAATGTGAATGACAAACATTAGATTCATTATAACAATTGCCTGTGAGTAATTAAAGGAGGGTACACAGGTTTTTAATATGAATCTGGTGATAAGTTCAGTTATTGTATTTGTCATCATGACATTTTGTGTATCAGAAACATAAGAAACTGAAAGAAAAAAAATCAATTTTGGAATTCTATACTTAACCATTTACCCATATGTTCATTTGTCAAGTATTTGTGTAGCTTCCACTTGGGTGAGGCCACCATCTAGTTAGGGCCTCTAAAAGAAAAAGAATAACGAGCCTTCCTCCTTTTTCCCTGAAAAGCTTAAATTTCAGCTGGGAGTATAAAATCATTAGAAATTTGGGTATTTAATGATATCCAAAGTATTCAGTAACTTTTTTTAAACAAACTTTATTTTTAGAGCATTTCAGGTTCACAGCAAATTTGAGCAAAAGACACAAAAAGTTCCCATACGTCTTCAGCCTTCATGCTTGTACAGCCTCCCCCACTACCCACATTATGCACTAAGAGTGGGATATTTGTTAACATCCATGAGCCTACATGGACATGCCATCATCCTTTATCCATAGTTTACATTAGGTTTCATTCTTGCTTTTCACAAATATATAATTATATCCACAGTTGTAATGTTATAGGGAACAGTTTCACTGTCCTAAAATCTTCTTATCTACCTATTCATCCCTTCGCTCCACCACCACATCTGGCAATCATTTGATCTTTTTAACTGTCTCCATAGTTTCACCTTCACCGGAGTATCATATAGTTAGAATCTTACAGTATGTAGTCTTTTCAGATTGGCTTCTTTCACTCAGTAATCCGCATTTAAGATTCTTCCATGTCTTTACATGGCTTGATAGCCCAATATTTTTTTTTCAGAGCTGTATAGTAATCCATAAAAATCCATAAGTAACCTACCATTTATTTATCCATTCACCTAATCAAAGACTTTTTGGTACATCCAAGCTCCAGCAACTATAAATTCATCAACTACGAATATCCATGTTCAGGTTTTATGTGGATATAATTTTTCAACTTGGATAAATACCAAGGAATATGATTACTAGATATTATGGTAAAAGTAAGTTTAATTTTGTAGGAAGCACCAAACTTTTTTCCAAAGTGGCTATACTGTTTTGCTTCCCACCAGCAGTGAATGGGGATTTCTGTTTTTCCACCTTCTTTCCAGCATTTGGTGTTTTCAGACTTTAGATTTTGGCTATTTTAATAAATAGATAGTGGTATCTTACTGTGTTTTAATTTGCAATACCTTAATAACATAAGATGAGAATTTTTCATCAGTATATCTTTGTAGTGGCTGGTCAGGTTTTTTGCTCACTTTAAAGGAGGTTATTTTTTTATTGAGTTCTAGAGGTTTTAGATATATCTTTGTATATTTGTATGTTTTGAATAATCTACTAGGTATGTCTTTGGTAAAGATTTCTCCTACTCTGTGGCTTATCTTCTCATTCTCTTGATAGTTTTTGTTGTTCTTTGGCAGAGTTTTAAATTTTAATGATTTAATGCAGTGAAGCTTGTCAATGATTTATTTCAAGGATCATACCATTGGTTTTTGTATCTAAAAAGTCATTGTCATATACAAGGTCATCTAGATTTTCTGCTGTTATCTTTAGAAATTTTAAAGTGACATGTTTTAGGTCAGTGACCCATTTTAAGTTACTTTTTTGTAAAAGTATAATATCTATGTCTAGATTCTACTTTTGTAATGAAAAGATCTACTTGTCCCACCCGCATTTGTTGAAAGACCATCTTTACTCCATTTTGTTGCCTTTGTTTATTTCTCAAAGATGAGTTGGCTACACTTATGTGGCTCTATTTTGGGGCTCTAAATGCTGTTTTATTGATCTACTTGTGTATTTTTTTCCAATATCACTCTCATAGTCATGCTCTTTGTTCTTCTACATTAATATTGAGTTGGTTATTCTGGATCTCTTCTCTATATAAATGTTAGAACCAGTTAATATACACAAAACAATGTTTTGAGATTTTGATTTGAATTGCATTGAATCTATAAAGTTAGGAAGAACTGATGTCTTTGTTCATATATAGAAAGATTCAGTATTACAAAGCATCTCTTTATTCTTTGCTTTATTTAATCATTTTTGTAGTCTTACTCCTATAGATCTTGTAATTCTCTGCTAGAATACCTAAATATTTCATTTATAGGGGTGCTAATGTATTTTTTTGAATTTCAAAGTCTGCTTGTTTGTTGCTGATAAGTGGGGAAACAATTGACTCAATATTTAACCTTGTATTTTGCAACCCTGCTATAATTATTAATTCCAGGAGTTCTTGCTGTCAGTTCTTTCAGATTTTATACTAGACAATCATATCTGCAAATGAATTTCTTCATTCCTTTGTGATTTGTATAGATTTTTGTTATCTTCTCTTACTGCATTAGGTAGGACTTCTAGTACAATGTTTAAAGTTAGGATGTGAGGTGACATATTGCCATCTTTGTAATCTCAGCAGAAAAGCTTCTAGTTTCTCACCATTAAATATAATGTTAGTCATAGGTCTTTCAAGATATCCTTTATCATGTTGAAGATCCCTTCAAGTTTTCTGAGAGTTTTTTTTATCATGAATTGTTTGATTTTTGTTAAGTACTTTTCTGCATCTATTGATCATGTAATTGTTATTATTTATTTTTTTCACCTGTTGATGTGGTAGAAGAGATTGATTGATGTATTGATTTTTTTTTTTCCAAATGTGGTACCAGCCTTGCATATGTGAGATAATCACACTTGGTCATGATGTATAACTTTTTATAAAGTTGTTGTGAAGAGAGTATATTTTGCTCTTTGGAGATAAGTGTATAGATGTCAGTTTTATCCAGTAGACTTCTACTGTTGAGTTTAATTATGCCCTAACGTTTTTGACTGCAAGCTCTGTTAATTTCTGATAGCTGAAGTGTCCAAATATAATAGAACTTCAGGAAAAATAAATGTTCCTACTATCAGTTTTTGCCTCGTGTAGTTTGATGCTCTCTTGTTAGCAATCCTTAATGTGTGTGTGTGACTGTGTCTTACTGGAGAACTGACTCCTTCATCTTTATGCAATGCCTTTGTTTATCCCTGACAACTTTCCTTTCTGTGATATTGGCTCTAGCTGAAATTAATGTAACTTTTTTATTTTTTTAAGCGTTAACAGGATATATCTTCATCAATTTTCTTTTAATATAAAAATGTTTAAAGTGAGTTTCTTAGACAATATGCAGTTGTCTTATTTTTTATCTACTCTGAAAATCTGTATTTTTAATTGGTATGTTTACATGATTGATGTTAAATTAATTGACAAAGTTGGATTATAATATCTGCTATATTTGCTACTATGTGCTATATGTTGCTTTTGTTCTTTACTATTTCTATCTTCTACTTTTTTCTCCCTTTTTGGTTTTACTTGAGCATTTTATTCTCTTTTTCTCATAATATATCAATTATACTTTTTTAAACTTTTAACTGTTGCCCTAGAGCCTGATATATTCATTTACAGTGAATTCAAATCCATTGTCAAATAATAATATACCTCTTCACAGATAATGAAAATACCTTTATTATAATGAAATATTCCTAATTTGTCTCATTGCCATTATTTCACTTAAACATAAGCATCCATATGCAGGCACACACACACATATAAAGACATATAATTGAATACATTGTTGCTATTTGTACAAATTTATATGTTGGGTTAATTAAGAATAAGAAAAATTAAAAGCTATTTTTTAAACCTTATTCCTTCTCCAATGTACTTATTTTCTTTATATCTTGGTTTCTGACCTACATAATTTTTCTTTGCTCTGGAAAAACATTTCTTGCAAGGGAAGTTTACCTGAAACAAATTCCCTTAATTTTTGTCTGAGAATCTTGTTTTCTTTTCACTTTTGGAAGATCATTTCCCATGATATAGAATTGTGTTGGCAGTTTTTTTTTCCTTTTAATAATTTGCAATGCATGCCACAGATCTAGGAAGCTCAGTGCCTCCCCTCCACAAAAAAAAAAAAAAAAAAAATCTAGGTATAGCATATCCAAAACAGCAGGAAGTCCAAGAGCAAAAATTTGAGAAAGATAAAACCTTGTAGAGAAACAAAGTTACATCAGATTTCTCAGAAGCCCAAAAGCAAGAAGAAGAAGAGCAGGGCTTCTGAGAAGTCTGATGTAACTCTTTGTTTCTCTACAAGGTTTTATCTTTCTCAAATTTTTGCTCTTGGATTTCCTGCTGTTTTGGATATGCTATACCTAGATTTTTTTTTTTTTCTTTTGTGGTGGAAGGGGGGCACTGAGCTTCCTGGATCTGTGGCACGGTGTCTAACATTAATTGGAAAACATCCTCAGTCATTATTCCATTCTTTTTTCCTTTCTCTTTATCCTTCTGGTATCTTCATTATGCATAGGTTACAACTTTTGTCCAACATTCTTATATATTCCTTTTTTCTTCCCCAGACATTTTCCTCTTAGCTTTCTAGTTTTGAAAATTTCCATTGACCTATCCTAAAGCTCAAATTCTTTTTTCGCTATGCTGAGTCTATTAGCAAGCACTTTAAAGGCATTTTTCATTTCTGTTTAGTGTTTTTTGACCTATGGAATTTTTTCCCATCTCTTCTTACATTATCTATCTCTTATGACATATTAACCACTTTGGGCGTTAGAGGACTTAGCACATTAGTGATTTTTTAATTTAATTTAATTTATTTATTTGACAGAGAGAGACACAGTGAGAGAAGGAGCACAAAGCAAGGGGAGTGTGAGAGGGAGAACCAGGCTTCCCGCTGAGCAGGGAACTCGATGTGGGGCTCCATCCCAGGACCCTGGGATCATGACCTGAGCCAAGGGCAGATGCTTAATGACTGAGCCACCCAGGCACCCCAACATTAGTGATTTTTTAAAGATTTTTATTTATTTGAGAGAGAGATAACGAGAGAGAGAATACACGAGTGGGGAGGAGAGGGAGAAGCAGGCTCCCCAGTGAGCAGGGAGCCCAACGTGGGGCTCAATCCCAGCACGCTGGGATCATGACTCGAGCTGAAGGCAGACGCTTAACCAACTGAGCCACTCAGGCGCCCCAACACATTAATGATTTTGTTGTTAAATCCTGGTCTGTTCATTCCAACACTCTTGACATCTAGTACTCTGGTTCTGATGTTACACAGTTTCTTTAAACTTTTTGTATTTTCCTTTTAACATTTATGTAATTTTTTGATAGCTGTACATGATGATGTACTAAGCAAAAGGAACTGCAGTAGACAGGTTTTTAGTGATGTGGTACTAATAATGGTGGGGGGTGGGTTAGGGGAGAAGCATTCTAAAATACAATTAGGTCTCAGTGTTTTAGTGAGCCTGTGCCCTTGGACTGTGAACTTTTCAAGTGCTTCTTAGTAATCCCTACATTAGGTAGGACTGGTTAGCCAGATGGAACTGAATTATATTTCCCTTCCCTCATGTGGAAGATTAAAGTAAGCTGAAGTTGGGGATCTTTTTTCTCTAAGCCAATTGGGCTGACTTAAAATAAAAACAAAAAAGCTTAGGTAAAATAATTTGAGAGCAGTCCTGTTAGGAACATAATGGCAGAATAACCTGTGGATTTTTTTTTTTTTTTGAAAGCGTGTGAGTGAGCCCTCACACAAGTAGGGGAAGGAGCAGAGGGAGAGGGAGGGGGAGAAAGAGAATTCTAAGCAGGCTCCACACTCAGCACAGAGCCCAATGAGGGGCTCGATCTTAAGACCCAGAAATCATGACCATGACCTGAGTCCAAATCCAGAGTCAGCTACTTAACCAACTGAGTCACCCAGGCACCCCCTAATCTGGGGTATTTTTAAATGACCACTTTCCACCTTTTCTTACTTGGAAGCAGGGGAGGTAAAGACCTGGTAGAACTCTTGGAATTAAAACTCACAAAAATATGAGAGCCCCTCATGGCTCTGTCCTCATGGAATTAGCAGTCGGACTTGTACACCCTAAGACTGCAGTAACTGATCAATTACAGCCCAGGTTTTCCTACCCTGGTACTGGCTCCTGCAGATGTTTCTGCTTGTGGGTTTCTACTCTGACAAATTGTTATTCTCTGTATTCAGTCCCTCCCACTTTTCCCCTCCCCCACCCTGCCCCATTTTGAGGCCATGGTTTGCCCTGTGATCTCACCATGGATCTTAGTTTATTTATTTATTTATTTTCAGTTTGTTTGGCTGTTTACGTGTTGGAACAGAGTGACAACTTGCAATCTTTTTACTTGCCACATAGAAACCAGAAGTCCTCTTAATAATTAATAACAGAGTTAACTTTCTAAAATAAAACTGCTAGGCAATAGTATACATATAACAAATTTCCTGGAACCATGGCAAAAAAATGAGGGAGATCTAGGGAGTAAAGCACAACTAACACAGTGGGCATAAGTCTCTTTAGATACCTTACTTTTGTTTCTAGGGTATGGTAAAATTAAGTTGGCATGTACTCTCACTTAAGCCTGAATAATTTGAAACCTTTTGTACGATGGCTCGAGTTCTACAAAAAGGGTGAATTTTGCTGTGTATTCCTGCTTTTTCATTTTGTGTCCTTCTACTGATTCTTTTTCAGATGAGTAAATTAAAGCCCAGATGTATTACAATTTGCTTAAAATCCCCAATGGCCAATGTGAAGCCTGAATTTGAACCATGGAATCAGGTACCTGGCTTCCAGCCTAATGATCCTCTGTTCTTCTTCACTAATTGTACCTAACCATCAATCATGTGATAATGGAGAAATGTGGAGGAGCCTCAGGGTGTAGATTTATAAATTTTATTTCAAAATTCCTAGGTTCCACACTGCAACTTCACATTTAATCTGTGTCAAGAGCTATCCTTCAAGATTTCATAAAATATTCTACCTCAAAAGAGACCGTGGGAAAGGTCTCATCTACTCTACAGTTCTCTTAAATCTACTGAGACCATTATCTCTGAGGAGTTGATTAACCATTACTCAAAAATAAGAGATTTCATGAATAGATGTGACTGGGACATCCTGGGTTAATCATAAAAAATCATGTTTCTGTTCTGCAGAATTCTCAGCCTTTAGCAGGTGATAGAAAATGTGAGAGCAGATGGTGTTGACAGCATTTCCTGAACGCTTTTTTTTTTCCACAGAACCCTATTGGTCATGCTATTCCTTTGCAAACAAGTTGTATTTTGGAAAGTACAGGTATAATAGAAACTTGGTTTTACTGAGGAGAGAACTAAGGCAAAGGGAATTGTAGTAGTATCAGAAGTTAAATAGTTGGTCAGTTCATGATAACAGATACTGAGTAAAAGAAGGAGCTCAGTGAATAGAATTTTACTCAGTGTAACATGTTACCATCCTTTATAGCTCACATAATAACAAAAATGTACTTGAGTATAAAACAGGAAGCCATGCACACACATATTTATTTCATACTTTTAAAGATGTCCCTCATGAACCCTCCTACACTGTTGGTGGGAATGCAAGCTGGTGCAACCCCTTTGGAAAACAGTATGGAGGTTCCTCAAACAGTTGAAAATAGAGCTACCACATGATCCGGCAATTGCACTACTGGGTATTTACCACAAAGATACAAATGTAGGGACCCGAAGAGGTACGTGCACCCCAATGTTTATAGCAGCAATGTCCACAATAGCAAAACTGTGGAAAGAACCAAGATGTCCATCGACAGATGAATGGATAAAGAAGAGGTGGTATATATACACCATGGAATATTATGCAGCCATCAAAAGGAATGAGATCTTGCCATTTGCAACGACGTGGATGGAACTGGAGGGTGTTATGCTGAGTGAAATAAGTCAATCAGAGAAAGACATGTATCATATGACCTCACTGATATGAGGAATTCTTAATCTCAGGAAACTGAGTGTTGCTGGAGTGGTTGGGGGTGGGAAGGATGGGGTGGCTGGGTGATAGACATTGGGGAGGGTATGTGCTATGGTGAGCGCTGTGAATTGTGCAAGACTGTTGAATCACAGATCTGTACCTCTGAAACAAATAATGCAATATATGTTAAGAAAAAGAAGAAGAAGATAGCAGGAGGGGAAGAATGAAGGGGAGTAAGTCGGAGGGGGAGATGAACCATGAGAGACGATGGACTCTGAAAAACAAACCGAGGGTTCTAGAGGGGAGTGGGGTGGGAGGATGGGTTAGCCTGGTGATGGGTATTAAAGAGGGCACGTTCTGCATGGAGCACTGGGTGTTATGCACAAACAATCATGGAACACTACATTAAAAACTAATGATGTATGGTGATTAACATAACAATAAAAAATTATTAAAAAAAATAAAGATGTCACTCATTACATTATAGACCATACAGAAAACTCACTCATTGTTTATGGCACAAATGATATGGCTCTTGAATTAAATTTCTATTTGACCTCTGGAATACAATACAGTAGATACATTTTACTGGGACCATTATCCTCATGCATAGAAATGTTTTAATAACTTACACATATATATTAACAGTCTTTGACCTATGAAATAAAAGTTTAGACCATTGAACACACACTTTTTTTTTTTCAGATGAGGACATTGAATAGAGACCCATCTTAAACAGCAAGATCTCACAATTTAATTTGTGTGCCAGAGCTGGGATAGAAACCTCGTTCTCTTTATTCCTGTAGCACAGGGTTTCCAATCCTGTGATTGGGATTACCATACAGAATCATTGGCAATGGCCGCAATACCATATTTGTGGTTAAATTTCCATTTATTTTTGTAGGATGGGGGACAATCCTAGAAAACAAAAACCACATGCAAACACAAACAAATACATCATTCCCTGGCTATGGGAATCCACCACTATAGGCTATGTCTATTACATGCGTCAGGGCCCCTAAATTCAGCTGGTGTAAGACAACTCTATCACCAGTTAATGCTTCTACCTGTCACAAGACAGAATTGAACAAAGCCATTTTGCTGTGTATCAAAGTTTAGTGTGCTGAATTCTGTGCGGAGAGACAGGATTGACCCTGAAGCAGAATAAACCTCTTGTCTATCTGCAAGATTAATACTCAGGACAAAATCAGCATAAGGCCTGAAACAGACTTGAACCTACAACCTAAGAAAAGAATGCTAGACCTTTACTAGAACTGGATTCTCTAGGTACTAAATAAATTAATCTTGTAAAATTGACTTGATAAAATTCAAGTATCCTAAGAGGCTTATGGTTATTTCTGAGATTGGAACTAAGTTAAACTAAGAGGACAGCTAGGTAAATGAAGAATAGAATCACCTAATGAATTTTGTCCCATTTTAGTAGAAATAGTCATGATAAACCCTACATTTTTTTCTTAAATTTATAAATAATAAAGATGTTAAAGCTGCCCAGAGCTAGGGTGTATACTTTTGTTTTCTCTTACAGCTTCCCAAGAACTGATTTTAGTTAAATTTTCAATTTTTTTAATATCAAATACCTACTTTTTTTTTACATGTTGAACCTCAGAGAAATCACTGTGAAGGAGGAAGAATAAATTTAATATATTTGCATAATGCAATTTAGAGAAATCTTTAAAGCTACTTAAATCACTTTTTTTTCTTCAGTTGCTATGTCCAAAGGACAGACATGTGAAACACATAAGGTCCTAGATAGTGGAAAAGTCTATTCACAGCTGTCTCAGTTTCAGGTTTTAGATTTTAATCCAGGGCCAGTTTCAGTCTTATTTTAATTGAAAGCTTTCATCTGATCTATGAAGCAATAAGATTCCAGCAGATAGAATTCATTGAAGGAAATAGCAAATAAATGCTATCATTGCAGAAAGCTAACATCTCTGAGCTATTAAGAGAAATCATTCATAGGATCATGTCATCTGCTCAAAAACTGTTGAAGTTGTTGTCATTCAACATAATTTTATTTATTTAATTTTATTTTTAAGATTTTATGTATTTATTTGAGAGAGAATGAGAGCCAGAGAGCACGAGAGGGAAGAGCGTCAGAGGGAGAAGCAGACTCCCTGCTGAGCAGGGAGCCCTATGTGGGACTCGATCCCGGGACTCCAGGATCATGACCTGAGCCGAAGGCAGTTGCTTAACCAACTGAGCCACACAGACGCCCTCAATCAACATAATTTTAAACCATCTAAGATTATTGGAAAAACATATTTTAAGTATTTAATTGTTCCTGTCTCTTCAGTAGTAATTGGTTACATGAGTGAGAATAGAACCAGCCCTGTCTTGGAGACGTGAAACAAATTTGCCACCCAAGTCCTTCATGAGAAGGAAAAACACTTCAGGCCCAGGTGCCTGGCCTGGGTGTGATTAGAGTAAAAGGTCTTTAAATGTGTGTGTGTGTGTGTGTGTGTGTGTGTGTGTGTGTGTGTGTGTTTTCTATAACCTTCCCTAAGTGATTATCTGACAGTGTCAACTGAGTCTCTGAGATCCACATTGCTTTGAGATGATTCCTACAGATTTCATGTAAGACTCAATTTTAGTATTTTTGCTAAAATTCATAGGACATATCTATAGGGGCTTTTCCTAAAAACATGTAAATACACATATACATATTTATAAAGAAAATAGCAGAATCAGAATCATAAGGGAAGCACAACACTTGGGAAAGGATCTGCTAATAGAATACGGTGTCTTTCTAATGAGCAAATATTGTGTTCAAAATGTCATGAAAAGATAAACTCGCCTTCTTGTTCCACTTTTGTTTTTGCTATGTGGAGAAATTGTGCATTTTCTTAATATAATGGAATTGTACCTGCTGCAAACTAGCATTCTTGCTATGCTGTGTCTCAACATAGGCTTTTACCTGACAATTCTCTGGGTCGCTCTTTCTGGAGATCCTACTAAATTAAAACTGTGACAGTGTTATTTTTCCCCCATTTGCTAGCCTCCCTGTCCTTGGGATGGGGTGAGACAAGAAATGTAGGAAAGATGACTTTTGTTACTTAAAGGGGAAAAAACTACTTTTAATGTTTCTCTAGGTTCTTAAAGTTCCTACTAAACTTTGACTGAGTTATTCAGCATCTCATTTTTCCAGATGGGTAAAATATTTCCCAGATCTATCTGAACCATTGCAACACTTAGGTAGCCCCTCAATTTAGGTGTGTTAATATAGCCACTGTTACCATTATTGCTTAAGCTCCCATTTCCTGAGAATCAACAACATGTTTAGCACTTTGCCAGAAAATTTAGGTGTACCTCATATGATTGAGGTAAGTAGGTGCCTATGTTCTCTAGAGTAGTCTACCATTTACAGTAATAGCTCAGTGTCTTTGAGAAATTACTTTCTGGGATTATTATTAGTAGTATTTTTTCATGTATAAAATTCTTCTAGTATCATCAACCTTATAGGTGTGTGTGTTTTGTATTGGAAGTGCATAGCCCATTACCTGAAACATGGTAAGCTCTTAGTTAAGGGTTTCCTGTGATAATCATTGCTGTTCATTTCCCCTTTTATAGGAAGAAAGGAGCAATGCAGGTAAATAATTTAATAAGAGCCATAGTCAAAAATCAAATCCAGAGGAAATTGTGGTAAGATGGTAGAGTAGGAAGCACCCATTCAGAACTGTTACCCTGGCAGAATCTGTCCCATGTGACAATTTTCTAGTCTATTAAAGGCCTTCAACTTCCAAGGGAAAGGTTGGATAGTTAATCATAACTAATTTCACTCAAAGCCAACTTTTAACGAGGCAGCAGCTACTCATCACCCAGGCCATAGCCCTAGGGTTGGCAGCTGTGAATGTACTTTTGGGACAACTTGAGCATAGCTTTCAGGAGCCAGGGTGGTCAATAAAGATTTTGTTCTACAAATATCAAGGATCCATGTTCTGATGGCTAATTGCTACTTCTGCTAAATGCTGCTTCTGATCAAGGAGATAGAGACAAAGAGGCAGGCAGCCATTCTTGTTGCACTTCTGTGTGTTAGATTAAAATGTCCAGTTTTCAACAACAAAAACACTACACAAAAAACACAGTATTGCCAATTATAAGGGGGGGGAGGAATGACCAACTATCCCAGAGAAATACTTGATGGCAGATCTACTAAACAAGGACTTTAAAAGTTTCCTTAAATAAATACTCAAAGAACAAATGATAAACATGGAGAAAGTAAAATTATGAATAAGATAGAAATATTAAATATAAAATCTACAGGAAATGATGGAACTGAAAAGTACAGTAAGTGAAATGAGAAATTCGCTAGAGGGATTCAAAGGCAGATTCAAACAGAAGAGTTGGTGAACTTTATAATTTCAGTTGTCTTATCTTCAAGTTTGAGGAACAAATCTCTATTTGAGATAGATGAAAAGGTTGAAGACCAGGAGAACCTACAGGACCCATGGAACACCATAAGTAGACACATGTACTGTAGATGTTCTTGAAGAAAGGAAGAGGCAGAGGGAATATTTGAAGCAATAATGGCTGATAATTTCATGAATTTGGGAGCTGTGAATATAAATATCCAAGAAGTTCAACTAACTACACGTAGGATAAACTAAAGGACAGCCACATTGGATTCTATAAAATTAAACTGAAAGACAAGGATAATTTTGCAAGCAGCAAGTAAAGTGAGACTCATCACACAAAAGGGATCCTCAGTAAGAATATCAGCAGATTACTTGTTAGAAACCTTGGAGGCCAGAAGGCAGTGGACTTAAATACTTAATGTACTAAAAGAAATATAATAAATTATCCTATATTTGGTAAAACTTCTTTAAAAGTGAGGTAGGAATTAGGACATTCCCACATAAACAGAAGATGAGCGTTGGTTACTGCTAGATTTGCATAGTGAGAAATGCCAGACAGTCCTGAAGGTTGGAGTGAAGACACCAGTCACAGCACATGGGTTCGAGTAAGGGGATACATGGGCTGCTATAAAAGCTAGTATCATAACTCTGGTTGGTGAACCTAAATTTTGTTTTCAAAACTGATGCATTCCAAAATTTTTTGATGTTCAATGTATAAAAATATATTTTGATCAATTTAAGGCATTGGGATAAATTTGTAAAGAAGCAGCACTTTGTATGTTATTGAAGTTAAAATACTATAAATTTCAAATTACAGCATTGTACTTTCAGGATTATGTAATGTAATCCCAATGGTAAACACAAAGAAAAGAGCTATAGAAGGTAAACACACAAAATTAAGACACTTCACTACAAAAAATCAAACACAAGCCACCATCTTACAGGGAATAAGAAAAAGTTACAAAGATTTTAAAAAAGTGGCAAAAGTTTCTTAACAGTAAATAATTACATGTAAATGGATTATCCTTTCTGATCAAGAACAGATTGGTAGGATGAATTAAAAAAAAATTCAACTATATGCTATATTGAGTCACTTTAGATCCAAAGACACAAATAGGTTGAAAGTAAAAGTAGGGGAATATCTAATTCAATCATTTTAATGCCGATGGACATGTGGATAGTTGTTTCTCAGTTTTTTGTATCTGTGTGTGCATGCTGTAACAAATGTTGCTATATTTCAATGTTTGCTTTTTCCTTAACATTTTTGATGTGCTTATGTCTAAGTGTGAACTTGCTAGGCCTTCATATATGCTGTTGATAAGCTTCATTAGATAATCTTGAGTTGTGTGCCAAAGTGTCTGTGCCAATTTAACTCACCAGCAGTGTATATTTAGTACGCAAGTTTATTCACATTCTTAGTGGTATTTCATAGTCAAAAGTTATCCTTTCATTTAAGCCTTTCATGTTTAATTTACACTTCTATGATATCTACAGTTAAGGATCTCTTCATTAATTTAATGGGTATTTTGGTATCCTTTTTCATAAAGAGCTAAATCTGTATACTTTCTACTGGGTTTTATGACTTACTGATTTATAGATGTCCCTCATATATTCTAAATACAACACCTTTGTCAGATATATCTAAAAAATTAGTAGTCTTTTACTCCTAATAATATGTTGTGAAGAATGTAAGTTTTTGTTTTGCTAAATTTGGATTTACCAATTTTCCTTTAGTTTTTGTGTCCTATTGGAAAGATTTACTCACTCTGTAATCAAAATGATGTCTTTTAGTTTTCTTTAAAAAATATTTTTTACTACTTTCCATTCTTATTTAGATCTGACATCTGTTTGAAACCTTAAGTGAGATAAGGATCTAGATATAATTCTTAAAAACCTAATGTGTCTAACTGAGAAGACCATCTTCTCCCCACTATACTACAGTATCATTTCGGTGATACCAGATAAATTTATAGTCCTTCCTAGATTCTGTATATTTCGTTGTGTATCTGTCATTTACTACGATCATGACATACTACCATAGCTTTGAACTAAGTTTTTGGTATTCTATATTTGCTTTCTTCAACATTTCCGTTGGTAATCTTGGGTCTTTGAATTTCCATTTGAACTTTGGAATTAACTTGACAATTTCTACAATAACTAACATGCACACGTAAATTGCTGAAATTTTAACAGGGGTGAACTGAATATAAAGGTTGACTTGAGGATAACTTTTATCTGTATGTAACTGTTACATACATATATTGTATATATAAATAAAATTGATTGTAGACTATTGAATGAACCATGTATTCTGTAACTTTATGACATAGACCAATTAATATTAAGGCTTCACCTGAACATTAGTTTGGTTTTCTTAGATAAGTAGACTTGTCTTCTAGACATAATAGTGCAGTTTTTTTCAACTTCATAGGATATTAGTGTTTGTTTTACTTGCTAATACTCAGTATAATATTAAACAAAAGTTGTAATAATAGACTTTGTGTTGCCTACTCTCAAGAGGGGAACCTTTCGATATTTCAGTATTGGGAATAATGAAGGATAATGTACAAAGTGGCAGCAACAAAGTCTAGTTGTAAGTGTGGGGGTAGAAACCTATGTTTTTCCTAACATTCAACTATTTTTCTTACTCGTGTCTCTCTCTCCCTTTTTGTTTTTTGTTTTTTTTATTTTTTTATGAAACACTCTGGGCCTGTGCCATGAGTACTCATGCTATTGGTAGACCTGTGACTCTTTTTCCCTGAAATGAAGTCACCTATCCAGGTAATATGGAGAGATAATACGAAAATGGTATTCACTTCCAGATGATGTGTAATCATGGCAAAGAAGTCATGGCTGAGTTCAAATTCTTTTCCTACACAAATTGATGCCCAAGAAAATATATATTTCTTTTATGTCTTTCATTGGCCATCCCTGGGTCCACAGGAATAAGCCACTTCACCTCAAACACTTCCTCACCCTGTTCTATGCCCACTGCTTTGGATCTCCTAGGTCCTCTTTTTCTCCACTTGGTATGAAATTTGTGTAAATTTCCCAGGTCAGTGGCTTTCAGGACTTTTGGGGGGGGGGGTCTTTCAAGTAGGTATGAAACCTCTATTTCTCTGGATTCTTTGGCATGTGAAGGAATTCATGTCTTCAAGTCCCATATCTTTACCTCTCAACCCTTGAACAGATTCTGTCCTAGAATGCTCTGCTCTACTATAAAAATTCTCCGGGTTCAGTTTTTGTCTCATTCAGGCCAACAATTGGTCCCATGAATAAAATTCAAGTAAAATATAAAAGCTAAGAAACATGTGCATAACTCACATTCTGAGTAGAGGAAGATTAGCAAGTGATCTTTAAAATTCTATTTTCTCACAGTTTGCCATTGTTCAACTGAGAAGGCAAAGCTGCAGGGTCTCTTAATATGGTGGTAATTAATACTCAATGTGTGATGTCTTACTTTATTCAATTTATACTTAGTAAGCCCTGCCAAAATGCAATAAAGAGAAAATTTAAAAAGGCAAGAAGGCATAAATTATTAAGCTTTCTTCCCCCTGAAGCATGATTTTAAATAATACCCAGTGCAATGTCATCTAGGGCATTTGGAGATTGCACAGTTGAATATTTTGGCTGAGGTTCATTGCACAGGCAGGAGTAATGCAAGTTAGATATATCTTTCTTTGAATATGACTATATGGGTGCACAAGGAAGGATGTCAGATGCCTTTCATCTGTCCCAAGAGTTCAGTTGGTGAGAAATGTCTGAAGATCAGTGACGGTAGGGACTAGGGGTCATACTTGCCCTCAATCTCAAGCAGGCTGCCAAAGTGGATTTCTTGAAAGTAGCATCTAGGGAAGAGAACTAGTAGCTTAAGGCCTTCAATTCCCTCAAGCTCCATGATTAAGAAGGAAATTAATCTGTCCTGGAGGCCATCTGTACTTGTCTGAATTTCCTTATCAATACTCTGGCTTCTATTTGGATGGTGTCTATATATATTTTTCTGGGAATACTACTACTTTTCCTGTGGAGAAGGGAAGCAACACAGGGTAGAAGGCACTGGCATGAAAAACAGGTGAGGGAGAAAGAATGAGCAGAGAACAAGGAGAGTATATCTATCACCAAGATTCCTAAAAATAAGGAGAAGAGATATAGACAGTGGTAGAGGTAAAGAGATGCTATTCCCTGCAGAGTTCATATGGTAAGAAAAGGAAAAGGGAAACTGGCATTTTCCCCCATACTAAGAAATGGGAGAGCACACAGAACAGGGAAAAATTGACTTTTTATCCAAGTTTAGATTCTAATGATAAAAACTAGATTTGGGCTTCCACACATCATCTTTGTGTGTCTGATTTGAACTGGCACAGAGCAACTGACATGGTAAGGGAAATGAATGGGATTAGCCTAGTGATTATTTCAGAAAATGGGCAGGCTTCTCAACTATGTAAGAAAGAGAACTTCTTGGGGGGTGCCTGGGTGGCTCAGTCATTAAGTGTCTGCCTTCGGCTCAGGTCATGATCTCAGGGTCCTGGGATCAAGCCCTGCATTGGGCTCCCTGCTCAGTGGGAAGCCCGCTTCTCCCTCTCCCACTCCTCCTGCTTGTGTTCCTTCTCTCTCTCTCTCTCTCTCTCTGTCAAATAAATAAATAAATAAATCTAAAAAAAAAAAAGAAAACTTCTTGGTCATTACCTTAGTCTTCCACAATTCCTTGCACTCCCATACTTACCATCGCAGGTAAGATATTTGATAAACCATTTTGATCAATCAAATCATTGTGCATTAATTTCTTTTTTATTCATTTTCCCCCTGCTATATATGTAGACCTGAAATAATTCTAAAAAGGAAAACAAAGTTTTAGACTTAAAAAAATTATGTGATTTGTGTAAGTAAAATAAGCAGCGCATAAAAACTGTGATCCTGGTACATCCTTATTCAGATTAATTGGAGAAGGGTTTAGTAAGGAATTGGGCCTTGAGGAATGTGAAGAACTTGGATATATGAAGAGAAGTGGAGGAGGAATATGAGCCTGAGTAAAGTTCTGGTGTTTAGGAGGAAATACTCTATGTGTAGAACCCATTCTGGCTCAATCAGGATATTCATAAAAACATCTCCAGTTACCTGAGCCCTAAACCACCTCTCACTTATACATGTTTTGACAACTCCTAAAGTTTTAGATTATTGATTTATATGCTATTAGCAAAATTATAGATAACTTGGGTTCATTAATTATGATTTTTAACTTTTTTTAATCCCTAGGTTGGTAATGTGATGAGAAGGATTGACTTTTAACTTCCTATGTATCACATAGCCATTTTCACTAAAGTTATCATGTTGTACATTACATTCCTAGTATTTATTAATCTTATAACTGGAAGTTTGTACCTGGTGACCATTTTCCTCTAATTCTTCCTCCCCATCTGCTTCTGGTGATTACAGCTCTGATCTTTTTTCTAGAAGTTGTTTAGATTCCACATATAAAGACAAATATTATATGATTTCACTTACAAGTCTGATACATTTCTCATGAAATAATGCCTGCACAGCCTATTCGTGCCCTTGCACATAGTAGGATATACTAATTTTCTTGGCTACATAATACTCTAGTGTGTATCTGTGTGTGTGTGCACATGCCACTACTTTTTAATTTATCCATCAGTGGACACTTGGGTTGTTTCCATGTCTTGGCTATTGTAGATAATGGTGCTATGAACATGGGGGTACAGATATATTTTTGACTTAGTGTTTTCAGTTCTTATGGATATATTCCCATAATTAGAACTACTGAATTATATGGTATTTTTATTTTTAAGTTTTTGAGCATTCTCCAAACTGTTCTTCAGAGTGTTTACCAATTTACACAGTACACATTTTACAACAGTGCACAAGGATTCCCTTTTATCCACATTTATGCTAGAATTTTTCTCTTTTTGATTATGGACATTCTCACAGGCATGAGGTGATATCTTATTGTGGTTTTAATTTGTATTTCCATCATGACTAGTGATATTACACATCTTTTCATGTATCTGTGGGCCTTTCATATGTTTTTTTGAGAGAGAAGTCTATTCAGGTCCTTTGACCATTTTTTAATTGCATTGTGTCTTTTTGCTATTAAGTTGCAGGAATTTCTTATTTTTGATAATTCTTTATCATATATATGCAACTGTTTTCCATTCCATAGGTTTTCTTACTTTGTTTCTTTTGCTACACAAATGCTTTTTTAGTTTGATGTAGCCATACTTGTTTGTTTTTGATTTTGTTGTTTGTGTTTTAAATGTAATAACCAAAAAATTGTTACCAAGATTCACATCTAGAAGCTTTATCCCTTTGTTCTAGGAGTTTAATGGTTTCAGGTTTTACATTTAAATACTTAATTATTTTGAATTAATTTTTGTAAGTAGTATAACATAGGGGTCCAGAATTCATTCATTATTTTACATGTGACTATCCAATTTTCCCAGCACCATTTATGAAAAGACTCACTCCTTTGAGTATTCTTGCCTCCCTTGTCAAATATTAGTTACCTGAACATACTTGGATCTATTTCTGGGCCCCAGAGCCAGTTTCATTGGTCTATGTATTTTTATCACTATCCTACTATTTTGATTACTATAGCTTCATAATATGGCTTAAAATCTGAAGTGTGATGCCTCCTGCTTTGTTCTTTCTCAGAATTTCTTTGGCCTTTTTTGGGGCCTTTTTTGGTTACATGTAAATATTAGAAGGTTTTTTTTTTCCCTTGGTTAAAAACAAACAAACAGACAAAAAACAAAACAAACAAAACCTTAATAGGAATTGCATTGAATCTGTAGACGGCATTTTGTAGTACTGACATTTTAACAATATTTCTTCCAATCCATAAACACAAGATACCTTTTAATTTATGTCTTCTTGAATTTGTTTCATCGGTGTCTTGAACTTTTTGGAATGGAGATCTTATACTTCCATTACCTCCTAAGCATTTCGTTGTTTCTTGATGCTATTGTAAATGGGATTAATTTATTTTTCAGAAAATTCACTGTTAGTGATAGAAATGCTAATCTTTATAAACTTTGTATACTGCAACTTTACCAAATTCATTGATTAGATCTAATAGTCTTTATGGTTTTCTATATATGATCATGTCATCTGCAAATAGAAACAATTCTACTTCTTCCTTTCCAATTCTGATGCCTTGTCTTTTTTCTTGCCTGACTTGTCTATCTAAGACTTCCACTACTATATTGTATAGAAGTGAGGAGAATGGGCACCCTTTCCTTGTTACTGATCCTAGAAGAAAAGCTTTCAACTTTTCACGGTTGAGTAGGATCTAACCTGTGGGATTGTGATATATGGTCTTCATTATGTTGAGATATTTCTCTTTTGTCTAAGAGTTATTAATCATAAATGGATGCTGAATTTTATCAAATGCTGCTGCTTCATGTATTGAGATGATAGTATGATTCTTTCTATTAATGTGATGTGTCATATTGATTTGTACATGTTGAACCATCCTTGCATCCCAGCTTGATCATGGCAAATGATCCTTTTAATGTGCTGCTGAATTCAGTTTGCTAATACTGAGAATTTTGCATTATATTTATCAAGGATATTGGGTGATCATTTTCTATTCTAGCAGTGTCCCTTTCTGATTTTAGTATCAGGATAATTGTTGACCTCATAAAATGAGTTTGGGAGTGTTCCGACCTCTTAGATATTTTGGAAGAGTTTGAGAGGAATTGGTGTTAAGTTTCTTTGGTAAAAGATCAGTAAAATCATCTCAGTCACGGTTTTGCTTCATTGGGAGATTTTAAATTATTGATTCAATCTACTTACTACTAACTGATCTATTCATATGATCTATTTCTTCCTGATTCAGTCTTGGTAGATTGAATGTTTCTAAGAATTTTTCTTTAAATCTAGATTCTTCAGTTTGGTGGTATATCGTTATTCATTATAGCCTCTTATGATCAGTTGTATTTCTGTGGTATTTGTAGTTATGTCTCCTTTTTCATGTGTAGCTTTGTTGATTTGGGTTTCCTTTTTTCCCTTGGTTAGTTTAGCTAATGGTTTGTCAACTTTGTTAAAATTTTCACAGAACCAAATATCAGTTATTTTTTTTCTATTTTTCTGTTCTATTTCACTTCTGTTCTAATCTACGTTATTTTTTCTGCTAAATTTGGGCTAAGATGATCTAGTTTAAGGTATTAAGATGTTTATTTAGGGTATTTCTTTTTAATGTGCACAATTATTTCTATAAACTTCCCTGTTAGAACTGCTTTTGCTGCATCTCAAAAGCTGGTATATCATGTTTCAATTTTCATTTAAGAAGCCTTATTTCTTTTAATGTATTCTTTCATCCATTGGTTGTTCAGGAGATCATTATTTTCCATGTGTTTATGAATTTTCTAGTTTTCTTCTAGTTGATTTCTAACTTCATGCCATTGTGGTCAGAGAATATACTTGATAGGATTTCATTCTTGAATTTCCTAAAACTTGTTTTGAGGCCTAACATGGCTTATCCTAGAATGTATTCTATGTGCACTTGAAAAAAATGTGTAATCTGCTGTCATTGGGTAGAATGTTCTGTACATGTTAGGTTCATTTATTCTACAGTGTTGTTCAGATATGTTTCCAGTTGATTAACTCTCTGAATGATGGGTTCGTTAATGTAAGTGGGGTACTAAAATCCTCAACTGTTATTGTTATTATATTGTTCATTTTTCCTTTTAGCTCTACTTTTCACTTTGCATATTTAGATGCTCTAATGTTGGGTATATAGTTACAATTGTTATATCTTCTTGATGGTTTGATTTCCTTACCATTATGAATGGCCTTTTTGCTGCTTTTTACCATTTTTAATTCAGTCTATTTTATCTTTTATAACACTCCCTTTTGTTTTGTTTTCCATTTTCTTGAAGTGACTTTTTTCCATCCCTCTTCAGTATTAGTCAATGTAGGAATCTGTTTTTGTTGTTGTTTATTTTATTTTTTATTTTGTTATGTTAGTCACCATACAGTACATCATTAGTTCTTTTTTTTTTTTTAAGATTTTATTTATTTATTTGACAGAGAGAGACACAGCCAGAGAGGGAACACAAGCAGGGGGAGTGGGAGAGGGAGAAGCAGGCTTCCCGCAGAGCAGGGAGCCCGATGTGGGACTCGATCCCAGGACCCTGGGATCATGACCTGAGCCGAAGTTAGACACTTAACGACTGAGCTACCCAGGCGCCCACATCATTAGTTCTTGATGTAGTGTCCCATGATCCTTCGTTTGCGTATAACACCCAGTGCTCCATGCAATACCTGCCCTCCTTAAGACTCATCCCCCCACCTACTCCCCTCTAAAACCCTCAGTTTCTTTCTCGGAGCCCATAGTCTCTCATGGTTCATCTCCCCCTCTGCCTCCCCCCCCTTCATTTTTCCCTTCCTTCTCCTAGTGTCCTCCATGCTCTTCCTTATGTTCCACAAATAAGTGAAACCATATGATAGTTGACTTTCTCTGCTTGACTTATTTCGCTGAGCATAATCTCCTCCAGTCCCATCCATGTTGATGTAAAATTTGCGCTACATTTCTACCTTTGGGGTAAATACCCAGTAGTGCAATTGCTAGGTCATAGGGTAGTTCTATTTTTAACTTTTTGAGGAACCTCCAAACTGGTTTCCAAAGTTGCTGTACCAACTTGCATTCCCACCAACAGTGTAAGAGGGTTCCCCTTTCTCAACAACCTCTCCAAAATTTGTTGTTTAAAATCCACTCATCTATTTTATACTGTTTGGAGAATTTAATTGGACTACATTTAAAGTAATTGTTGATAGGTAAGGACTTAATATTGCCAATTTGTTAGTTGTTCCTGGTTGTTATGTAGATCTATTGTTCTTTGTATCTTATTCCGCTGCATTTTTTCCCCCCATATTTTGATGTTTTTGGTATTAGTAGGACCTCTTTATCAAGTTCTTTTATATAATTACTACAGGCTTTTCCGTTGTTACCATGAAGTTTATATAAAATATTTTTAAATCATGATACCCTATTTTAAGCTGATACCAACTTCAATAGAATTCCTAAACTTTACACTTTTATTTCCCCTCCTCCTTAGAATTTAGATTATTACTGTTATAGTTCATGTTTTTTTATATTGTATAATAAATTTTGTGGCTATGGTATTTTTTACTACATTTTTTAAAACCCTTTATTTTATTTTGTTTTAATTTTATTTTATTATGTTATGTTAGTCACCATACATTACATCATTAGTTTTTGATGTAGTGTTCCATGATTCATTGTTTGTGTATAACACCTAGTTCTCATTCAATACATGCCCTCTTTAATACCCATAACCAGGCTAACCCACTCCCTACCCCCTCCCCTCTAGAACCCTCAGTTTGTTTCTCAGAGTCCATAGTCTCTCATGGTTTGTCTCCCCCCCGACTCCCCCCTTCATCTTTCCCTTCCTACTATCTTCTTTTCTTTAACATATAATGTATTATTTGTTTCAGAGGTACAGGTCTGTAATTCAACAGTCCTACACAATTCACAGTGCTCACCATAGTTTAAAAACCTTTAAACTAGAGTTTTAAGTGAACTATGCATCACTATTACCAAATTACAGAATCTAACTTTGACTATATATGTATCATTACCAAGGCATTTTACACTACTTCTTTGTGTTTTCGTGATAATTAGCATTCTTATATTTCTACTCAAAGAACTACTTTTGACATTTCTTGTAAGGCAAGTCTAGTGATAACACATTCCCTCAGCTTTTTCTTAAGATTTTATCCCTCCATTTCTGAAGGATGGCTTCACAGTTACAGGATTCTTATCCATTCTTTTTTCCCCCCAATATTTTGGATATTTCTTCACATTCTTTCCTGGCCTGAATTGTGTCTGTTGAGAAAACTACCACTAGTTTTATGACTGTTCTTTGTATATAACTTTTGTCTTTTGCAGTTTTTAGGATTCTTTGTCTTTGACTTTTGATAATTATAATGTGTCTTAGTAGTGCAGCCCTATTCAGATTCAACCTACTTGGGGTCTTTTAGTCTTCATGGATTGGGAGGTCCATTTCTCTTCCCTGGTTGAGGACATTTTCAGCTGTCCTGTAAATATACTTCCTGTCCCTTTCTCTTTCTGGAATTGTCACCCTGTGAATGTTTGTTTTCATTGTGTCCTATAAAGCTAGTTGACTTTCTTCACTTTTTGATATTCTTTTCTCTTTTTGTTCCTCTGACTGGATGAGTTCTGATATCCTCTCCTCCAGGGTACTGATTCTCTTTTTTGCATGGTCAAGACTGCTTTTGAAACTATTGAATTCTTCAATCACTTTTTTCAGCTCTAGAATATTTTATTTTTTGATGGTTTCTATTTCTTTGTCTAACTTGTTTGTTCATGCATTATTTTCCTAATTGAGTATAGTTGTCTGTGTTCTTAGTTCATTAAGAGGATTCTTTAAGAGGAGTATTCTGAATTCTTTGACAGTTCATAGATTTCCATTTCTTCAAGATCTTTATTAGTTTCATATATTGTCACATTTTTTAATCTTTGATTCTTTACATCATATCTATGCATTTGAGTAACTAGGTTCCTTTTCCAGACTTCATAGGTTTGCTTTGAAGAGCTAGGCTTTCCCCAGTCTGCTCAGTTTGGATTTTTGGTTGTGTCTGCTGATAATGTCCTTGGGCAGGTGGGGCCTGCTATTGTCTAATTTGGGGTGAGGCAACTGTTTGAGTTCTGAGGTCAGGCATGGGGGTGGTGCTGGTTTGGTTCCCCACCTAAGTTGGGCTCCACCATTACCTGGATTCTCTGGCCAAGCTTACTAAATAGTGAGGACTTGGTATCTTATTCAGTAATCTATGGGGTTATGAATTAGTTTCCCTGAACTGGCATGGGGTCAGAACAGGACCCAGGGCTTATACAACTCATTGTTTAGGGACCCAAATTAGGCAAGAGTATAAACTGAATTTCCTGGTCAGTGAGTCCATCAATGTTGCTCTGCAGATGGAGAAAGCCATAGTCTATCCTTCAAGTGCCACTGCACATATGACTGCTGGATGGACTACATAGCTTCCCTTGTATTCTGGTTAGGTTCCCTGGTCAGGCAGGCTGAAGGCTATATGCAGCAATGATCAGGACTACCAATTAGTCTAGGTGCCTGTGGAAAATTGGGAGCAGCTACTCTAAAGGTGACTTAAGTTTTATTTGTTTTCTTAACTCAGGCTGACTTGAACCCTAAATTCCATGGTTGAGCAGGTTCATTGGTTTGCCTGCCTTTGTCTCCAATGCCATTGGCTTTTACATCTTCCAGGCATTCTATCCAGCCCTTCTGATCAGATTTTACCAGGTGATGCTCTCCATAGTAGGTGGGTTGTGACTCAGCAACTAGCCTGGGTGTGGACAAACTAGGATCTAGGGCCACTAAAAATCCTCATTTGATGATTGAAATCAGGCGGATTTGCAACCACTTGAGTTTCCCTGGTAAGAGTGCCTCACTGACTTGGTTCTGAAGTGAGTAAAGCCACTGGTTGGGATTACTACTTGGGCATTACACATAAATTTAATTCTACCAAGACCTGTGTGCTATTTGTTACAGGACTTCCTTCCCTTCTCCTTCACACTCAGATTTCCAGTGGTTGAGTCCTACACATTCCCCTGCAGTCCCTTTGGGGTGAGATCAGAGTGAAGGCTTCCACAAAGTGACCCGCAATACTGGGGGTAGGAGGCTGTCCCTCTTGGTTATTTTCCCACTGGGGAAATGAGGCTCAGAGCGACCTCTACACATGGTTCTGCACCAGCTTGGGGGTAGGGGCAATGTGGTCATTTTGTAGATATTTCTCTTATCTATCTAAGGTAGTCTTTCTTGGATTCTGGTGCAGGAGGTGCATCAGCTTCACCCCCATCTTCTAGGATTTTTCTCAGTGTTGTTTTGACTAAATGTTCTTATGGGGTGGGGGCTAAGTTAATACTGACCTGTCTCCATCCTATGTCACTCTCCTTGAATTAGTTCTTATTGTTAATGACACTCAGTGTCCCCACTACATCTTCAGGGTGCTTATGTGGGAGGAGGATTAGAGGAACTTGAAACTACCAGTTTGTCATACTTTAAAATATGAATATTTGTCATAGAAAATATTTGTCCAAGAAAATATTTAAAATTTGGTGATTTGGCCAAGAAGATATTTAAAATTTTGGTGATTGTAGCATTCCTTATAATAGAAAAGAATAGGAAATAACAAAAATTACCCCAAATAAAAGAATAACTAAACGATGGTATGTCAGTATAATAGAATATTACACAACTGTCAAAGAGCATGAGGTTGAACTATATAACATAAAAATTACCATTACGTAAAAGTGGAAATTTATGGAACAATATAAATAATCTGAAACCATTTACTAAATTCTTAAGTAACACTGTATACATGTGGCACCTGGGTGGCTCAGTTGGTTAAGCATCCAACTCTTGGTTTCATCTCAGGTCACAGTCTCATGGTCATGGAATAGAGCCCCATGTCTGGCTCAAAGCTTAGTGCAGAGTCTGCTTCAGATTCTTTCTCTCTCCCCCTTGGCCCCTCCCCACTCATGCCTTCTCTCTCTCTCTCTCTCAAATAGATCTTTAAAAAAAAGTAATACTGTATACACAAATATATGCATCTATATGTATAGAAATGTACCTGGAAGGATGAGTATCAAAATGATGAATACCTCTGAGCAGGCTCCAGAATTGAGTGGATAAAAGCATAGGTAAAGGTGAATTAAGTCATTATGATATATAAAAATAATGCAAAGAAAATAATAATCCATATGTCAACTCTAAGGATTAGCCAATATAACATCTTGTATATTCTATTCTAATTCTTTGGTTAAAAGTTATAGGCTCATTATGAAGATTTCAAGTAATGATGAAAAGTGTGAAAGTGAAATTTCAAATTAAAATAAACTAATCTCTATATTAGGTAAGCATGATTTCAGACAAATCTCTAAGTGTATAAATATATGATACATATTCAAAAAGATCTGAGATAACATTTTATTTTTAAAAAAATGTATTAAAATGCATTAAATGCAAGTTCACTGAGACCATAAGGAAAACAAACTGGAGCAATTGCTGAATTTTAAATACATGTTTCCTTATCACAAGATGTGCCACTCTGTAATATATTCATTTAAGGTTAAGAAAAAGTTATTAAACAAAAGGATGAAACCATTATGTGTTTCTTTAACCTCATGTTTTAAGATAATTTTCATTGATTTCCTGCTATGAATGATAAAAAATAGCAGGTTTGTCATTAGCTCTTACAATCATTTCCTTCTACCTCCTGATTTTTGCTTATTATGCTAATATTTTTACACTAAGATTTTTAATATTTTGTTCTGTAACCATTAATTTGCAGTTTAATTTTGAATCTATATCTGAATGGGTTCACTTCTCACCATCAATTCCCTCCTTAAAATCAGTTTCTCAAAAAAAAAAAAACCCCAAAAGCCAAAAAACAGTCGGTTTTTCAATTCCTGAGTTCTTCATTTGGATTGACCGACTTTAGATGACAAATTTTGTAGGTTTTTTCCCCCAAAAAATGGGTTTATGGGCATTTTATTCTCTGAGGCCTTGTTTGGCATTGAATATTGATGTAGGGAAGTCTGAGATAAACCTTAACTAATGTATGTCTGTAGAAAACTTGCCTTTTCTGCCTGCATAGCAAACTTATGTTATTATTGCAGTTCAGTAGTTTAACTGAACTGAGTTAAAATTATACACTCTAACATCAAATTTTTATGATATATTAGGTCTCTTCAATATTCAGCCTTTAAAATTTTTAAATACTTTTTAAAATCTTCTTCAACTTTTTGATGTCTGACACCAAATTTTCTTATCTGAGATTATCTTTTTAAATTAACTTCTAATTTTATAATTTCTATATATTTTATTTCGACTTCTATGATAATTTTTTAGGAGTAAAGATATTATTCTATGTTTTCTAATTCACTGATCAATTCTACCTTGGGACTGAACTTGTGACCTTGAGTTTGTACAGTTTCCCTTTATCTACTTGTGTTGTCTTTTCCTTTGGCCTTTTTAAAGTCCTATTTCATTAAACTGAAGGTCTTTTTTGGTCAATCTATAGTGGGAGGTGTTGAGAGCTTATGAAAAAAAAAAATCTCCTGAAACAAAACTTCTCCACAGTGGTACAAGAGGCAATAACAGCAACAACAATAAAACAAAACACAATTTTATTACTGAATATGCATTAAACCAGAATGTGATAAGCTTCACGGGCAATACACTAAGATGTTGCAAAAACAGAACAAATCTTACCTTTGCAGTTAGCCAAGCGGATACAATCTATTACATACATCATCTCAAGATAATAAATAGCTATTCCTCAAGAGGCCTCATTTGTCACACATAGTTTACCTGGTAATTGAGATGGCCATCTGTTTGCTAATTGGTTTTATCCAAAGGATAAATAAACCTGCCCTATATTTACGATAGGAGGTAGATCTGCAACTTAAGATGAGGCATCTGTTGAATTTAGGCTCCTACCCTCCTACAGAAATTGGTGCTATCTTCTTCAATGGTTACATTTCAGAGAGACGGTTCCAGATCCCCGAGAAAGACATTCCCTGCTCCTAAACCTGGACAAGGGGCTTTTTTTCTTTTTAAAGACTGATTCACTATGATTTTTAAGAACACCTACAAACATTTCAAAGAGAGAAAGAACTTACATGTTTTCTAAAGTAAACGCTCTAAGAAAAGGAGAGAGGAAATTTCCTGCCTTGTTTTCAGGAGACCATTAAATCTCTTTTCTAATGTGTATTTGCTCTTACATAAGCACTTGTGAGAAATACCGTTGTTTGTTGAATTATATTTTCTTCAAAGTCTGATCCTTCACTTTCTCATGGTTTTCTACTTATCCACTTAGTTTTGTTTTTTGTTTTGTCTGTGATTGGGTGGGGCAATTCTTGCTCATTTTATTTTATAGTCCTGGAATCTTGACTCTTCTGTAGTGAATCAGCCTTGTTTTTGTCTGTTTCAAAACTCCTCATGGTAGCTGTGAGAATTTCTACAAGGTCTCATTCAAAAGAGGAAAACTATACTAATACTTCTTGTGCATCTCTGAAATGAATGCTCTAGTAAGAATATTTAGACTTTTGTTCCTGTCAGCATAGCTGCTGTGATGTTTGTGGGAGCGGGGGTAATTGGGGTTGGGATGGGGATAGGTAGAAGTTAGAAGCATAAAGTTAAGTATCCATTTGTCCTATTCTTTATCTTGTTTCCTAGGATGTTTGGTGTCGTCTTCCCAGTGGGAACATATTTTTCTAATTGATAACCCAGAAGAAATGCTTCCTCATGTTCATAGAATCCCCACATAGGCTACTGTAACCCCATCTCCAATTGTACCTGGTGCTATAGGTGGTTTTGTATGTAGCATGTATTGACATTGTCATCTTTTATTTTGTGAATATTGTGAAGATGTCAATGCTACCTAGAGCAATCTACACATTCAATGCAATTTTCTCATTTTTTGAAGGGGCATTGTCTGGCCTCTGTATGTCACCCAAACACTAGGTCTCTAATAAATTTTGGTTTCTGTGTTATTCAGTCTGTTAGAAGCTATAGAGATATCGGAGTTAAGACAGCTATGAATTCTCTCCTCTGTACAATAGGATAAAAATATCTAACTTTTACCACGTTTTGCCATGGTCCCCCTCAAAGCTAATCACTTAATATCCATTTGTGTACTTAGCACTAATGAAAACCTCCTAAGGTGAATTTTTGAATTATTTTACAGAGGAGACAGTAAAGCTTAAATTAAGTAACTGATGGTCACAAGACTGGTGGAGATAGCATTTAAACCCAGTTTTCTTCAACTATAAAGTCCCTTTACTAACCACTCCGCATTATTGTTTGCTTCTAGAGTTCTTGTGGTGCATCAGTTATAAAATGTATTGTGATTGTGTTAAATGTAAAACAGCCTATTATTTTATTCTATTTAAGCCCTCACATTACAACTTTTACCTGTGCGATATTTCCTGTCATAGAAACATCTCTGAGCCTTAGGTATTCCATTTGTAAAATGAAGTCTCTGCTGAAATGTATCATGTTTCTTTAAAACTCAGATTTGCCTACTTATTCACTTCACATTTAATAAAATTGCAGGACTCCCTCTCTGTACCAGGAAACTTTCTAGGTAAGAACAGACTATACTAGAAAGACAGGGACAAGACTCTCGAATTCCAATGGAGTGTGACCTATTAAAAAAAAAAGTAAAGAAAAATTTCAATGTAAGGAATGTGAAGAATGTTTTAAGAAAAAGGAGATGGTGGTATTTGAAGAAATGGTATTAGAACAGAAACTTGAATAAAATGAGAGCCCTGCTAAGGTCTACAGAAATAGCTTTCCAGGTTAAGTGAAGGTATATTTAGAGGCCGTGACATGGGAAAGAATTTAGAGTGTTCCAGAAACAGTGTGTTGAGTTGAGATCATGCGTAGAAATGGTTTGCAAATTATGCTCTCAGCAAAGCTTATTCTTATCTTTCACATTATACTTGGTTTTGTATTAAAGAAGCAGTTGGAAAATTCTTGATCTCTCCTGCAAGTTAGTAAGTCAGTGACCCAGTATGCTAGGAATTGGTATGCCTTTTAGACTTTGTATTAGATATTTGCTTATATTTTTAAACCCTAGTTTTATAGGGAATATCTTATTTCCCATATGACCTTCATCCCTATCACCATCTATATGGTTATCAATAATAACCATTTTTAATCCTATGAACCTGCAGCCTGATCAGAGGTGTCTCTGTGTTACCCTTTCCTCAATCTGTGTTATCCCTTCCTCTCAACATACTTGGCACTGAATAAAAGTGGAACTGGTTTCTTTTTTTCATTGCTGTAGGATAAAAGACAAAGCTATGGAATTTTTTTCCTGTTCCTTTCTACCATATGGGAGTTGTACATAAAATAGGAATGGAATAAAAAAAATAGGGGACCATAAACAAGTGATAAAGTACTGCTAATGCATTTTCAATCCTTGGTTTGATTTATTCCCGGTCTCAAAGTCTTCACATCCTTGAATTATCTGAGACATACTGTAATATCATTGATTCCTTCCTTTTGACTAAGGTAGAGTCCATTGACTTTATTGTAACCAGGAGTGTACTACTGGTATTTCCCCATATACAATTTAATTGGATTCTAAAAATAGCCTTATATAAAAAGGCATTATTGTCCTAACTTTGTAAATGAAAAGCTAGAAACTCAGGAAGTTTAAGTACCTTAGATGAGATTGTATAACTAGTAAATTGAACATCTTCCTTCAGATCTGGGGCATAGAAAATCATGCAGAAGAAAGTGATGACCCCTATAGTGTATGAGGATTGCACTGATGATCTTACTTTCTATACCAAGTTAAAAGACAGCACAGGGATTTTATTCACATGTTCGTAATGTGCAGAATTATGGTTGGGCATGTTAAACTGCATGCCCAGTGAACAGAGGAAAGGTACTGAGGAATGATTGCAAATGAGCACTGCCCATTATTGGCTCCTTACCTTACACTTGGCGATCCTTGATTTGAATGATTTTCTAAGGCCAGTAGGTTAAAATTGAGCATCTTAGAAAAAGGTTGGTTTTGAAGAATAATGCCAACCATGCAGGTAGGGTAGAGGGGCAGAAAGACTGCATTAGAAAGAGACTTTGAATCTTTTTAAATTTCCAGCCCTCATCTGGCTTGTATCCCAATTTAAGATTCGAGGGCCCATTACTTTCACCAACTTATTACCTATGAATTGACCTCTTTTGACATATATTGTCTTCTTTTAATAAAATGGAAAAAAATGCATTTCCCCCCTAAATATACACATTCTATTGTGGTTTGCAACGTACTTCAGCCTATTTAGAGACTTTTCTTCCTTGATTATACCTCAGTCTTTCATGTATCTTTAAATACTCCTATAAAAAATTAGTAATGAAACCTCTCTGGGTCTCATATTTCTATTAAGTCCCTATCTTGTTTTTCACTTCTCTTTATAGAGAACATATTCGAATGGCCTATACCTGTGGTTGCATTAATCATTTTCCACTAATTTTTTCATCCCATTATTCCATCCTGTGGTCACAAATATTTCTATTATGAAATTCCAGTTGACATAATCCCTGTCTTATACTCTGGATGGAATTTAGCATTGCTAAATATTATCTCTTTCTTGAAATCCTTAGGTTTTTTCCCCCAACTTTATTTCCCATTCACTCTTTTTTAGAGGGATTTATTATCAGTGTTCTCACTTTTTAAATTCTAAATAATTATTTTTTTTCTTCTTTACACTCATTGGAATCACCTGCTCTACCCTGGCTTCTGTGAATATTTATATTCTGATGATTCCACATTCTGTGTTTCCATCTAAACTTATATCAATACTCAAATATCTCCATTTTCAGCTGTGATACCACAAATCAAATCATTATATTCCCCCGCAGGAAATATCAATACCATAAACAAAGGTGCATAAGTTAGAAAATGAGAGGGCGGAGCACGATGGCGGAGGAGTAGGAGACCTACATTTCGTCTGGTCTCAGGAATTCAGGTAAATAGGAATCAAACCATTCTGAACACCTACGAACTCAACAGGAGATCGAAGAAGAGAGTAGCAACAACTCTCTGAACAGAGAAGCGACCACGTACTAGAAGGTAGGATGTGCGGAGAAGTGAATCCGAGGCGATAGTCGGGAAGATAGACGGCGGGGGAGGGGGCCTCCGTCGGCCGCTTCTGGCAAGTGATAGAGCCGCGGAGCACAAAATCGGAACTTTTAGAAGTCGGCTCCTCTGAGGGATGTCGCTCCAGTGGCTAAGCGGGGAGTGGAACCCTTGCGGGACAGTGTGGTCTCAAGACCCTCGGGGTCACAGAAAGACCAGGGGTGCCTGAGTGCGGCAGAGCTCCCAGGTATCGGAGCGGGGAAGCCGGCTGCAGAGACGGAGCCGAGGCGCAGGTTCTCAGCTCAGGGTTGCCATAAACTGTGATCCGTGGCCCAGTCGGGCCACTGGTCCTCCAGCAGGAACCCAACAAGCGGCGGAGCTGGGGAGACTCCCCTTCCTCCCCCAGGAGAGCGGCGCGGGAGCGCACCGCAGGGATCTGCTGGGTTTGGAGACTCCACACGGGGTCGGGTGCCAGAGATAGAAATGCTCGGTCACAGGCGGGTGAGCATGGAGTGCGGCCGGAGACCGGGGACACGGGAGTGACTGCTTTTCTCTGGGGGCGCACTGAGGAGGGGGGCCCCGAGTTCTCAGCTCCTCCGGGTGGAGATTGGGAGGCCACCATTTTCACCCTGGTCCTCCAAAGCTGTACCGAGAGCTTGCAGGGAACCAAAGCTCCTGAGAGCAAACCCGAGCAGCTTGCTTAGCCCAGACCGACAAGGGTGGGGCAATTCCGCCTCCGGCAAAGACATTTGGGAACCACGGCAACAGGCACCTCCCCCAGAAGATCAGCATGAACAGCCAGCAAGCCAAGACTAAGTTTACCGATCCAGGAGAACGGGAGAACTCCAGCGCTAGGGGAATACTGCCCATAGAATTCATGGCGTTTTTTTACCATGATTCATTAGTTCATCAAAGTTAATTTTTTTAACTGTTTTTTTCTAATTTTTCTTTTTCCCTTTTTCAACCAACATCTTATCAATCACTTAAAAAAAACATTTTTTTTCATTTTTAGAGTCATATTTTATCCCTTCATAGTAGATACCCTTATTTTTGGCGTATATATATAAGTTGCTCTCTCTTTAAAATTTTGAGATACAGTTTCTTCTAACAGATCAAAATATACCCTAAATCACTAGTATATGGCTTTGTTCTAGTCTCCTACCTGATCACATTCTCTCCCTTTCTTCATTTCTTTTTTTTTAAATCTTCTTCTTTCTTTTTTCAAAAAACTTATCAATTCCTTTTATAAAATCTTTTATACTTTTCATCTTTACAGTCATCTTGCATCCCTTCATTGTATCAACCCTTATTTTGTACATATATGTCTTTCTTCCTTTAAAATTTTAGGAGGCACTTTTTTCTAACAGACCAAAATACGCCCAAAATCCAGTGTGTGGCACTGATCTATGCACTAGCTTGATCATATTTGATCATATTCTGCTTTTTCTGTATTCTGTTTTTGTTTTTATCTTTTTTTTTCTCTTTTTTCTTTCTTTCCCTTTTTTCCCCCCTGGTTTCAGGTCTTTTCTGATTTGTATAAAGTATATTTGCTAGGGACGTTGTTAACCTGTCAGCATTTTGTTCTCTCATTCATCTATTCTACTCTGGACAAAATGACAAGATGAAAAAAATCACCTCAGCAAAAAGAACAAGAGGTAGTATCATCAGCCAGGGACCTACTCAATATGGACATTAGTACGATGTCGGACCTAGAGTTCAGAATCATGACTTTAAAGATACTAGCTGGGCTTGAAAAAAGCGTGGAAAAACCCTATTAGAGAAACCCTTTCTGGAGAAATAAAAGAACTAAAATCTAACCAAGTCGAAATCAAAAAAGCTATTGATAAGGTCCAATCAAAAATGGGGGTACTAACTGCTAGGATAAAGGAGGCAGAAGAGAGAATCAGTGATATAGAAGACCAAATGATGGAAAATAAAGAGGCTGAGAAAAAGAGAGAGAAACAATTACAGGATAGCGAGGGCAGAATTCGAGAGATAAGTGATACGATAAGATGAAACAACATTAGAATAATTGGGATCCCAGAAGAAGAAGAAAGAGAGAGAGGGGCCGAAGGTATATTGGAGCAAATAATAGCAGAGAACTTCCCTAATGTGAGGAAGGAAACAGGCATCAAAATCCAGGAGGCACAGAGAACCCCTCTCAAAATCAATAATAATAGGTCAACACCCCGACATCTAATAGTAAAACTTACGAGTCTCAGAGACAAAGAGAAAATCCTGAAAGCAGCTCGGGAGAAGAGATATGTAAACTACAATGGTAGAAATATTAGATTGGCAACAGACCTATCCACAGAGACCTGGCAGGCCAGAAAGGACTGGCAAGATATCTTCAGAGCACTAAACGAGAAAAATATGCAGCCAAGAATACTATATCCAGCTAGGCTGTCATAGAAAATGGAAGGAGAGATAAAAAGCTTCCAGAACAAACAAAAACTAAAGGAATTTGCAAACACGAAACCAGCCCTCCAAGAAATATTGAGAGGGGTCCTCTAAGCAAAGAGAGAGCCTAAAAGCAGCATAGATCAGAAAGGAACACAGACAATATACAGTCACAGTCACCTTACAGGCAATACAATGGCACTAAATTCATACCTTTCAATAGTTACCCTGAATGTAAATGGGCTAAATGCCCCAATCAAAAGACACAGGCTATCAGATTGGAATAAAAAACAAGACCCATCAATATGCTGTCTGCAAGAAACTCATTTTAGACCAAAGGACACCCCCAGATTGAAAGTGAGGGGGTGGAAAACCATTTACCATGCTAATGGACACCAAAAGAAAGCTGGGGTGGCAATCCTTATATCAGACAAATTAGATTTTAAAACAAAGACTGTAATAAGAGAGGAGGAAGGACACTATATCCTACTTAAAGGGTCTATCCAACAAGAGGATCCTACAATTGTAAATATCTATGCCCCTAATATGGGAGCAGCCAATTATATAAGGCAATTAATAACAAAAGAGAAGAAACACATTAACAACAATACAATAATAGTGGGGGATTTTAACACCCCCCGACTGAAATGGACAGATCATCTAAGCAAAAGATCAACAAGGAAATAAAGACTTTAAATGACACACTGGACCAAATGGACTTCACATGTATATTTAGAACATTCCATCCCAAAGCAAGGGAATACACATTCTTCTCTAGTGCCCATGGAACATTCTCCAGAATTGACCACATCCTAGGTCACAAATCAGGTCTCAACCAGTACCAAAAGATTGGGATTATTCCCTGCATATTTTCAGACCACAATGCTTTGGAACTAGAACTCAATCACAAGAGGAAAGTCGGAAAGAACTCAAATACATGGAGGATAAAGAGCATCCTACTAAAGAATGAATGGGTCAACCAGGAAATTAAAGAAGAATTCAAAAAATTCATGGAAACCAATGAAAATGATAACACAACTGTTCAAACTCTTTGGGATACAGCAAAGACAGTCCTGAGAGGAAAGTATACAATACAAGCCTTTCTCAAGAAACAAGAAAGGTCTCAATTACACAACCTAACCCAACATCTAAAGGAGCTGGAGAAAGAATAGCAAATAAAGCCTCAACCCAGCAGGAGAAGAGAAATAATAAAGATCAGAGCAGAAATCAATGAACTAGAAACCAAAAGAACAGTAGAACAGATCAACGAAACCAGGAGCTGGTTCTTTGAAAGAAATAACAAGATTGATATACTCCTGGCCAGACTTGTCCAAAAGAAAAGAGAAATGACCCAAATCAACAAAATCATGAATGAAAGAGGAGAGATTACAACCAACACCAAAGAAATACAATTATAAGAACATATTATGAGCAACTCTATGCCAGCAAATTAGATAACCTGGAAGAAATGGGTGCATTCCTAGAGATGTATAAAGTACCAAATTGAACCAGGAAGAAATAAAAAACCTGAACAGACCTATAGCCACTAAGGAAATTGAAGCAGTCATCAAAAATCTCCCAAGAAACAAAAGCCCAGGGCCAGATGGCTTCCCAGGGGAATTTTATCAAACATTTATAGAAGAATTAATACCTATTCTCTTGAAACTGTTCCAAAAAATAGAAATGGAAGGAAAACTTCCAAACTCATTTTATGAGGCCACCATTACCTTGATCCCAAAAAGACAAAGACCCCATGAAAAAGGAGAATTACAGACCAATATCCTTGATGAACATGGACGCAAAAATTCTCACCCAAATACTAGCCAATAGGATCCAACAGTACATTAAAAGGATTATTCACCACGACCAAGTGGGATTTATCCCTGGGCTGCAAGGATGGTTCAACATCCGCAAATCAATCAACATGATACAATACATTAACAAAAGAAAGAACAAGAATCCTATGATCCTCTCAATAGATACAGAAAAAGCATTTGACAAAGTATAGCATCCTTTCTTGATGAAAACTCTTCAGAGTATAGGGATAGAGGGTACATACCTCAATATCATAAAAGCCATCTATGAAAAACCTACAGCGAATATCATTCTCAATGGGGAAAAGCTGAGAGCTTTTCCCCTAAGGTCAGGAATGCGGCAGGGATGTCCTCTATCACCACTGCTATTCAACATAGCATTAGAAGTCCTAGCCACAGCAATCAGACAACAAAAAAATCAAAGGCATCCAAATCGGCAAAGAGGAAGTCAAACTCTCACTCTTTGCAGATGATATGGTACTGTATGTGGAAAACCCATAAGACTCCACCCCAAAACTGCTAGAACTCATACAGGAATTCAGTAATGTGGCAGGAGATAAAATCAATGCACAGAAATCAATGGCATTCCTATACACCAACAACAAGACAGAAGAGAGACAAATCAAGGAGTCGATCCCATTTACAATTGCACCTAAAACCATAAGATACCTAGGAATAAATTTAACCAAAGAGGCAAAGGATCTGTACTCAGGAAACTATAAAATACTCATGAAAGAAATTGAAGAAGACACAAAGAAATGGAAAAACGTTCCATGCTCATGGATTGGGAGAATCAACATTGTGAAGATGTCAATGCTACCTAGAGCAATCTACACATTCAATGCAATCCCCATCAAAATACCATCCACTTTTTTCAAAGAAATGGAACAAATAATCCTACAATTTGTATGGAACCAGAAGAGACCCTGAATAGCCAGAGGAATATTGAAAAAGAAAAGCAAAGCTGGCGGCATCACAATTCCGGACTTCCAGCTCTATTACAAAGCTGTCATCATCAAGACAGTATGGTACTGGCACAAAAACAGACACATCGATCAATGGAACAGAATCGAGAGCTCTGAAATGGACCCTCAACTCTATGGCCAACTCATCTTTGACAAAGCAGGAAAGAATGTCCAATGGCAAAAAGGCAGTCTCTTCAACAAATGGTGTTGGGAAAATTGGACAGCCACATGCAGAAGAATGAAACTGGACCATTTCCTTACATCACACACAAAAATAGACTCCAAATGGTTGAAAGACCTAAACGTGAGACAGGAGTCCATCAAAATCCTAAAGGAGAACACAAGTAGCAACCTCTTCGACCTCAGCAACTTCTTCCTAGAAACATCGCCAAAGGCAAGGGAAGCAAGGGCAAAAATGAACTATTGGGATTTCATCAAGATAAAAAGCTTTTGCACAGCAAAAGAAACAGTCCACAAAACCAAAAGACAACCGACAGAATGGGAGAAAATATTTGCAAATGACATATCAGATAAAGGGCTAATATCCAAAATCTATAAACAACTTATCAAACTCAACACCCAAAGAACAAATAATCCAATCAAGAAATGGGCAGAAGACATGAACAGACATTTTTCCAAAGAAGACATCCAAATGGCCAACAGACACATGAAAAAGTGCTCAACATCACTCAGCATCAGGGAAATCCAAATCAAAACCTCAATGAGATACCACCTCACACCAGTGAGAATGGCTAAAATTAACACGTCAGGAAATGACAGATGTTGGTGGGGATGTGGAGAAAGGGGAACCCTCCTACACTGTTGGTGGGAATGCAAGCTGGTGCAACCCCTCTGGAAAACAGTATGGAGGTTCCTCAAACAGTTAAAATAAAGCTACCATATGATCCAGCAATTGCACTACTGGGTATTTACCACAAAGATACAAATGTAGGGATCTGAAGGGGTACGTGCACCCCAATGTTTATAGCAGCAATGTCCACAATAGCCAAACTTTGGAAAGAGCCAAGATGTCCATCGACAGATGAATGGATAAAGAAGAGGTGGTATATATACACAATGGAATATTATGCAGCCATCAAAAGGAATGAGATCTTGCCATTTGCAACGACGTGGATGGAACTGGAGGGTGTTATGCTGAGTGAAATAAGTCAATCAGAGAAAGACATGTATCATATGACCTCAGTGATATGAGGAATTCTTAATCTCAGGAAACAAACTGAGTGTTGCTGGAGTGGTGGGGGGTGGGAGGGATGGGGTGGCTGGGTGATAGACATGGGGGAGGGTATGTGCTATGGTGAGTTCTGTGAATTGTGCAAGACTGTTGAATCACAGATCTGTACTTCTGAAACAAATAATGCAACATATGTTAAGAAAAAAGAAAAAAAAGAACATAGCAGGAGGGGAAGAATGAAGGGGAGTAAGTCAGAGGGGGAGACGAACCATGAGAGATGATGGACTCTTAAAAACAAACTGAGGAGGGGCGCCTGGGTGGCTCAGTCGGTTGAGCGACTGCCTTCAGCTCAGGTCGTGATCCTGGAGTCCCGAGATCGAGTCCCGCATCAGGCTCCCTGCTCAGCGGGGATTCTGCTTCTCCCTCTGACCCTCTTCCCTCTCGTGCTCTCTATCTCTCATTCTCTCTCTCTCAAATAAATAAATAAAATCTTTAAAAAAAAAAAACTGAGGGTTCTAGAGAGGAGGAGGGTAGGGGGATGGGTTAGCCTGGTGATGGGTATTAAAGAGGGCACATTCTGCATGGAGCACTGGGTGTTATGCACAAACAATGAATCATGGAACACTACATCAAAAACTAATTATGTAATATATGGTGATTAACATAACAATAAAATTTTTTTTTAAAAAAAAAGTGGAAGTCATCCTTGACTCTTCTTTCCCATCCATCTTGTATACCCAGGAAAACCCCATGTTCCAACCTTGTGAGTATCTTCTTTTCCTCTCATTTCCCGTTCAAGTGACATCTTGGGCACTATCTAAGTCTCTTCTTCAGAACTTAATCACTATTCCTCTAGCTCCCAGAGGTGTTTCTTGTTGCTAGCTCCCATATGATCTCTCTAGTAATTGCACTCAGCCAAAGGGTACAGTCTTAACCAATGTTAAACTTGTTCTCAGGCACAGTCCTTTTCCTATGTGTGGTCAGTGTGTGGTACAAGGTCACAGTGTTCTTGCCTCAGTTTGAAACTTCTCTGATAGACCATTTCCAAGTTCAGAATTCTAACTTTAGAATTCCCTTTGGGATTAGTGGAGATCCCTATTTTAGCAGCATCATAGTTCGCTGTGCCTTTCTACTCAAAGCTGCTTCCCTCACCCAAGTTCTCCAATAAACCACTTGGCATATTACACTCTTTATCAGAAACTGTTTTCTTGCAAAACTAACTGTCACTTTTAATGTTTACCCCACTATGCTTTCTTGCTTGTTACCCTGACTCTACTCTTACTCTTCTAGTACATTCTCTACATGGTAGCTAAAGTGATCACACTAACATCCAATGTGATGCTGCCAAATCCTTGCTAAAGACCATGCTAATAGATTTCAATTGCAGGAGAGATTTTAATGTCTTATACTTTATATTATAAATAATGTGAGATCAAGGATTATGCCTATCTTATAAACTTTTCCATCTCAAATACCTGACATAATAGGTCCTTAATATTTTTTATGTAAATAATTGTCTACCCTATGCTTGAACACCTTTATCAATAATTAATGAAAAGAACTAGTAGACTAGAAAATCTAAACCTTATTTCTACCCCAGGAGGGTGTGTCTGTGTCTTCAATTACTGCATGACCTTGAGCCACTCTGGTTGAGTTTTCTAACCAACAAAATTAGATTGCACAACTAGATGATTTCCAAAGAACCTACAAATATGCCCTCATGTAGTACTGTATGTCTTTCAAATGAGGGCTCGCCATTGAACAAATAAAAAACATGATGAAAAAAGTTTAAGCTGAGGAATAAATACAGTTCATGAAAGTCTGAGCTAAGTAGTGCTCTTAAAACGCAAGCTTTTAGTATTAACATGTTTTTAAACAATGAGAAAACTCCCCTGCTTCTGTCCCCATCACTCCTTATGTATTGAATTAGATATCTAGAATACACAGTCCAATTATGTGATTCTGGATATTGGCTAATTGTTCCCTGATAAAGCAAAGGTTAGCCTGTAAACCTTAAGGTATACTTTGTTTTTCTGTAGAGTCACAACAGTCAAACCACATATTAGTATGTCGAAACCATCTTTTTTGCAAAGTCAATCAAAAAGTAAATGCTCACACATTTGAGGAAATGTGTCAATTTTATGCTTTAAAAAAACCTGCTCATAATTTTATGAAGCAACTCCTATAGAAAAGTGTGAGCACCATCTGTTACACAATAAATGTTGAATGACTCAAATATTTTGTTATTCGAAATAAAAATAAAATGTCCTCTTGAGTATCCTGAACTTCAGTATCCTGAAGAGCAACCTTCTACAAGCAAGACAATTCTTTTATAATTTAGAATCTTTAACACATTAAACAATCTTAGGTAATATTCATTACTAAGCTCAGTAATAAATTTCTCTTGACACAAAAAAATAGCAATGGGATACCAGGGAGTGACATATTACTTCTGGGAACCTTGACTCAAAGAAGCCAAATGTATTAAAGCTACTATGATGAATAGCTTAAGAATTATTAATGGTCAAAATAAATGCTCATTGCCATGATGTGACACATGTTAGTCTCCATATACAGTAGTAGCTAAATGTTGATTGTTGCTGTGAGAAATAAATACAATCATAGCAGCTGGAGGTGTTACTCCTAATCATAAATGTGATCTTTCTTGTCTGGTTTTTCACAGGAGTTGAATGCCTAGGGGGGAAATTATGGTAGAAAAAAGGTAACCTTCAGCATCTCCCCATTTCACTTTGAGCCTTTACCTCCATGCAAAATGTAAATAAGGCATGCAGATTATTTAAGAGGGTTGTATGAATGTTAATCTCTTGGCTTTTATAACTATCTGTCGTTACATAGGATGTTGAACATTTGGAGAAGCTAGTTGAAGTATCATACAAGTATTCTTCGTTTAAAAAAAAAGTAACGTATTCTGCAAAATTCAGCTCTGTCATCACCAAACAGGACAAAGAGCAATGGGTTTGAGCTGACAGGTAAAAATTTAATAACTGACCCAGTTACTCTAAAGAGGCATTTCTCAGAGAGCCTGTCTGGCTCTGTCAGTAGAGCGTGCATCTCTTGATCTTGGGGGTCATGAGTTTGAGCCCCACATTGGGCATAGAGCTTACTTTAAAAAAAAGGCATTGCTCTGTCCCTGGATCCCAGCCTGTACATTTAGGCCACCCTGCTCCATTAGAGCTGAGGGAATAAAATAAAATAAAATAAATAAATAAAACTGAGGTTGCTAGCCCTTTGCAAAACCTTCCACTATGGCTCTAGCAAGTATAATTGCTTTTAGAAGAGTATCACCTCTGTAAATAGCAACTTTTTATCTCTGAGACCTGAGCATTGTCATTACTGCCCAGAGAATGGGAAGAAAGGGGATTTACTGCTTGAAAGTCTTATTAATCATTAGCCTCAGCAGAAATGTTTTCCTAATTTATATGTGATGAATCACTAGAAAATACGTATTAAAGTGAGCCTTTGGCCTCTTGCCCAACCCCTCCTGGTAAACTAAGTAGTCTAGGCCAAGAACATTTGGAATTCTATTGATGTTTCAGAGGCCCTAAACTGGAATTCAAGAAAGGAAATGATTGTGTGTGTGATATAAAGGGAAAGGAGATTCATATGTAATGGCATAAGGCTTAGAGAAGCTCTGTTTAGATGATGAGGAAGCATAAATTAATGAGTCCTACACCTGTGGCCAGGTATTCATCTAGAAGGTTTGAACATTTGAAGTTAGATATCCAAGAGTCTTTAGAATATATAAGAAGTCTTAGGCTATCAAACCTCTATTCCTTTTTCAAGATAAAAGGGCAGGTGGGAGACTGAATAAAAAAAAAATCTCTGGGGGGCGCCTGGGTGACTCAGTTGGTTACGTGTCTGCCTTTGGCTCAGGTCATGATCTCAGGGTCTCCGGATCGAGTCCCGCATCAGGCTCCCTGCTCAGCGGGGAGTCTGCTTCTCCCTCTCTCTCTCCCTGCCACTACCCCTGCTTGTGCTCTCTCTCTCACTCTCTCTCTCTGATAAAATAAATAAAATCTTTTTAAAAAATTCTCTGAATAAGAAAGATAAGATGAATAAAAGAAGAAAACAAAATAATAGTTTTCTAAAAAATATATAGGTAATTGAAATCTGAAATCCTACTGTTTCTGAAATTGGTCTGTTGTTTACTACCTTGGACTAAATATGATATTATTTGGAAATTGTTTCAGAGCTTTCAGAAATCTGTTCAGTCTCTTCCAATTTACAAAAATGAAAAATCCTAGACATATGATAGCTTGAAAGACATTTGTGTCACACTGGCTTTAGCTCCCTCTGACCTTACTGAGACAGCTTTAGGGTCTCAGCTTGTCTGGCCCACAGATCTTATAAGTCAGTTTCTTGACTCCTGGATAAGAGGAAGAGTATTTCCCAATTATTTATATTTGATAGTCTAATTTTCCCCAAAGAGATTGTTTCCCAGTCTTTCCTTGGACTGTGTAAGGTGATACTTCCTCTCTGACTTAGCAGTTTAACTGTGGTGTCTCAAAAATGACTCTCACTGAGGAACCCCTTCACTTCATACTTACCTATAGCACTTAATCTTAACTCCAAGCTTCTGTGATCCTAATGTTCTCATAATTCAGAATATCTTCCTTGTCTGCTAGATCATTATCAACCCATGATGGCTAGTTCTAATTCTGAAAATTTAAACCAGCTGTCGTTCCTGTGAACTATATTCATATCACCCCATAAAGGGGCATTTTGAATGCAGCAAATTTATTTATTGAATATTTGCAGATCTTCTCTTTTGGTTCTTGCTCAATTCACATTCCTGCCTTATCTTACCCATTTGGGAATATGTTTCACACTTTGTCTTCTCCTGAATGGCAGGCATTTTTCTAACCTGTTCTTTTTCTGCATTCAACTGTCAATGCTCTTGACCCCTAAAAATTTCCTCAAGCACAAGAGGCTTGGATAGATACCCAAAGCTTCCTTGCAACTCTTTCCATAGAAAGTGTTCTCTAAATGACCAAATCTTCTCACATCCCTGTGTATGCTTCCTACTTTCCCCTGATCCATTGACCTTTAATGATAAAATCTATATTGTGTTAGTGTAAATAAACTATCTGTAGTTTATATTATGAAAAAGTGCATTGTTTATTATCTTAAGATGCAACTCTATTAAAATTAAATATGCTTGTTCAAGATACGTATATTTCTATGGACAGAAAGCCATCATTTTAAAGCCTCATTATCAACAAGTAGCAATGCTTTCCCTGGCTTTGGCTGTCATTAGAATTGGGGACTTTAATGAAATAACACTAATTCCCAGACCACATGATATATGCTGTGGCTATATTTTATACAAAATGCTTAAAAATCTGTCCAAATAGTTCTATTACCCTATCATTATTTGTAGCTGAGATAAAGAAAAAAGTGAACTATTAAACTTCTACAGGAGAGACAGGAATTGTAAGCAGCTACTTTCTGCGTAAGCCTTACCACAGGCCAGTTTCACATGTCCTTTTCTGTATTTAAAATTGGAGTTCAGGAAGCTTAAGTAAACTTAGCAATATCATGGACTTGCCAGTAATAGAGTGAGAATTTGAACATAGTCACTCTGAATTTTTGGCATTGAGTGCTTTTTCAAATTTATGATATTCTGTTGTGTTGAGGACATTTCAAATATCAGAGGACCCTTGATGATTCCTAATAATCCTATCAGATGAGTCAATTTTTCCCATTTAACAAAATTCTAATTCATTAATTTGTTCATTTTTAATCAAATATATATCAGATTTTCCCTGAGATAGATATTGGAGATGATCTCAGAAGCTCAACATCCTAGAAGGGATTCAGAAGAGCATGCAAATATTTTACTAATTTGTGACTTAACAATTCTGATAGTTGGTATTAGACTTGCCTTCACATCCTAAGCTATTTTAGAACTTGGCCAAGATTGTAAATCAACTGTTTTAAGGCATCCGGAAATGGACACAGTAGGGAAGTGATCCGAAACAAAAACAAAAACAAAAAAATGAAAAAAAAATTATTTGAGTTCCATATTCAACCCAGATTTCGGCTGAGAGAAATGGCCCAAATATGCAAAAAGTCAGAGTCCTGACAGAAAACTAAAGCTTCCCTGCATGAAAGAAACAGCAGAATTCAGGGCTGTTAAGGTAAATATAGTTTATAAGGCGAGGAGATAAAAGTACCTCAAATTTTCATGGGGTTATCCTCCTTTGTCCTTGGCTAAATTCTAGGTGGCATGTGGGCAGGATGAGATTGCACAGGGTCTAGCAGAAAATACATGAGGGATTGAGAACTGAACAAAGATTTCAGATGTTTCAGAGACCTGGGAATACATATTGGGGTTTTGAACTAGTTAGGGGAAAAAAAAATTGAAGAATAACATTAGAATTCAGTTGAGGTCCTTGAAAGGCATCATCCTAGGAATAAAGTCCATAACCTGTTAGTAGAAGCTGTGTCTTTGTAGAGAGGGGAAAATGAGTATAGACTTCCCTAACAAAGCCTTGATTAGATCAAAACAATCTACTAATTTAACTTTGCCTTAAAAAATACATGCACACATAAATGTACACACACAGATTTTAGATACGTATATAGTAAGTGTGTATAAACCACAGAAAAAAATATGTTCAAGGTATCATACACAATATTTAATACATAATTTTACAAAATAGACATGAATAGAAATGGGAAAATGTAACCCATAATAAAGAAGTCAATAGTTATAGATCTATGAGGTAGACATTGGATTTAGCTTACGTGGGTTTAAAAATGTTAAATTTAGAGGAAAGCATAATTAGATAAATGTAAACTTAAATGGGAATTTTAAAATTTAAAGATGAAGGAAATCCACTAGATGCATGTAAAAGACTACATAGCAGAAATCAAGATAAGGATGGACCTGGAGAGTATTATGCTAAGCGAAATAAGTCAGAAAAAAACAAATACCATAGGATTTCATTCTTGTGGAATTTAAGAAACAAAACAAATGAATATAGGGGAAAGAAAAAAAGGCAAATCTTTTTTAAAAAGGTTTTTAAAAGAGACTCAACTCTGGAGAACAAACAGGGTTGCTGGAGGGGAGGTGGGCAGGGGGATTGGCTAATTGGGGGTTAGGGATTAAGGAGGGCACTGTGATGAGCACTGGGTGTTATATGTAAGTGATGAATCACTAAACTGTACTCCTGAAACTAATAATACACTATATGTTAACTAGAATTTAAATAAAAACTTGAAACATAAATAAAAAACAAAAAAAATGATGCAGAGTTGGAAAAAATCAAACCTTCTTCTGTACATGTAACTGTACTCCCAGAAGAAGAGGGAAAGCAACACAAAAAATCTATCAAGAGACAATGACTATGAATATTCCATATTTGATGAACAACATTAACCGAGTTTTAGAAATCTTAAAACCAGAATAAATAAAAGCAAAACCTAGCACATCATAGAAAAACTATTGAAATCAAAGTATTAAAAAGATTAAATAAGCAATATAGTTTTAGGTCTTTATCAGGAGGACATAAAAAGCCAAAAGGTGTACCTATCCAACAAGGGTTTCAAAATAAATGAAGAAAAAATTGCATAATTTAAAAGGAATCAAAAACAAGTAGTTGTGTGTGGGGAGAAGGGATGAATAGGCAGTAAAAATACTTACAGAATGATTATGGATGTAGGTCACTAAACATTTGTCCAAACCTTAGAATGTACAACATCAAGAGTGAACCTAATGTAATTGGTGGACTTTAGGTGATTATGATGTGTCAAAGTAGTTTCATCACTTAAAACAAGTATACCATTCTGGTGAGGTACAAAACAGGGGAAAGTTTTGTATTTGTGGGGCCAGGGAGTATATGGGAAATCTCTCTTTTAAGTTTTCTTTGAACTTAAGACTTCTCTAAAGTCTAAAACAGCAACAGAAAGCACAAATGATGAAGAAATGCAAAATGGTGATCACTTCCTATAACTCATTTCTGGGGTTAACTTTATTCTCTTTACTTGTATGTTTGCCTCAATAAAACTTTAACTATAAAGAAGAACAAGTATATCAGGAACTTTCAGTGTTCACCTCAAGGTAAAAGAAAAAATAGACAACAGATCAATGGAACAGAATAAAGTCTAGAAATGGAAAATTTGGAGAGCACATAGAAAATCAAAGTGGTGATAGGTTTGACAATAGGCTTTAAGATAGAGCATCAGAGCAGGGTCTATGAAAGAAGAAACAAAAGTTGGATGTTATTTAAGCGTGGTTTCCGGGGCAGTTTTGCCGGTAGAGGAGTCCTATATGACCACACCCTGACAACACTTCCCATGCTCTGCCACTGGCTGGAAGCTATGTGCAAAGCCCATAACCTCGATTCAAACTCCAGTAGATCTTACAGGTGCTAACACATCTAGGCTGTTAGCTCCAACAACACTCCTTGAAGCTAGATGGAAAATTTTTCCTTTAACAAAAATCTAAGCAGCAAAAAGGCAGAAAGTTAGCCAACAACATTAAGATTCTTGTCTGTTGGTGTCTTTTATTCCCATTTCAGTAGATCCTTACCTCCATTAGGCCATGGTGTATGACCTGTATACCTTTAGGTGCCCCACTGCATTCCGTATGGATACTGAGTTGGTGCTATTAATGTTCCTAAAAACAAAAACAAAAACAAAACAAAACTGAAACTAAAAAAGACAAAACACCTTACTGATTCTGTGTCAGGCACTAGAGTGTTGTTTTGATGCTGGAGAAATAACGATGAGAAAAATATAGCTCTTCTCTATTTGCAGCCTCAAATTTGCCTCTGAGAGTAAGGGCTTGAAATACAAGTAGGTTGTGATTTGCTATTAACATCTCTGTGTCATGGATACTTTATTACTTTATTGATAGCCTCTCTGAAGACACTGAGACCTTCTTAACATCTCTGTAGTACCTGTCACAGGCACTGAATAGTTATTTTGGGAAGATGCCTCTTTCTAGGAAAATAAAGGATAAATATATCAAAAAGTTGAACATAACAAGAGAAACTGATCACTTCAATAGAACAATACTAAATGGGTCACAAGATAATTCATGTTCAATAGATATTTATTAAATTGAATGAATCTTTTGGGGGTAGTAAGAAAGAATGCTTGTTCTTTTGTCACAGATCTTCCAAATTCATGGGAAACACAAGTTCAAAAAAGATTCTAAATGATTTTGAAAGAAACATGCAAAACCATGGAGAAAATAAATGCATACATGTTGTAGAAAGGGGAGGGATACACGTTGTTTTCTTCAGCCAAATGTTTGCTATTGTATAAATTACTATTTGGTAATTTAGTGTTTGATAAGTGAGCATTTCAGACTAAGGTGGTTGAGGGTGAATGTAGGAATGGGATAGAATGGGAGTTGGGTGACAGATTCATAATTTCTGGACTCAAAACTGGCCTGCAATGGGCACCACTTTTGATTTCACAACCCCAATTTTGCAAGTTGAAGAATTTTGAAAATACTCTGCCAGCATTAATGATCACAGCATCTCACTGGGCAGTTAGGAAGCTATTTGTTTTCCTCTTTCCACTTAAAATTGATGGTTTTTACCTTCAGTTTACTATCTCGGTGCTCTTAGTGGTTTCACACGTTTTGTTAGCTCTTTTTATAAATGATTTATTTTAAACAAATCAAACAACCAAACAAGAAAACCAACTGCTATTTTAGTTTTTGCTGACTGCTAAGGGCCAAGGCCAGTAATTTAGTATGTTTTGCTCTACTGCCCATTTAAAACATCCCGGTAACCTTGGTTGGTAAGTCCTCTGTTTGCCCTTCTGAAAATTACTTCATCTATTTTTTTTTTAACCTAACTCTGTCCCCCAAAGAATAGGGTTCTGCAGTTCTATCATGACTTAAGGTATTAATCCTTTACATTCTCTCTAAAGAATTCTAATACTTCTGCTTTTAATTCTCCTATTCAAATGGGCAAAGCCACTCTAAGAAGATGAGGACTCTGCCATCTCATGTTCTCCTGGTGTCCTTTCCAAGGGCATTCAAAGAGAGTGGGGAGCCTAGAGGTAGAGAAGGAAGTCAGGAAGACACTCAGTGGTACATTTTTGTGTTCCCTGCTGTTGGGATGAGAAAAGTTTGTATGTGATAATAGGGCAGAGGGAACCTAGTTTTGGTGGGACTAAAGCTTGTGCAGTTTGGGTACCCCTATTTTAAACAACATTACAACATTATAAATATAAACTTAGAAACACAAATTTCAGCTTCATTAGTTCCCAGTGAAACTGTTTCATCCACTATTGTAGTTATGCAAAGCTATAAAATTTCAGGGCCTTGTGAATGAAACTGACAGAGCATTTACACTTCAAGAGAGAAGAGACTATGGGCATTTGTGGAGGAAGTGAAGGAGGGACTCCTGTAGGAGTGAGACATGGTTCAGTTCACCCAACCTACCTGGACCCAGCTCGATGTTCTCATCCTTTCACATCACTTCCTCTTGGAACTATTTGGTCTTAAAATTGGCAATTCAATTTGAGCCATAATGTTATATACTGTTGAAATTTATGTTCAACTTAGAATATTTAGAAAAGATGTGAACATAAGTTGTTATATCTGATTCTGCTTCCTTGTGTTTTTACCTTTCTACCCTAATTTGTATGAGAAACTTCATTAACTTAACCTTAGCACAATGAGGATAGTCGCAGTCCTACTTATGTTTCCCAAGCTCCTAAGTTTTCCTCTAAGGATATCATTACAATAAATTTACTTTTGTTTCTCCCAGTGTTTGTTCCTGAGCCACCCCATCTGCTTTCACTCAAATGGAGTCACAGAATTCACTCATTACGGTGACACCTGAAACCACTGGATTCTATTCACTAGTTCCATTTATTCATAACTTTGAATATTGCAGCTTCTGAATTATTCTGATGAATAATTCCTACATGATACCAGGAGATCTCTTCATTCTTGTAATCTGAAAGTAAACTTGAATTTAAATATCACAAAAATCTACTCTGTAAGGAAAAAATGTAATCTGAAGACCACCCAATTTTAGTAAGTTGTTACATTTAAGTACTGAAATAAGCAGTATTTAAGAGTGTACTAGCTTGAGGGAAAGACATGTAAGCAAAGATGTACAACACTGCTTAGTTTATATTTTGAAACAATTTGTATACATTTCAAAATATACATATGTATGTGTATTTCTGTGTACACACACACACAGACACACACACACACAGAATCCAGGAGAAGCCCAAGGAGAAAATGGGAAGAATGGCCTGGAAAACAGTAATTACTAGATTATTACTTGGGAGTGTATTTAGAAATGTTCCTAAACTGGTATGATTATAAAATACAGAATCTATTAGAAAGCAGTTGTAAGAATCTTAAAACACGCTTATGGAAAAAGAAATGTAACAAACTAGCTTTCTCTTGGCAGTTTTTTAAGTATTTGAATTTTTTTTTAATTTATTTCAACTAAAAAAAAGTGTGGAACCCAACACGGGGCAGATCCCAGGACCCTGAAATCATGACCTGAGCTGACACAAGGAGTAGGCCGCTCAAATGACTGAGTCGCCCAAGCTCTGTTTTTAATTTTTTTAAGATACCTCCTTACTGTTTTCCCAAGTGGTTGTACCAAATTACCTTCTCACCAACAGCACACCAAGGTTCTCTCTCTCTTTTTTTTCACATCTCACTAACATTTGCTTTCTTTTTGATTATAGCCATCCTAATAGGTGTGAGGTGATATTTCATTGTGATTTTGATTTATATTTTCCTGATGACTAATGATATAGAACACGTTTTTCTGTACCTGTTTGCCATCTGTATGTCTTTTTAGCTCTTGAGCCACTGGTGATCACTGTCTATCTTCTTTGGAAAAGTGTTTATTCAGATAGTCTGCCTGTATTTTAGATTGTTTATTTGTTATTGAATTGTATATTTTGGATATTAGCCTCTTAGATACATAATTTGCAAATGTTTTCTCCCACTCAGTAGGTTGCTTTTTTGTTCACGCTTTCTTCTGCCCTGTGGAAGCCTTTTAGTTTGATGTAGTCCTACTTGTTTTTTTGGTTTCAGATTAAAAAAGTCATCACCAAGGGCAGATTAAAAAAGTCATCACCAAGGGCACCTGGGTGGCTCAGTCGGTTGAGCGACTGCCTTCGGCTCAGGTCATGATCCTGGAGTCCCGGGATCAAGTCCCACATCGGGCTCCCTGCTCGGCGGGGAGTCTGCTTCTCCCTCTGACCCTCCCCCCTCTCGTGCTCTCTGTCTCTCATTCTCTCTCTCTCTCAAAAAAAAAAAATCATCACCAAGACCAAGGTCAAGAAACATACTGCCTATTTTCTTCTAGGGACTTTTTATGGTTTCAGGTCTTATGTTCAAGTCTTTCATCAATCTTGAGTTAATTTTTGTGTACGTGTAATTTAGTGTGTGGCTGTCCAGCTTTCCTAGTACTACTTATTGAAGAAAAGGCCCATCCCCCATTGTACAATCTTGGCTCCTTATCATGAGTTAATCAACTATATACATGTAGGTTTATTTCTGAGCTTTCTGTCCTGTGTCATCGATCTATGTATATGTTTAATACCCAATGCCACAGTATTTTAATTACTATAGCTTTGTAATACAGTTTGAAATCAGGGAGCTTGTGTTCTCCAACTCTGTTCTTTCTCAAGATTGCTTTGGCTATTCAGGGTCTTTTTTGGTTCCATACAAACTTAAGGATTGTTCTATTTCTGTGAAAAATGACATTGGAATTTTGACAGGGATTGCATTGAGTCTGTTCTTTCCTTTGCATAGTATAAACATTCTAACCATATTTCTTCCGGTCTATGAGCACAGAATATCTTCTATTGATTTGTGTATTCTGCATATGTTTTTAAAATTTATCTTAGAGCAGATAGGTGGTAATAATTCTAATTATTTATAAAAGCTATCTACAGACCTCTGAATTTGAGCCATTTCCATTTGGCCATTTCCAATGCCTGGCAAAATGTTATAATGAGCCTATTTTCAATAATATACACAGTCATTTATCAAAAAAATAATGTATAGCATAGCCACTGTGTACCAAACACTACAATAATAGAGCTACTATGCATCAAGTACTGGTTTAGGTACCAGAGATGCAATTGAACACAAGAGAAAAGTTTCTATTCTCAGAGTTTATAGCTTTCTTGGAATGATACAATTACCTGTGTGAATGTGTCTAATTCTGTTATAAAAAGAGTAAGGGCTCTGAAGTTCCTATGACATGAAGCAAGTAATACTTAAAATGTCACTCTTCTTTTGTAATCCATCTCTCAAATTACCCCCAGAATGCATATAATGCTTTTAAATGTGTAACATTCAATTAGAATCCCTGCTGTTGACCTATAGGAAGGAACAATCTTGTTCTCTTTTGGCTCTGGAGACTGTAGCGTTACCTTGTGGCTGCTGGTCTACCCTCTTGTTAGTTTCAGAAATCCATTTTTCTGAGGATCCAGGTTCCAACAACTGATAGTCATAGAGGGAGGCAGAAGTGGGGAGGGAGGGCATGGGGGTTTTCAAGAAAGCAACACTATCTTACAGTGTGGACCAAGGTCAAACCACTTCTCCAGTTGCCCTCCAACCAGGCTGGCTTGTATTCAAACCCTCATTATATAAATAAAAGGATGACAGTAAACATTCTTCATGGATTAAATATAAATTTGAAGCCCAACTGCCTGAGATTAGATCAACTCTATAGAGGTCATGAAAATCAAAATCTCCAGATACATCACAGCTCAGGGAGAGCCCAGTAAAAGGAAGGAAATTTGCTATTGATCTGGACTACTGCTGACTCCTCAGATTAGTTCTTAATCGTAGTCATTGTTACTTTTTCCTCCTATATTCCTCTTGTTTTTGTTATTTTTTAAAGGATATTCCACTGCTTCCTCCTAAGCTTTCCTCCTAATGACAAACAATCTCTTAATTTATTTTTCTCACTTTAAAAATTTTAAGTGATTTTTTTAGTGTAATCAAGAAGAAATCTTAACAAGTAAATGCAACACAGAAATATTGCAACAAGGAAGACTCCCTAACATTTAGTTCCTTTCTATGGTTGAATGAGTTCCCAGGAGTAATTATAAGAGGCCAATCACCTGAAATTTAGAAATCCAACTGGACAGACTCCTCCATTATGGGCTGCTAGGATTCCCCAACTTCAGCTAAACAACAATGAAGAGAATAGTCCTTTTTTAAAAGCCAAAACTTTTTTTTCCTTCTCAATTTCTCTCTGTGCTGAAACTGTTAACTCCTATTGAAATCAGCTCTATCTGTAGTCAGCAAACTTCACTGCTATTCAGTGGCAAAATTTATCAGAAACTAGAAAAAAAGAGGAGAGAGAGAGATTCTAGGTGACTCCTGAAAAGAAAAACAACAGTTTTGTCCCATGGTATAAAGGTCAGAATTCTGACTTTTGGGAGAATATGTGATCTATCTTCTTAGTCTACCCCTTATTCTGTAAACAAAAGAAAGTGTTTGAGATGGGGCAGGTCTTGATAATGTTTCATGATGAAATTACCTGTTTATCCATCATACCCTAAAGTGTCTGAGCATCATTTTGTTTTGCCAAAAATCAAAGCTTCCCTCTCCATATAAACTGTTTTGTCCCGGAAATTTCCGGGACAAACCTTGTATCCTTGCTTGTTTGCTTGTGTTTTTATTCATATTCCAGCCTTGTAGAGTATTACAAAATATTTGCCTAGCCTAAGAAAGTATGAAACATGAGTATTCCTACATTGGGGTAGGACTATAAAGCCCAAGGACAGGTGTTAAGGCCTCCTTCACTGACCACATCAGAAAAATAACCTCTAACATGTCAACATCTGTTCTTTTACAAACCAATATACTGTCCACTTAATACTTACAGTTAATGAAGTACTTTCATCAGTATCTCCTTTAAAATCTTCAATTTGGGTATTACTAGTAACTACATTTCACTAACGAGGAAACTGTAGCTCAGAGAGGAGATAAAAGTTTGCTCCTTTTCATAAAGCTAGTTAAGTGGCAGACTCTAACTCAAAACTAGAATTGTTGATTCCAAGGCACCTACCCTGCAATCTGCTACTTTGCTCTTCTCAAGCTTTTGATAGGGCGTTAGCCTCTACTAAAATCTAGCTGATGAATTTTCTGTGGTAAAAACACACTCCCTGAGTACCAATCTATACCTTGTCTGTCTCTATCTATGCCAGGCCAAATGACCACAAACATAACACAGCATTCTCTCTACTTTCAAGCAATGTTTTATTCACAGGGAAATCCTCCTGTAAATTCTCTTGGACTTTGTGCTTTGGGGATGAAAGAATTTAACCTTTCATCTGCTCAATCAAGGTTCTTATTCATCCTACTTACTCACTATGCATGGCCCTTTGACTCTAGTTTTTATTAGTTTTATCTACTACTTTCTCAGATCAGGGCACCCAAGGATATGCATGTACTTGAGAGAGCAGAATATGAGAATAGAAAGAACTTGTTATTTACTAGGTGAAAAAGGAAGGGAAAAACAAGATGATTTTAAGACCAGAGAATCATCAAAGACCTCAAAAGAATGTCAGTAAGGAATAAATAGTGACAGATATAAATTAGTGAACAAGGGATAGGTGTGAGGAGTTTAAATGAATGGCACAGGAGAACACAAGTGCTTCTGAAAAGATCTTAGTAAGCCTTATTTCAGAAGCCTTCAAGGCTGAGGTTCTCTGCATTCATTCTACGTGCTGTTCTGACAGACCAAATATTGTTACCTTCAAAGCCGTTATCAGTAGGATCTAATGTCTCTCATTCGCTGGATATCTCTTAAGCTGTGTGCTGGTATCAGTCTTTTTTGGGCACACTTCTTGAATGCAGGTCCCTGTAACAAAGTTCAGTTTAGATAAAAAAAATTCCAAAAAACTGCTTTCATTTTTCCATTGTTTAAGTTATTTATTTAGGTCTCATGGGTTTCTAAGAGCTGCTTTTCTATTAATATACACAGCAGTCTCCAGCCACAACTGACAGAAACAGATCCTAGATGAGATCACAGGGCAGGACAGAACAGCTAGCCAGAACCACCTTATATAGTCCAGAAGGACCTAAGATGAAGAGTGTTTGGGATTGATTTAATAACTGCTCTACTTGTAGAGGTAATAATAGAGTAATATATCTTAATAACAGCACATAATTTTATTTCTTGACTAGTACTATAATATGAACATTAGCACATTTTTTCAGTTATTTCTTATATCAATGCCATTAAGCATTTACTGATACCTTCATTTTTTCACATGATAATTCTGATCCTTAGGTGACTTAAGTGTCTTTCTGAAAATGACTTTCACTCACTGCCTGATTCCTAAGTCCTAACCATACCAGGTATGAGTGCCTTGCTGGCTTTCATAGTTGGTGGTATTCTGTGAGTCATGTGCCTGATTCTTATTTTTACCAGCATGATGAGCAAAGTCCGGGAATGAAATGAAATGGATGTAACTCATAGTCAAGAGGAGGTGCAAAAAAAAAAAAAAAATCAGGCCAACTTCTCAATAGAGTCATGAGTCTATAGGGGCAAGGCAGAGAGAAAAAGTTTGAATATAAATCCAGTGAGATGGAAATTGGCCTGACCAGGCAGAGTCAAGGTCAAAGCAAGGATGAGTGGCAGAGCTCGAAGGAATTCACAAAATTAATCAACACTATATTAGAAAATCTTTGCATTGGGTGCATAATATTGGATCTTTAAAATATGACATAAAATGAGGAAGAGACTGCTAGTTTCTCAGTGTTGCGAGTGAATCACTGGTGGATTTTGATTAATACAGATATCTTTTTATATAAATAGGAATTTTGGAGCAACCAGAAAAAAAAATAGAAAGCACTAATAGAGCATCAAACTCATGACTTCCTGGATAAAACATTATGAGCTATATTAAGCCCCATCGAAGTGGTAAATGGATATGTCAACACTTCAGGCAGTCCTAAAATACTATCTGAAATTTGGAAACGATGTGATTATATGCTATGAATGAAGCATTCCTCTTGATGATAATATTAATCAGGTAGTAGATGGAAACAAAAGGAGGAAGGAGGTAAACTTTCTATTCTTTTAATCAAAAACTTACTTGGAAATATTAATTGACTTGAGCGGCAGTCAGTAAATCTTGGCTTCAGCAGTGCAAAGAAAGAGCACAGGCTTGAAATCAGAAAGGCAGTGATCAGGTTTAGGCTCAAATGTAGTGGAATGACACTGCTAAAGTGACTTTAATATAAACTTCATTATATTTAATGAACATTATATTTAATGACTTTAATATAAACTCCATTATAAACTTCAGTTCCAGTGTCAAACGATGAGGTGAGGATACCCCCTCGCTAGATTTGTATAAGGAGAGTGTAAAACGGCACACATAAATCACTACTAAGGTATAAGTAGACATTCAACACAATAACGTTTTGTTACTTTGAGTTTGCAATTAGCCCTTCCTGCAAGTTCAGTATTTGCTTCTTTACCAAGTAAAATTCTTGTTGACCAAGACCAAGTTGAATAAGCCTCTCCATTTGCCTCATTGGCTTCAAAAATCAGAAACCTGAAAAGATGCAGTGGTGTATCCTGCTATCCAACCAAATGTTTTTACGAGACCAGTGCTCTAACCCCTGAGCTACGGAGCCCGGCTCCAACCAAATGTTTTTAGACCTATCAATACCACACAATAAATAGTCGTTGGATTGGGGAAGTAGGAAACAGAGGGATAATCCAAACCCTGTGGTACATATTGATAAGTACTACCTTTTGATAGCTATTCTCTTATATTTATGGCAAAAAATACATTCCTTATATATAGAGAGATACTCTGTTACATCAACATCCTTGTATATATTTCATTTGGGATCATAAAATTTCACTTCCTAATCTAACATACAAACAACAATTTGTGAAGACCTGAGTCATATGCAGCTCCCAGTTCTCTGGCTGCTAATTCTTGTAGGAATTTATTCTTGGGGTGCCTGGGTGGCTCAGTTGGTTAAGCGTCTACCTTTGGCTCAGGTCATGATGCCAGGGTCCTGGCATCGAGACCTGCATCTGGCTCCTTGCTCAGTGGGAAGCCTGCTTCTCTCTCTCCCTCTGCTTGTGCTCTCTCATGCTCTCTTGCTATCTCTCTCTCTCTCTCTCTCAAATAAATAAAAAATAAAATCTTTAGAAAAAAAGGAATTTATTCTTTCAAGTGGCAAGTTTCTGGATCTTTGACCACTATGCCTGAGATAAGTTGCTTGAACCTCCTTTCTCAAACATTAATCTTAGTTCTTGAGAATTATGCATAATTCTCTGTTTGGGCATCTATCTTCTCTAGTCCTAAACATAGAACCATGAATAGTCACCATTGAAGTTAAAGTATGGGGCTGACAAAGGTGTAATCTAATGAACCCCATTTTATCTTTCAGTTGTAATTGGAGAATTCGGTTTGGTTTGTCAAATGTTTAGGTGTAGGACATTCCTCAGGGTCAGCGTCCTCAGTTTGTGTTAAGTAGGGATGAAAGCCCATTGTTTTCCACAAACTATTCAGTCAAATGGGGAATACTTGGAGTTTTTGTGTCACTACCTTCATCTGTTTTGTTTTACATATACTTCATCAGCAAAATCAGTTGATTTAAACAATTTCTGCTATGACTTCACCCTGAAATATTCTATAGTTCTAGTATCTTAAGTGTTAAGCATCTACTATGTGTTTGGTTCCATGGGTTTTATAGGATGTAAATACCTCTCATTAGGGATCCCTATTTCCCCATTTGACCTCCTTTGGTAAACAGGTCAAAGCACGTTCAGAAGAAAAAGGGACAAATAAGTGGTTATGTGGATTTGTAAATTCCTTATCACCCTCTTGCCCTGAGAACAAGTGAAGAGTATTTTTAATTGTGCTGAGCTACCTGTCCGTGTTGGTTCAGATGCTGGTTAAATTAATTGTGAGTTAAAATAAAGCTGAACCCTCTTTCAAAAGTCAAAAGTATCTTTGTTACATGGTATGGGTCTCTGAAACAGTCCTTCCTTCCTGAAATATGTAGACATATCTCTGGGTGTTATTTAAAAGCTAAACTTTTTTTTCCCCTTGGTGTTTTATTTTGCTCTGACATACTCTTCTACTTGGAGATGAGACTAGCCCACAGACATCAAGTTAATGTCCCAATGTGTATAGTCATGAAGCTGGCAATGTATTTTTGCTTCAGAAAAAAACCTACAAGTTGACATTAAAAATATATTCTAATTCAAGAGAATGTGAGGCAGTGTGAATTTACAGACAAGGACATCTGTACGGGAAGATAAGTTATCAAGGCAGACCCTAGAATGAAGTCCTGCTTTCATCATCTAATGTTTAGTACAGACATTATAACTTCTTGAGAGCAAGTGGGAGAGGAACAAAGAAATTTTTCTGAGCTCACACTCCCAACTCTCTGACTTTCTGAATCATTTAATTGGAATCCATGGAAATTTTATTCTTCATTAGAGGGGGTGTGAGGGCCCCCACTGGGTGGAATATGCAAACACACCAAGAGGAAGGGTGGTCCAAATTTGTTCACCTTGAAACAGTGGATGTACCTCATTTTTACTTTAATTGATTCTTAATGTGGTAAAATAGTAGTCTTTGGGGTTATCCTTTCCCTTCTCTCAGTTGATGGACTTTGAATGGATAGTGTTGATCTTATTCATGAAATAGACCTGACACAGCCAATTGTTCTTTATGCTGGATATACACTAGAATCATTTGGAAAGCTTCTGTTTCTAAAAAGAATGTGTGTGAGGAAATACTGTATTTCATTTATTTCTGTTCTAATCAGAATTATTTATTTCCATTTGCTTTTTCTGGGATTAATTTTCCCTTCCTAGTATTTGAAGGTAGAAAGCTCTCTCAAATACTACTTTTAAAAAAATTGGCATTTGTAGCTATCAGTTTGTCTCCAAGCAGTGATGTCAAAGCATCTCAAAAGTTTTGGTGTGTTTTATCTTCATTTTCATTTATCTTGAAGTATTTTTAAAATTTCCTTTTACTTTCTTCCTTGACCCATTGGTTATATGGGGGCATATATAATTTCCACATATTTGTGGCTATTCTTTTTTTTTTTTTTTTTTTTTTGTTGGTTTCCAGAGTCTGGCTTTATTTTGCAGTACAGAAATCATGTGGAGCCATTCGAGACAGACATCACTGAAGTGCAGGCTCTGTCAAATCAATACTGCGTCGCAGCTTGGTCCGGTCAAGAAGCCACACCTGGGATACAAAAGAAGCTTCTATGTTTACCTGCTTTACCACAGGTTTCTTTCCCCCTTGCTCTCATCAATTTTATCAGGTTAGAACACCGCACACAGGCTTCCTCCAAAATGACTCTCAGGTCTGCAGTTGGGTTAGAAATATAGGCCCACAGAACCCCAATGTGTGGCTGTGTTCCGTGGGCACGGTCGTTAACAGCTGACAGGACACACGAAATGTCCCAAGTCGTGGAATATTCAGTTGGAATCTCAACGCCAAGGGGAGAGACGGCACGCGAATGGTGCCACTCCGGCCGCGGAGGTGACACTAATTAAAAGATACAAATACTGTATCGGGTGCTCCGTATCAGGACCACAGGATTCTCTTAAAACTGATCCTTCACTGGGGAAAAAAAGCCAGTATCGGTTACACTGAACAGAATGTGGTGACCTGCCCGTTCTGAAGAGCCACTCCACGGAAACGAGTTACTACATGATAGGAGAGGGGAGGAGTAGTTACTGGGACAGTGCTCTGCAATCTCAGCTGGGACTGCGAAGCAGGCCTTACGACAGTGACTGCACACAGTACACGGCATTTGCCAGAGTGAAGTCTGTCCTAACGAGACGAGCGCGCGCACTGCAGTTTAGTCTTCCCCGTAGATGTCGTTCTTCTTGCGCTTCATTTCCTCAAAGTCAAACTCGGACCCGGTCATCCTCTTGTAGATGTCTTTGATGTCGTCACAGGTGGTCTCAAAGTGAGTGGTAGCATCGTATGTGCGGGAAATAAAGATCTGGCTTTCTGTTCCCAGGTCTTTTGGTACGAGGAGGTCACTGATGCTAACAAATTTCTGTTCAATTGGTTCCAAAAGCTCCAAAGCTGGTCTGATTTCTTTCTCCGGCTCCTTGGTCTCCACAGTGGTGCTGACTATGGCGATGTACTTCCCCTGTGCGGCCACGTTGTGCGCGGAGGAGATCATGCAGACGTAGATATCTGACTTCCGATTGACCTGGTTCTGGGGAATGATGATCTGGCAGGAGTTGGCATCATTGGTGCTCTTGATGGGGTGGCTGAGGATGCAGATAACTCTGATCACCTGGCCCACTTTTTCTACCCGGTCTTTGACGTAGCTGGGATCAAGATGAGCTGCTTACAGCGAGCAACCTCTCCTTCAGATTTCACACCAATCACTTTTCCATTCTGCACAATGATTTCTTCAATGGGTTTGTTGAGCATGTAGGTACCACCATAAATAGCACTTAGCCTCGCAAATCCCTGTGGCAGCTCTCCGAGGCCGTAGAGTGGGTAAAGGTATGGGCTTTTGCCGTATCTTGCCAGAGACTCACTGTAAAGCTTAATCCTGTTAATGGTTTCACAACATGGCTGATCTAGATAGTCATCGGTTCTGTAAAGTGCCAGGGCATGGCCAGTAAAATCTGTGACATCTTGTCCCAAGTCAAATTTCTTGTACACCTCTCGCATTGCAGTCTTCTTAGGATCGATGCCCTCAAAAGTTCTGGGATCTTTCTCATCAAAGTTGGCAACATACACTAGGAATTTTCTGAAGCGACGTTTTTCAAACAGTCCCATTAAGCTAGAGGCCAGGGCTTCTGCTTCAGTGGAAGGAACCTTGTAGATTTTTCCTCCCTTATAGACAAAGCTCCCTTCAGTCACTTTGAAATCCAGATAGCGAGTGACCTCTGTATAAAGCAGCATCTTAACCAGCTGACCATTGGCCATGAGAAACTTAGGGATTAAGTCCACGTTCCAGTCTCTTCCTCTCCCCATCGATGCTGGTGGTGGTCCTGGTATTTTAAATCTTTTGTATAAGTCGTCCAGGGGTGTTATAGATGCACTTTCTCCTCCGTAATATGGGTTTCTGTCCATGTGAAGAACTTTCTTCCCATTCACTGACATTATACCTGACAGGATACATTCCGTCAGGCCAGTGCCCAGCACGATCACGTCGTACTCCTCATTCATGGCGGGGGACGGCGAGGACCGAGGCCCAGGGAGAGCACAAGGCGCGGGGACTCGAGGGGCCAGCGGCTCTACGACCACCCGGGAGCCACAGGGAAAGAGCTCAGGCCGGTGTTGGGACCCGACGGGAACGGGGAGCGAGGGCTGGAGCTGAAACGGAGCTGCAGAGGAGAGAGGCCGGCCGCCACCTCAGACGGAAGAGAAGCTGTGGCTATTCTAAGTATATGTTACTGATTTCTAACTTCATTGTGGTCAGAAAAACTATATTATATGAGCTCAATATTTTAAATTTATTGAGGTTTGTTTTATGGCCTAGCATATTCTCTATTCTGGAAAATGTTTTATGTGCCATTGAGAAAAACAGTCGCTATGATTGATTTTTGTATAGATTTGTTCAGTCTTATTGGTTAACAGTGTTGGTCAAGCCTCCTAATTCCTTGTTGGTGTTATGACTAGATATTTTGTCAATTATGGGAAGTAGGTATTGATACCTCTAACCATTATTGCTAAATTTTTATTTCTCAATTCAAATCAGTAAATTTTTGCTCTGTGTATTTTAAGGCACTATTAGGTATGTATCTGGTTATAATTGCTGTCTTACTGATAGATGGGCTCTTTTTATCATTATACGATGTATTCCTTGTCCTAGAAGCATTTTTTTCCCCTGAAGGTTTACTTTGTCTGACATTATTTTAGCTACTCCAGGTCTCTTAAAGTTGCTGTTTACATTTTACATGTATATATATATATATTTTTTTTTTTTTAATTTTCCATCCTTCAATGCATTTTTGTCTCCAAATCTAAAGTGGGTCTCTTTTATACAGCATATTGTTGGAATTTAAAAAAATGATCTCTACTTTTTAATTGTAATATTTAATCCATTCCAGTTCAATGTTATGTTGGATATGGGTGGAGTTGTTTCTGCCATTTTGCTTTTTGTTTTCTGTGCATCTTTTTATTCCTTTTTATTGCCTTGTTTATATTAAGTACATATTTTCTAGTGTACCATTTTAATTCCTTTGTTTTTTCTTTACCATGTTCATTTTAAATTAACATTTGTCTTAGAAATTGCAGTTAACTTCTTAAAACAATTTATTTAGAATGCTACCAATTTAATTTCAATTGTGTACAAAAATGTTTCTCTCCAATATAGCTTTATTCTCTTTCTCTTTTGTGTTATTACTATCCCACATGTTACATCTTTGTAGGTTATATCAATATAATATTATATTTTTTCTGGATTTAGCTATATTTTAAATAACATAGAAGACTCAGATATATTCATGATGTTTCTTATATTTACTGACATTTACTTTTACCAATAGTCTTTAGTTTTTCCATGTGAATTTGAGTGGATATCTGGTGCTCTATATTTCATTCTAAAGGATTTTTTTAAATTTTTATTTGTTTGCTTATTTATTTATTTATTTAGGTATGAGTGAAGTCTGCTAGTAACAAATTGCTTCAATATTTATCTGGGAATATCTTCATTTCTGACTCATTTTTGAAAGATTTTCTTGCATATAAAATATTTAGTTTATAGTGGTTTTCTTTCAGTCCTTTGAATATATCCTCCCACTGTCTTTCTACCTCCATGTTTTCTATCAAGCCTGCTGTTAATCGCATTGAGAATCTCTAGCATATAATGAATTGAATGTATGTATTGCTGCTTTCAAGATTCTTTTTGTCCTTTTCTTCTGACCCTTTGATTATAGTATCTCTAGGTATGGTTACATTTGAGTTTTCCTACTTGAAGTCTATTGACATTCTTGATTTTGAAGATTGATTTTCTTCAGAGTTGGAAGGTTTTCAGCAATTATTTATCCAAATATTCTTTATTCCCTTTGTCTCTTTTCTCCTTCTAATACTCTCATACTCTGATGGTATTCTGTTTTATTTTTCTTCATTTCTTTTTCCTTTCTATTTGTCAATCTGCCATCTCAAATTTGCTCTATTTTCTAAAATATTAGTTATTGTATTTTAAACTCTGGAATATATTGGATTCTTTTTTTATCAGATTATAATCTCTTTATTAATATTTTCTACTGGGGTGCCTGAGTGGCTCTGTCCATTAAGCATCTGCCTTCAGCTCAGGATCCTGGGATGAAGGCCCAAGGAAGGCTCCCTGCTCAGCAGGGAGTATGCTTCTCCCTCTCCCTCCCACCCCTCTCATGTGCTCTCTCTCTTTCTGTCTCTCTCAAATAAATAAATAAAGTCTTAAAATATTTTCTATTTAGTAAAATTTCATTTTTATGCTTTCCTTTAGTTCTTTAGACATCTTCATTTAATTCTTTTTATTTTATTTTATTTTATTATGTTATATTGATCACCATACATTACATCATTAGTTTTTGATGTAGTGTTCCATGATTCATTGTGTATAACACCCAGTGCTCCATTCATACGTGCCCTCTTTAATACCCATCACCAGGCTAACCCATCCCCCTACCACCCTCCCCTCTAGAACCCTCAGTTTGTTTCTCAGAGTCCATAGTCTCTCATGGTTCGTCTCCCCCTCCGATTCCCCCTCTTCATTTCTCCCTTCCTACTATCTTCTTTTTTTTTTTTTTAACATCTAATGTATTATTTGTTTCAGAGGTACAGGTCTGTGATTCAACAGTCTTACACAATTCATAGTGCTCACCATAGCACATACACTCCCCAATGTCTATCACCCAGCCAACCCAACCCTCCCACCCCCCACCTCGGTTTGTTTCCTGAGATTAGGAATTCCTCATATCAGTGAGATCATATGATACATGTCTTTCTCTGATTGACTTATTTCACTCAGCATAACACCCTCCAGTTCCATCCACGTCTTTGCAAATGTCAAGATCTCATTCCTTTTGTTGGCTGCATAATATTCCATTGTGTATAAATACCGCTTCTTCTTTATCCATTCATCTGTCGATGGACATCTTGGCTCTTTTCAGTTTCCCTATTGTGGACATTGCTGCTTTAAACACTGGGGTGCATGTACCCCTTCGGATCCCTATGTTTGTATCTTTGTGGTAAATAGACAGTAGTGCAATTGCTGGATCGTATGGTAGCTCTATTTTCAACTGTTTGAGGAACCTCCATACTGTTTTCCAGAGGGGTTGCACCAGCTTGCATTCCCACCAACAGTGTAGGAGGGTACCTACATCCTCGCCAACATCTGTCATTTCCTGACTTGTTAATTTTAGCCATTCTGACTGGTGTGATGTGGTATCTCATTGAGCTTTTGATTTGGATTTCCCTGATGCCGAGCGAGGTTGAGCACTTTTTCATGTGTCTGTTGGCCATTTGGAGGTCTTCTTTGGAAAAATGTCTGTTCATGTCTTCTGCCCATTTCTTGATTGGATTATTTGTTCTTTGGGTGTTGAGTTTGATAAGTTGTTTATAGATTTTGGATATTAGCCCTTTATCTGATATGTCATTTGCAAATATTTTCTCCCATTTTGTCGGTTGACTTTTGGTTTTGTTGACTGTTTCTTTTGCTGTGCAAAAACTTTTTATCTTGATGAAATCCCAATAGTTCATTTTTGCCCTTGCTTCCCTTGCCTTTGGCGATGTTTCTAGGTAGAAGTTGCTGTGGCTGAGGTCGAAGAGGTTGCTGCCTGTGTTTTCCTTTAGGATTTTGATGGACTCCCGCCTCACGTTTAGGTCTTTCAACCATTTGGAGTCTCTTTTTGTATGTGAAGTAAGGAAATGGTCCAGTTTCATTCTTCTGCATGTGGCTATCCAATTCTCCCAAGACCATTTGTTGAAGGGACTGTCTTTTTTCCATTGGAAATTCTTTCCTGCATTGTCAAAGATTAGTTGACCATAGAGTTGAGGGTCCATTTCTGGGCTCTCTATTCTGTTTCATTGATCTATGTGTCTGTTTTTGTGCCAGTACCATACTGTCTTCATGATGACAGCTTTGTAATAGAGCTGAAATTCCGGAATTGTGATGTCGCCAGCTTTGCTTTTCTTTTTCAACATTCCTCTGGCTATTTGGGGTCTCTTCTGGTTCCATACAAATTTTAGGATTATTTGTTCCATTTCTTTGAAAAAAGTTGATTGTATTTTGATAGAGATTGCATTAAATGTGTAGATTGCTCTAGGGAGCATTGACATCTTCACAATATTTGTTCTTCCAATCCACAAGCATGGAAAGTTTTTCCATTTCTTTGTGTCTTCCTCAATTTCTTTCAGGAGTATTTTATAGTTTTCTGAAAACAGATCCTTTGCCCCTTTGGTTAAGTTTATTCCTAGGTATCTTATGGTTTTAGTGCAATTGTAAATGAGATCGATTCCTTAATTTGTCTCTCTTCTGTCTTGTTGTTCGTCTATAGGAAGGCCACTGATTTCTGTGCATTGATTTTATATCCTGCCACTTTACTAAATTCCTGTAGGAGTTCTAGCTGTTTTGGGGTGGAGTCTTTTGGGTTTTCCACATACAGTATCAATCATCTGCAAAGAGTGAGAGTTTGACTTCCTCTTTGCCGATTTGGATGCCTTTGATTTCTTTTTGTTGTCTGATTGCTGTGGCTAGGACTTCTAATACTATGTTGAATAGCAGTGGTGATAGTAGACATCCCTGCCATGTTCCTGACCTTAGGGGAAAAGCTCTCAGCTTTTCCCCATTGAGAATGATATTCGCTGTAGGTTGTTCATAGATGGCTTTTATGATATTGAGGTATGTACCCCCATCCCTATACTTTGAGGAGTTTTGATCAAGAAAGGATGCTGTACTTTGTCAAATATTTTTTCTGCATCTATTGAGAGGATCATAGGATTCTTGTTCTTTCTTTTGTTAATATATTGTATCACATTGATTGATTTACAGATGTTGAACCAGCCTTGCAGCCCAGGGATAAATCCCACTTGGTCATGGTGAATAATCCTTTTAATATACTGTTGGATCCTATTGGCTAGTATTTTGGTGAGAATTTTTGCGTCCATGTTCATCAAGGATATTGGTCTGTAATTCTCCTTTTTGATGGGGTCTTTGTCTGGTTTGGGGATCAAGGTAATGGTGGCCTCATAAAATGAGTTTGGAAGTTTTCCTTCCATTTCTATTTTTTGGAACAGTTTGAGGAGAATAGGTATTAATTCTTCTTTACAAGTTTGGTAGAATTCCCCTGGGAAGCCATGTGGCCCTGGGCTTTTGTTTGTTGGGAGATTTTTGATGACTTCTTCAATTTCCTTAGTGGTTATAGGTCTGCTCAGGTTTTCTATTTCTTCCTGGTTCAATTTTGGTGGTTGATATATCTCTAGGAATGCACCCATTTCTTCCAGGTTATCTAATTTGATGGCATAGAGTTGCTCATAATATGTTCTTATAATTGTTTATATTTCTTTGGTGTTGGTTGTGATCTCTCCTCTTTCATTCATGATTTTGTTGATTTGGGTCATTTCTCTTTTCTTTTGGATCAGTCTGGCCAGGGGTTTATCAATCTTGTTAATTCTTTCAAAGAAGCAGCTCCTAGTTTCGTCGATCTGTTCTAGTGTTCTTTTGGTTTCTAGTTCATTGATTTCTGCTCTGATCTTTATTATTTCTCTACTCCTGCTGGGTTTAGGCTTTATTTGCTGTTTTTTTCTCTAGCTCCTTTAGGTGTAGGGTTAGGTTGTGTATTTGAGACCTTTCTTGTTTCTTGAGGAAGCCTTGTATTGCTATATACTTTCCTCTTAGGACTGCCTTTGCTGCCTCCCAAAGGTTTTGAACAGTTGTGTTTTCATTTTCATTTTCATTGGTTTCCATGAGTTTTTTTAATTCTGCTTTAATTTCCTGGTTGACCCATTAATTCTTTAGTAGGATGCTCTTTCACCTCCGTGTATTTGAGTTCTTTCTGACTTTCCTCTTGTGAACGAGTTCTACTTTCAAAGCATTGTGGTCTGAAAATATGCAGGGAATAATCCCAATCTTTTGGTACTGGTTGAGACCTGATTTGTGACCTAGGGTGTGATCTATTCTGGAGAATGTCCCATGGGCACTAGAGGAGAATGTGTATTCCATTGCTTTGAGATGGAATATTCTGAATATGTCTGTGAAGTCCATTTGGTCCAGTGTGTCATTTAAAGTCTTTATTTCCTTGTTGGTCTTTTGCTTAGATGATCTGTCCATTTCAGTCAGGGGGGTGTTAAAGTCCCCCACTATTATTGTATTGTTGTCAATGTGTTTCTTCTCTTTTGTTATTAATTGCCTTATATAATTGGCTGATCCCATGTTAGGGGCATAGATATTTACAATTGTTAGATCTTCTTGTTGGATAGAACCTTTAAGTAGGATATAGTGTCCTTCTTCATCTCTTATTACAGTCTTTCATTTAAAATCTAATTTGTCTGATATAAGGATTGCCACCCCAGCTTTCTTTTGGTGTCCATTAGCATGGGAAATCGTTTTCCACCCCCTCACTTTCAATGTGTGGGTGTCTTTGGGTCTAAAATGAGGCTCTTTCAGACAGCATATCAATGGGTCTTGTTTTTTAATCCAATCTGATAGCCTGTCTTTTGTTTGGGGCATTTAGCCCATTTACATTCAGGATAACTATTGAAAGATATGAATTTAGTGCCATTGTATTGCCTGTAAGGTGACTGTTACTGTATACTGTCTGTTTTCCTTTCTGGTCTATGCTTCTTTTAGGATCCCTCCTTGTTTCGAGAACCCCTTTCAATATTTCTTGGGAGGGCTGGTTTCGTGTTTGCAAATTCCTTTAGTTTTTGTTTGTCCTGGAAGCTTTTTACCTCTCCTTCTATTTTCAATGATAGCCTAGATGGATATAGTATTCTTGGCTGCATATTTTTCTCATTTAGTGTTCTGAAGATCATGCCAGTCCTTTCTGGCCTGCCAGGTCTCTGTGGATAGTTGTGTTCCCAATCTAATGTTTCTACCATTATAGGTTATATATCTCTTCTCCTGAGCTGCTTTCAAAATTTTCTCTTTGTCTCTGAGACTTGTAAGTTTTACTTAGATGTCGGGGTGTTGACCTATTTTTATTGATTTTTAGAGTGGTTCTTTGTGCCTCCTGGATTTTGATGCCTGTTTCCTTCCCCACATTAGGGAATTTCTCTGCTATTATTTGCTCTAGTATACCTTCTGCCCCTCTCTCTCTTTCTTCTTCTTCTGGGATCATAATTATTCTAATGTTGTTTTGTCTTATTGTATCGTTTATCTCTCGAATTCTGCCCTCGTGATCCAGTAGTTGTTTGTCTCTTTTTTTCTCAGCTTCTTTATTTTCCATCATTCGGTCTTCTATATCGCTAATTCTCTCTTCTGCCTCATTTATCCTCGCAGTTAGTGCCCCCATTTTTGATTGCACCTCATTTATAGCCTTTTTGATTTCGATTTGGTTAGATTTTAGTTCTTTTATTTCTCCAGGAAGGGTGTCTCTAATAACTTCCATGCTTTTTTCAACCCCAGCTAGTATCTTTATAATCATGATTCTGAACTCTAGGTCTGACATCATACTAATATACGTATTGAGTAGGTCCCTGGCAGATGGTACTACCTCTTATTCTTTTTGCTGAGGTGATTATTTTCATCTTGTCATTTTGTCCAGAGGAGAATAGATGAATGAGAGAACAAAATGCTCACAGGTTAACAATGTCCCCAGCAAATCTACTCTAAACAAATCAGAAAAGACCTGAAACCATGGGAAAAGAAAGGGAAAGAAAGAAAAAAGAAAGAGAGAAAAAAAGAAAAAGATAAAAACAAACCAAAACAGAAGAAAAGAAAAAAAACAGAATATGATCAAATATGATCAGGCTGGTGCATAGATCAGTGCCACACATTAGATTTTGGGTGTATTTTGGTTGTTGGAAGAAAGTGCCTCCTAAAATTTTAAAGAAAGAAAGACTTATATATGTACAAAATAAGGGTTGATACAATGAAGGGATGGAAGATGACTGTAAAGATGAAAATTATAAAAGATTTATAAAAGGAATTGATAAGAAGTTGTTTGAAAAAAGAAAGAAGAAGATTTAAAAAAAAAAGAAAAGGAGAAAAAAAGGGAGAGAATGTGATCAGGCAGGAGACTAGAACAAAGCCATACACTACTGATTAACGTATATTTTGATCTGTTAGAAGAAACTGTATCTCAAAATTTTAAAGAGAGAACAACTTATATATATATGCCAAAAATAAGGGTAACTACTATGAAGGGATATAATATGACTCTAAAAATGAAAAATAAAAATGTTATTTTTTTAAAAAAGGGATTGATAAGATGTTAAAAAAGGGACAAAAAAAATTAAAAAAAAAAACAGTTAAAAAATTTAACTTTGAAAAACTAATGAATCATGGTAAAAAAGCCATGAATTCTATGTGCAGTATTCCCCTAGCACTGGAGTTCTCCCGTTCTTGATTGGTAAACTTGGTCTTGGCTGGCTGTTCATGCTGATCTTCTGGGGGAGGGGCCTGTTGCTGTGTTTCCCAAATGTCTTTGCCAGAGGCGGAATTGCCCCACCCTTGCCTGTCCGGGCTAAGGAATCTGTTCGTGTTTGCTCTCGGGAGCTTTTGTTCCCTGCAAACTCTCGGTACAGCTTTGGTGGATGAGAGTGAAAATGGTGGCCTCTCAATCTCTGCCCAGAGGAGCTGAGAACTTGGGGCCCCACTCCTCAGTGCGCCCCCAGAGAAAAGCGGTCACTCCCTTCTCCCTGGTCTCTGGCCGCACTCTGTGCTTACCTGGCCTGTGACCGAGTGTTTCTATCTCTGGCACCCGACCCCGTGTGGCGTCTCCAAACCCAGCAGATCCCTGCGGTGTGCTCCCGTGCCGCTCCTCCTGGGGGGGGACGGGGAGTCTCCCCGGCTCTGCCACTTGTTGGGTCACTGGTGGAGGACCAGTGGCCTGACTGGGCCGTGCATCACGGTTTATGGCCACCCTGAGCTGCGAGCCCATGCCTCGGCTCCGTCTCTGCAGCCGGCTTCCCCGCTCTGATACCTGGGAGCTCTGCCGCACTCAGGCACCCGTGGTCTTTCTGTGACCCCGAGGGTCCTGAGACCACACTGTCCTGCGATACCTCCCGCTTAGGCACTGGAGCAATGTCCCTCAGTGGAGCCAACTTCTAAAAGTCCTGATTTTGTACTCCCCGGCTCTATCACTTGCCAGAAGCGGCCGACGGAGGCCCCTCCCCCGCCGTCTATCCTCCCGAATATCGCCTCGGATTCACTTCTCCACACGTCCTACCTCCAGTAAGTGGTCGCTTCTCTGTTCAGAGAGTTGTTGCTACTCTCTTCTTCAATCTCCTGTTGAGTTCGTAGGTGTTCAGAATGGTTTGATCCCCATTCAGCTGAATTCCTGAGACCAGACGAAATCCAGGTCTCCTACTCCTCTGCCATCTTGCTCTGCCCCTCTCATTAATTCTTTCTTGCCATCAAGGAAGATTCTAACATGTAGTTGGAGTCAATGGACAATCACTGATTTATCAATATGAACTAATATTACATTAACTAATGAAAGTTGTTTTGGGGTCTTGTTTCAAAGTGTTTTAATTTGACATGCAATGATGAATATATATTGATAGCCAAGTTTTAAGGACAAAGATATGGGTTCCCCTTGAGATTAACTGCCATATTTGCTGTGTAATTATTCCTCTAAAAGTGTGTTGATGAGAGTTGTGTTCTGTTATTAGCACTCCCTTTCCTGTAAAATTCATTTGTCACATGAAATGCCCAAAAGACACATCTTTGATGCCATTTCACCTAGGGCTTATACTTTTCTTTTAACAATATTTGGGTGATTCGGTTTTCTGAGGCTGTACCTCATAACTTTCTATCCCAGGAATCATATGGTTATGATTTCTGTGGTGACAAGAGTTGCCTCAGTTGTTTCAAACAAAGGAGTCCTTTCCCTTGGCCTCTATAAGTAATCCAGGCCACACTTAAATTTGGAGGCTGGAATAAAGAATGCTAATTATTTCTAGCAACTCCAATCGTAGAATGCAGTTTTGGTACTACAGAATACTAGAACTTTACAATATCAACATAATGTCTCAATCGGTTTAATCCTCAGCTCCTCAATGGCTACTTAAGCAATGAAAAAAAAGTTTACTGATAAAACGTCCTCTAGTTATTATATAACTATATTAGCATGACCAAGAGGATTAAAATAACAAATAGCAATTCTATCCACATTTTTTCCCCAACAGCTTACTGTAGAGAAGAAATAGACTAGCTGGTATGAATACTGAGATACAATAATGGTATGCTTTTGGAAAAAGAAAACATGTGGAGAAAATATCTTTTATTTACTTTTTTAGAGTAACGTTTGATCCTTAGGTGAGGCATTTGGAGACAGTGTGGCCAGAAAGAAAGGGATTTTATTAATGCAGGATGATTTTTGCATAGGGAACTACTAAAGTAATTTAAATAATTCTAGTGTATTATTAACATAACTTTGCAAATAACAATGTTTAGACTGGAATATCAAGACAGGAGAAGAAAAAGTGGGTTTGAGGGAAAAACAGGAGTTATCTGTTTTCAAATTAAGAAAACCCACGAGATTTAGGGTATAGAAGAGACCTTGAAAGATAATGGTAGCCCTGAGCTTCCCAAATTTTAGATATGAAGTGGTGAGCTAGAAAAGGCTATTCTTTCAGCCTCCAGGAGGATGTGTGTATTTTTAGACATTTTGTATGTAAGAATTATTTTAAATTAAACCCTGATTTATTACAATGTGCAAGAAATAATTTGCCTTAATTGTATAAATAAAAGTTAATATGTCAAAGGAACTCTATTCTTTGCCATAGTTAACTTAAATCTGTGTCATAAACCCACAGATATTTACCTTGGTTCTTTCTTGCCATAAACTATGCACCAGAGAGTAATGTTTGATAATCACTGAGTGAACTTCTTGCTGCCTCATAGGTTTTGAGATTAGGAGAGTGGAACTCAGAAAACTCAAGTCATGTTCATAAGTAATGACAGAGCCAGAGCAAAATTCTACCTTCTGTAACTACTGGTCCTTCTGATGAAGATTCCAATACCATAGTTACTGGACAGAACCTGGAGAGAGGAGGCTACCTGGTCTCAACTGTTCCAGTTCTTTACTGGACGAAATTGGTCTCTGGATTAATGATGCCTGGTTCTCTTATGAGAGTCAGATCTCCTTTCTTCCCCACTCCCTTTCCTAATCTCCTACAATACTTCTCCCCCTACCCTAAAAATATAGAGCTGGGTTTCTTACTAAATGTGCTACTGATAATAGTATTCACTCATTTTTACTCAACAAATATTTATTGATTTCCTACTCTGTGCCAAATTCTAGCCTTACTTACACAAGTAAATAATCCTGTCATCTTTCCTCTCAGAGAGCTTGTACTCACCAAAGGAAATAGTTGTTTCTCTTTCTATATCTAATCCTACCGGATATATCTACAACAAATGACAGAAGTAAAACTGGAAATAAATTGTTTTGGTAAATATTTGGTGATTGTCATTGTGACAATCCTTGGTCAGTCCCTAGAAAATCTGTGTTAAGACTGGATTCCTTGTCTATATGTGCCTTGAGGATTTCATCTCTTTTCCTTTTGACAGTATGTACTCTCCCTTTCTTTACCTGTGTATTCATGTGAAACATAGTAAAGATTAAGGCTGTCCCAAGCCTCTGAGGCTTGAAATGGTAGTAAGACATAATGACCCATGGATGTCCTGGCTCTGGGGCTTCAGTGGTAGGAACTTTCTCTCCCTCTGCTCCCCTCCCCTAAAAACGAGTTCCTTTTCTGTTTTTCTTGTTGCCTTATGTTTTCCTGCATTATTGTGAAGAAACAAGCAGGATGCCACACTCACATTTATTGATATATCTTATAATAGTAGAGGCAGGATCAGAAAGCAAGAGCTCTCTTGCATATAGATTCCATAAAGATTTAATAAGAAGACATATAATTTTTCATATAGATTTAATTTTTCCAGTTGGGAGATTATGAAAACTTATGACATTTGTATAGTATGTTAGAATTGACACAACACTTTCACAAATATCATTTTATTAGGTGCTTACAACATTTCTGTGAAATGGAGGACACAAGAACCACTGTACTCCTTTTAGTCTGATAGAAACATGTTATATAATATTAAATAGTATATGTTATCACTGTACTGTATATTGCATATATAAAGTTGAGCAACTTCTTGTATGTAAGAACCTTGCATCTAATAGGACATTCAGATATGTGGACAGATAACTAAAATCAAGTGTGATATACAGTTCCCACTATCATGATACCATTTTACATGCAGGGTACAAATGAATGCTAGACGTTGTCATTTTATTGAGGATGTTTACAATCTACTCTTTACATGGGGAAATCAAGAGTATATACTTCTAAGGTAATGCTTGAGCTGAAATTTAAAGGAAGAAGACAAATTTACTAGGAAAATATGGGGAGAGAGGAGGACATTCTAGGGGAAAAAAAAGAAAACAGTGCATAAAGTGTGGCAGCATTCAATAGTTTTTAGTACTGTGTTTTCATGTAACTTCAATTTCCAGATCATATAACTATTTCACCATAGACCTCGGGGTCATGTTCATTGTTCTTTCCATAGGATTCCTTCTCTCCAGTTGCAAATGCCTGCATTCTATCACAATGCTTTGACTTCTTTGATGGAGGGGAACCAAACCAATTACCTCTTTATCAAATGTGAGCTCAGAACAAATCATCTTTGATATTCTTAATTCCAAGTCACATGTTTTAGGGGGAGGAATTCTCTTCAATAGCATATTGCAACAGCTGTGATCACGGCATTAATATCGCAAGAATAATCAAATGTAATTAGGCAAAAATACACTAACTTACCAGGGGTTTCGACTATTGAATTGGGCGTTTATGCTTAATGGACTTTGATTCCTGGGAAGCTGTAATAGACTGCCCTCTAAAATCTGGTTTTATTTGGTAATTTATCTCTCTGTTCTCATCTCCAATTAAAAGGAAAACCAGCCAACTTGCTCTGATCATATGCAAGCTAAGCCAGAGCTAAAATAATGAAGGATGGTCAATTTGTAAGCAAACTATTATCACTGTCAGGCCCAGATTGATTTAGGACAAATTTATCAGGGAGATAAATTCGAGCAATAATTAACTCATCAGAGAAGACTTTTAACATGTTTCTAAGGCTGGTTAGAGTGTACAGTCTCTTGTTCAGAGTTAGTATTCTTTGGATTCTCTGGTAATTTTTTTTTAAGATTTTATTTATTTGTCAGAGAAAGAGAGAGAGTGTGCGCACAAGCAGGGGGAGTGGCAGACAGATAGAGAAGCAGGCTACCCACTAAGCAAGGAGCCAGATGCAGCACTTGATCCCAGGACTCTGGGATCAAGACCTGAGATGAAGGCAGATGCTTAACCAACTGAGACACCCAGGCTTCCCAATAATTTTTATGTGTGAATGTCATTAGTTTTCTATATGAGGACAATCTGTTTGTAAATGTAGGCTAAAAAAAGACTTGTTTTGAAACTGTATTTGAATATGAAGGACATTGTTTTTGCTTAGATTATGGGTTTAGGATGGTTAGAGAGTGGTAGGGGCTGTTGAGTTTGGGTTGGCACAGGTGAGCTATCACAGATCTTATCTTGGTACTACTGGTTTGCCCCTCTTCCACTCTGCGGACAGAGATAACAACATCCACAGCGTATTACTATTGTACACATCCTACCAATGATCTCATGAGAGACAACATTCATTGGTTCAGTGACATTATCCCAGCAAATTGGGACTTGACTTTTCCTAGTTTCTCATTCATTTTCAGTAGTTTGCCTGTCTCTGAAAAAAATGAGAATCTTCCAGCTTTTCCCTTTCCACTCTAGACTCATTGAACACTTCCAAAATGGGAAGCCTGTCACAGTCACTGATTTCATAATTACCCATTTCTCCAACAAATAAATACTACTTAAGAAAAAAATAAAAATAAGGGCACAGTACACAGGTTGATCCTTACTCTCCTACTCCCATTCCTAACCTCTTATCCAGTAATAGCAGGGCTAATTCAGGGTCTATAACTCTTCTAAGCTTCCTAATTAGAGAATTTTAAGGAAGTAAAGGCAAAAAGCTTTCTCCTGCTTTTATACTGACAACCTAATTGTCCTAATGTCTAATATCCTATTCTTGTCAATAGGACAAATCTAAAAGTAAGGACATTTAAGTAAATAATAATCCATCTTAAAAATAAGGAATGACAGTGGTGTCAAGAAGAAGAATACAAAATAACAGTCTTTTATCTAAAGACCATAGGAGAAAGTACATCAGATACAATGGCTAGTGGGTGTTTATAGATTTGAAGTTAATAGCCTATGTTAGAAATTTTTAATAATAAAAAAAGGTTTTTAATACAGATTTACCAAGACAAACCTGGAGACATGATTTTTGGGTGGAAGTTTTAGAGTCTATTTTGCCTCTTTTGTTCCTAGTTTTTCAGTGTAGGCTGGAGTCTTATTTACAACAACTAAAAATAAAATCCAAAATGAGATTATCTCTTCCTCTGTGGGACCCCACACTCAACCTCTGCATCCCCTGATTATTATCAGCTTATACAGTTCTCAGTAATGATGTCTCAACCATGACATACACATTTAAAGGGCTTTGTTTTCTTCAGATGTTTCCCAATCTAGAGTCTGTCAAACACATTATGTATAAGGTGTTTGATATTGGAATAGGCAAATGACAGATGCCGAGTTCTGAGTTTCATTTACAGATTGGGATTGTGATTTTCAAATTAATTGTTAAGAAATATTTTGTTCGACCCAGAGGGCAGGGCCAGACCAGGCAAAAAAACAAAACAAAACAAAACAAAAACAAACAAAAAAGAAAAAAAAACAAAAAACAAAACCAACAACAACAAAAAGCAATTTTGAAAAGGAGGTGATAAAATTAGGAGAGGGGGGTACACTATATAAACTGTATTCAAAGAAGGGAGAAGATAGTTGATGAGGAGGGTTCCATGGTGAGGATGGGATATGCTGGGGGTGCCAGGCAGAAGCATAAAGGAAAGTAACAAAAATAAATGTGCTTTGTTTTGTTAGTGAAGCTTCTAAAACTATATCTGCCATTAGGCCCCAGGACTGCGGTACTCTATAAAGACAGTTTATTTGCAGGTATATTTTACTAAGACCCTTTTACTCAACCAGACCTAAATCTAAGGGCTTTCCATAATGTTCAACCTCTAAACAGCAAGAATTGTACTCCTGTTTTATGGATTAAGTAACAAAAGTTGTAACATAAATGTATAAATTCAGGCATATATGTTTAAAAACTCAGTTTCATTATTTTGTAGTCCCATTTGTTATTAGTGATTACTAGACTTGCTTTGCGGGGGTGGGGTGGAGAAGTACTTTCGATTTCAAGATTATCTTCAATTCTATGTTCCTCAGTGTCTGGTGAGAAGTCTCTCTCCTTCCCTGAATAGCAAGATTATCTTTGCCTGTAGGGTTAGTCTGGACTTCTTCCTTACATCCAAGCACACTTTACTGTCTGCCATGAATTAGGATTACTTAGGCTCATGTATCTTCCTTGTATTAGATTGTGAGCTCTTAGAGAGGACTCTGTGTCATTTATCTCCCTGTAGCCCACAAAGCATCCTGGGCAGTACCTTCCCATATATAATAGAAATTCAATAAAAACTTGTGAAATGGGAAGGGAAGAAAATGTGTCATATTTCTCTCATAAATGCCTTTCTCTCCCTCTCCTCTCTTTCCTTCAGTTTATCCAGTGGTCTCTCTATATAAAGAGACCTCTTTATAGTTTATTTTAGACAAAGAAGCTTCCAAACAGCCACGAAAAAATGATTGCTTTTAAGCTTATTTATTTCAAATTGGATTTTAAAACTTGAAAATTTAACCTTACATTGGCAGCTTTGCCACACAGAATTTAAAGCCGTGAAACAATGAAAATAAACAGCTTATGTACATGTATGTCAGTGTGGTGCCCAGAAAAATAGTTATGTAGATGAGCTGTACTTCACAAATTTAAAAAAAACTGGTGCAATCCTTCTTATTTAGTGGTAAACTGTCCTCCATCATCACTGAAAAGTTTAGTACAACTGAAACCAGATCTTCATGGTTTGTTTCTGCAGAGATGAGCTAAAAGAGAGCAGCATTCCTGATTCCTGATGTTTTCCAGATCCTGGTCCAAGTCCCTCCTAAGGCCCCGCCAGCTCTGTGACCTTTTGGTTTCAGCTGCATCCTTTTGTTTTTCCATTACATTCTCCTCACTTAAGAGATTTTCAGTGATATGTTACTTTCAACCAAAGCAGACTGGACAAAAGACACATAAATAAACTTCATGGCTGTCTGGTTCAGATGGTTGAAATAGGAGTTCAAAGGAAAAAAAAAAGTGTATGTGGTCCACTTCAAAGTGGCACTTGAATTGAGCCCTAGGTCTGAGAAATATTCACATAGCCAGAGGAGGCAAGCAGGTATTACAGGTAGTTAAGATCACCACGATTGGAGGTAAAGAGACTTGAGGCCAATCTGGTTTACACAGAAGTTTTATGCTATAAGCTGAGTGTGTCCCCTTAGCCCCACAAATTCATACATTGAAGCCCTAATCCCCAATAAGATGGTATTTAGAGGTGGGGCCTTTAGGAGTTTAACTATGTCATGAGGTTGGAGCCCTCTGGAATGGGATTAGTGCACTTACAAGAAGAAACACAAGAGAGATGATCTCTTAGCTATTTAAGAAAACATCAAGAAGGCAGTCTAATGCTAACCAGGAAGAAGACCTTACCACACATCAAATGTGCTGGCTCTTTCATCTTGGACTTCCCAGACTCTTGAACTGTGAGAAATGATTGTTGTTTAAGCCATCCAGTGTCTAACATTTTTGTTATGGCAGCCCCAGTAGACTTAGATAGTTTAATATAAATGTTAATATGCATGTATTTAGAACATTTAGAACATTCATATTATTGTAGATCCTGATTGTTGCTGATTTTCATGTTGACTTTGAAAATGTCAGTGTTGCAACTGTGTCTTAGCTTTCTATTAACAGTTAGGTCCCTATGCATTTAATCTTATTTTGCAAAATACTATAACAAAAATGAGAATCTGGTTTTAGAAAAAAAAACATATAAAGGTAAGGATGTGTAGTTTGATGCTTATAACAATCAGATTGATGACAGGAGTTACGTGATACTGGGCATCTGAATGTCTCCAGGCTACAGTGTTTTCATCCGCACACTACAGATAATAAAGCATACATTCATTTAATGTAAAAATTAAGTGAAATCTAAATTTAAAGTCCCTAGTATAGTTCATCAAACCTTTAAGTAAAAGTGATCATTTTCCCCACTTTGTCAGCAATGTAGATGCATAATATCAGAATTGCAACACATCATTGATCATCATCATAGAAAAAGTAAATGTAGCTTATAGTAATACAGTGATTGATACTGTTGGACAATGATAAAAATGCATTCTAAATATTATGCTTAGGATTTTACATGTATTATATTTAATCTTCACAACAACCCTGAGAAGAAGAAAATCCAGTACAGGTTTGTCCTTGTAGAGATTTTCCACGTGGTAACTCTGGGATTGGGATTATGGCCAGCTTGTTTAGAGTCTAGACCAGTGGCTGAATCTGTGCTGTGAGATTGGGTTAAGTTTTGTCATGGAAACAAATACTGTTCCTCAAACCAAATCAAAGAATAGTTGTGTTTAATGAAAGCCTTACAGCACATTCAGGAGAACATGCATTTGTTCTATTGGGAGGTGATGCATGTATGGGTGGTAGGGCCTTTGGAAAGTATTAACTGAGTATGCCATGACTTGGTAATGTAAGAAGAATTAAGGCATGATTTGGTCAAAAAGTAGTATGAAGCAGGAAACTTGGTCAACTATACTTAGATCATCTGGATGACAGTCCCCTACCCTATAAATCACTTGACATCTCTGGCTTTGAGTTTCTTCACTGTAACAGATAATGAAATTTCTCAAATGTATAATATAAGAAAATGCTCTAGATTCTTGATTCCCAAACCTGGCGTATATTAGAATCATTTGGTAAGTGTTTTTAAAAAAGTGTTGTCTAGGTTTTAACGAAATAATTGAAACAGAATCTCTGGAGGATGGTGTCTGGTCAGAGATGTTTAGGTTTCAGAACTATTGAGAAGGATGGCTTAAAGACTGATTTACTATTGAGAAGGATGGCTTAAAGATTGATTTTAAGGCTAAGATTCTTTGTACAGATAGTAAGAAAAAGGAGAGAAGAGTCCAGTGTATTTTTCATACTTGAAAGTCAACAAAAAAATTGCAATTCAAATAGAAATAATGACAGCCTGCCTATTTTGAGAAACAACGTGTGATGCTTATGCCCATCTGGTGGTATTTTCTATGATTCTGTATGGAAGACCTGGACTTCCTAATCGAAAGATGGACCTACTGAGATAGTTTTTGAAGTCATTTATTTAATACATATTGATGGAGAACCTACTATTTATGAATCCCTGGGGGGCTCTGTATAATAATCAGAAATAATGATTTGTTATAATCCTATCTGCAAGAAATGTACAGTCTCTCTGGTAAGGGCAAGCTATGAACATATGAAAGGCGTTTTGCAGGGGAGACTCAAATTTCTTTGCAGAGGCATCAGGAAATATTTTACAAAATAAGTTTTTACTGCCTGAATGTTTATGCCTCACCCTCCATTCAAACTTTAAATCTCTAATCCCAAATGTGATGGTATTTGGGGAGGGGGGGCTTTAGAAAGTAATGGGTATTAAAGAGGGCACATACTGCATGGAGTACTGGGTGTTACACACAAAAAATGAATTATGGAACACTACATCAAAAACTAATGATGTAATATATGGTGATTAACATAACATAATAATAAAAAATATATTAAAAGAAAGTAAGATTAAATAAAGTTATCAAAGGGGACCCACATGTTGGGATTAGTGCCCTTATAAGATGAGACACCAGAGAGCTTGCTCTCTCTCCCCGTACATTCACAAAGAAAAGGCTATGGGAACTCAGAGCATGGTGATGGCCAAGAAAAGAGGCCCCAAGATGATGTAACTTACCTTCCTGTCACTGTGATCTTGGACTTTGTATCTTCAAGAAGTGTGAGAAATACTTTTTTTTTCCTTAAATAAATAAACTTCTGTTGTTTAAGAAGTCTATGGTGCATTGCTATGTCATCCCAAGAATTCTAAGACAAAAGTATTATTTGAATTGGACATTTAAAGAATGATGGAATGAGATCTTGCCATTTGCAATGACGTGGATGGAATTGGAGGGTGTTATGCTGAGTGAAATAAGTCAATCAGAGAAAGACATGTATCATATGACCTCACTGTTATGAGGAATTCTTAATCTCAAGAAACA
>NW_027397082.1:12429109-12439963 GCF_003265705.2 Callorhinus ursinus | reverse complement strand
GGCTGGGTGATAGACATTGGGGAGTGTATGTGCTACGGTGAGTGCTGTGAATTGTGCAAGACTGTTGAATCACAGATCTGTACCTCTGAAACAAATAATGCAATATATGTTTAAAAAAAAGAAGGAGAAGATAGCAGGAGGGGAAGAATGAAGGGGAGTAAATTAGAGGGGGAGATGAACCATGAGAGACGATGGACTCTGAAAAAACTGAGGGTTCTAGAGGGGAAGGGGGTGGGGGAATGGGTTAGCCTGGTGATGGGTATTAAAGAGGGCATGTTCTGCGTGGAGCACTGGGTGTTATGCACAAACAATGAATCATGGAACACTACATCAAAAACGAATGATGTATGGTGATTAACATAACAATAAAAAATTTAAAGTAAAGGGCGCCTGGGTGGCTCAGATGGTTAAGCGTCTGCCTTCAGCTCAGGTCATGATCCCGGGGTCCTGGGATCGAGTCCCGCATCAGGCTCCCTGCTAGGCGGGGAGCCTGCTTCTCCCTCTGCCTCTGCCTCTCTCTCTCTCTCTCTCTCTCTGACTTTCATGAATAAATAAATAAAACATTTAAAAAAAATTTAAAGTAAAAAAAGAAAAGAATGGTTGTGAACCACATGCACATACAGAACTCGGGACAGGAATGAGTATGTTCACACAATATTGCTGAGTTAACTGTTGCATCTGCTGATTATAATGTAAGTTGTATGAAAACAGGAATTCCATCTGTCCGGTCTGTCCAGTTTGTCCTCAGCACTAGAGAAGGGCTTGGCATATAATAGACCATTAATATTTCCTTCATGAAAAATAGAAATAAGTGTATGGGAAAGAATAACTTGTTTAATGTTTCTCCTATCACATCTTAAAGCACAGTAACGGCAGTCAGGGCTAGTTAGTTTGTCTTCTGCCAAATCATATCAATTAATCCAATAGATGAAATAGGATGGACTAAAATAAGTGTAAATTGACATTTGAGGAAAAAAATTAAACAAGTTTTCTTTCCTTTTCCTGGGGTCGACCTTCCCTGTAAAGAGATGGGCTGGCAGTAGCATGAATTTGACCTTCCTAAGCTCTGTATCTATAAACAAACCAGGCGACGTTTATACAACATTGACCTTTAAGCCATACACATAGAATATTTCTGAAAAAAAAAGTCATGTACTCATAAGAGAAGGCATTCTTACTACTTTCTCACTTATCACTAAATCGATAGAGATTACCAGTAAAGGTGTATCTTGGAATGTATGCTTTAATAATATTCTATTACCATCATGAAGATAGTGGTAGTGATTTTAATAATTAATTTTCGTGGTTGGGCACCTGGGTGGTTCATTCAGTTAAGCATCTGCCTTTGGCTCAGGTCATGATCCCAAGGTCCTGGGATCAAGCCTCCTGTCCTCCACTGTCTGGCTCCTCACTCAGCAGGGAGTCTGCTTCTCCCTCTACACCCCCCTTCCCCAGCTCGTGATCTCTCTCTCAAATAAATAAATACAATCTTTTAAAAAAATTGGTGGTTAACTTGACTGGTCAGATATTTGGTCATTCCTTATTCTGAGTGTTTCCATGAGAGTTTTTCTTTTTTAGATGAATATTTAATAGGTAGACTGAGTAAAGTAGATTGCCCTCCCTAACGTGGGAAAGCCTCATCAAATTAGTAGGTTTAAATAGATCAAAAAGACTTAGCGTCCCTTCTGTACCAGAGAGTTCTTCCTGCCTACCTGCCTTTGAATTGGGATGTCAGATAATTTTTTCTGCCCCTGTACTCAAACTAAAACATCAGCTCCTCTGGGTCTGGAGTTTGTCAGTCTTCAGATGACACCCTGGCTCTCAGGCCTTTACACTCAGACTAGAAGTAAACCATAAGCTCTCTTGGAACCCTAGCTTGCCACAATTGCATGAGCCAATTCCTTAAATCTCTAAATAAATACCTTATTTTTCCCATTTCTCTGAAGAATCTTGACTTATACAGTGATAATGACTACATGATTTTTAGTAACCACTAATTGTGAAGTTTCTTTAAGTTAAAAGCATGGAAAAGGGAAGCAAATATATTGTCTTTTCCTGAATTTTTTGGTTTAATAAGAATCTTTCATAAACTTTAGGACAGATTATTGCTCTAAAAGCAGACCAAAGTGCAATATCCTTTTCTGTTAATGCACAGGGCAACCCTGAATATAGACATTGGTACACTTAAATTCTGTTTTAATATTTATAAAAGGTCCATTTCTTCTGAATTGCAGGGGACAAATGAATGCATATACATAGAAGTTCTTCAGTGGTGGTGATTTTTCCTTGAGGATGGGGAAAGAAAAGGTATTTAAACCAAATTATGTCTAAGATTTCATTCCAACTAGGACATATGTGTTTAGCTTGTGGAGAGGGTAAAGTAATAGACATGGGTTCTGTGCCCACGGGCCTTTAATAATAGATATTACTATTAAGAGTCTTAAGCACCAAGCACTGATTTCATTTACTTGTCACAGTAACAGTAATGCTCAGGCCTGTATTCATCACCCTCTTGTAGGTGAGAAAAGAGAGGCCCCAGAAGGTTAAATGCCTCGTTTTAAGTTACACAGTGGGAATTATTTTAAATGCAAGCTCCACTTATAATCCTAAGTGAAATAAGTCAGTCAAAGACAAATGCCATATGATTTCATTCATATGTGGAATTTAAGAAACAAAACATAAGCAAAGGGGGAAAAAGAGAGAGAAAAAAAACAAGAAACAGATTCTTAATTATAGAGAACAAACTGATGGTTGCCAGAGGGGAGGTGGGTGGGGGAATGTATGAAATAGGTGATAAGCACTGATTGATGTATGGTATAGTTGAATCATTATATTGTACATCTGAAACTAATATAACACTGTATGTTAACTAACTGGAATTAAAATGTTAAAAATGAATGAATGAATGAATGAATGAATGAATGCAAGCTCCAGCTATAGGCTCTGCCTCCCAATATGGAGAAAAGCCTTACTGGAAAAGACCATTTTTTGCTTACTTTATGAGAAACACTTACCATAAAACAAGTTCTATTTATCTCTTTGAGCACATAACTCTATTTCAAATCCTCTTTTAATTGGATGTAGCCATTTGAGAGAATTCTGGAGAATGGAATGTGAAAGACTTTTTAGAATTAGCTTCTGAAATAAAGTAGCCTCTGAAGCATGGTCCTCCATATCCTTGTCATTTTGTAGCTGTTGGGAATCCAGTCAACCACAAAGAGAATTTTGAAAGCCACATGTTGAAAATGGCAGCACTTCTATCGTCTTGGGCCCTTCAATGACTGTGGAGAAGGTTCTCAGCTCTAGCCTATTTTGTTGCCCATTGCTGTTATGTTAATAGGAAATGTTAATTTTGTTTGAGCCATCATATTTTTGGATGTCTATTTTTTTGTACCATGTATCCTATTTCAATTCCCTGTTTTGAGGGGTTTTTTTTTAAGACTTTATTAAGAAAGAGAGCATGAGAGTGGAGAGGAAAGAGGGGGAGGGAGAGGGAGAAGCGGACTCCTCACTGAGCACAGAGTCCAATGCAGGGCTGGATCCCAGGACCCTGAGATCATGACCTGAGAGGAAACCGAGAGTGGTTTGTTTAACTGACTGAGCCACTCCAGCACCCACTTTGTTTTGAGTTTTAACTGTGGGAGCTCACTGGCCCCCACTATCAGGGCCCCAGTTGCATGACTGACACATCTGTAATGTGTTCTTCCCCATCTCCATCCTAAGAAGTTGTTGAGTGTCTCAAGCTTGTATCTTTGGGATGATCCAGGCTCCATGAACACAGCCCGGTGGGGGCCATGTGTCAACATTCCCCTCAGTTCCTTGAACAGCAGAAAGGAAAGATGAGAATCTTTCAGGCAAAATACAGTCATTTCCAAGAAGGAGCTGACTCTCTTAACTCTTCCTAAGGTGGCTATGTTCAAGTGCATGTAACCAGACATTTCGTTCCATACAGATTCTTAGTCATTACATTAAAAATGACAGGAAGATCATAAACCTCCACATACCAGATGCAGCTCATAAATGTATGGGAAGTGAGTACAGATTTCCAGAGCAAGTTTCCTGGTATCATAAGAGTCATGACACACTACGTTGTCACAAGCAGTCAGCAATAACTTTGAGTGAATGTAGAAAGCTTCTGGCCAAGAATTTATCATTAGCCCAATAGCTACCCTCCCTCTACCAACTTTTCAATTTTGAAGGACACTTGTGGTGCTACTCCCAAGAATCAGTGAAAACTATTAATACTGAAATGCTAACCAGGAATTGTACATTCTTTAGAAGAATTAAATGTATTATTTACAGAAAACTGAGCTAAGTGGCTAGGTGAGCTGCAAGGGTAATCTCCCTGAATCCCACCAACATGTTAGGAAACCTTCCGAGAAAAAGAAGGGAACTGAGTCACAGAGAGGCTAAATACCATAGGTGGAGGCATGAGATGTACACCAAGGAAGTCCTGATTATGAAACTCTAAACTGTAACTTCCTTCAGACTTTTCTGACACTTGTTAAGGATGGTGTACCTAGTCAAGCAATGGAGAAAACCTGTCTCTCATGCATTTTCCTCTCTACAGAGAATGTGGTTCTTCCCAGGCAGCCACAATATGTGTGTGACTCCTCACCTTTACACGGTTACAGATTCTGCTCTCATATTCACTTGAATTGGTTCTTACCAACTGAGAGATGCTGTAAAGGGGCTTTGAAAGTGCTTGGATTTTATTTCCCTTGAACCCCACCTCTGAACAAAGTGCTCACATTAGCTTTGGTGTCCAGGGATAAGGCAAAGACTTTATGTGACAGTATGTCTGGCTAATTTCTCTTTGGACTACAGAATAAAAGGCAGATCTTTGTTTTGGCTTTCAGGGCCATTAATCATCTGTCCTTCTCTAACCTTTCCAGTGTAATCCTCGACACTCCTCTTGATATGCCACAGACTACAATTTTACCTGGATTAAAAAAAAAAAAAACGAAAACAAATTTACCTGGATTCCCTTAAGGCCAGGAGACCCCAAATGGCATTCTGAAGAATTAGGCATGGTTGGGAACAAAAAGGCCTATTAGGGAGTAAGAAGAGATAACACTTATTTGAATTAGTTTCAATATGTTGAGTGTGATTTGTTGAATATGATTGTTTACTTGACTGAGTCCAATGTTTTCACAACTTATTAACCTACTTAAAATACTGGGTAGTGTTTCTTTTTTATAATAAGAAATGCAAAGTTAATTTATATCATGAGCTGAGAACTTTATGCCATTTTTTATGGCACTGGGAAATCAAAGGACCAAGACACAGGCTATTGTAGTGTCACGATGAGAGCTAAATTTTTTTTTTTAAGATTTTATTTATTTGACAGAGAGAGACACAGCAAGAGAGGGAACGTAAGTAGGGAGAGTGGAAGAGGGGGAAGAGGGGGGAGAGGGGGAGGCAGGCTTCCTGCCGAGCAGGGAGCCCCATGCGGGGCTTGATCCCAGGACCCTGGGATCATGATCCAAGCTGAAGGCAGACGCTTAACGACTGAGCCACCCAGGCGCCCCGAGAAGAGCTAAATCTTGATGAGGAATAGAATTAGCTACTAAGTGAAGGGAACAGTTTTTTTTTTTCTTTTCTCCTTTGGAACATTATTAAGCTGTATACAAACACATATACTTAGAATCATAGTAAAATTTTAAAGCCATGAAATATTTACAATATCATGTGTATGAGAAATGACATATAGTAAATTACTTAACAGTTTAGTAAATTATAGATATAGTCTCTCAAATTGATGCTTTCAAGCAGTCACATCACTGCAATCAAACCTTTCCTTAACAGCCCTTTATCTGGAGATTTTTTATTTTTATTCTGAAAGGTGTTGTTTTCTATACACCTCTTAGAAGGCAGAAATAAATTTAGGTTGTAACACTCCCTGACAGCCATTTGTTTTTTTTTTAAAGATTTTATTTATTTATTTGACAGAGAGAGATAGTGAGAGCAGGAACACAAGCAGGGAGAGTGAGAGAGGGAGAAGCAGACTTCCCGCGAACAGGGAGCCCGATGTGGGACTCGATCCCAGGACCCTGGGATCCATAACCTGAGCCAAAGGCAGATGATTAACGACTGAGCCACCCAGGCGCCCAATCTGACAACCATTTGAACACATTCTGTCTTTTGGCTGTATTATTTTTCTAGATTCCTGCTGTTTGTTACAGAATATGGCTACCTCACAAAAGGATATTTCTAAGAACCTATTTGCTAAATGAATAAAATATTTTTAAGGCTTATTTCACAAAGTTCTTAGTAACTTCCCTACTGTTTTGGTGTCTCAGTGAAAGGGCTGGCTATGTCAATAAATTCTTAGTCCCTGGGAAATAACAAGTACATAGTCATAGGCAGTGCTTAAATTGAAATGTCAGGAGCCTTTATTTGTAGATTACTGAAAATGTGTTTACTTATTTTTATATTTTATTCATTTTCTCTTTAAATCATACTGCCTCTGCTACTTTCTTGTTATTTTAAAAATATTTTTGTTTTTCTTTCTCACAATATCCATAGTTATCAAATTATTTACAGATGTTTAATAGATATTTATTGAAAAAAATTTATGAGGAGTGCCTGGGTGATTCAGTCTGGTAAGCATCTGCCTTCAGTTCAAGTCATGATCCCAGGATCCTGGGATCGAGCCCTGTGTTGGGCTCCCTGCTCAGCAGGGGAGTCTGCTTCTCTCTCTCCTTCTGTCTCTCCATCTGCTCATGCTCTCTCTCTCACTCACTCTCGTCCGAATAAAAATAAATAAAATCTTAAAAAAAAAGATTTAAAAACTTTCTAATTGTATTCCAGATCCTGTTTTAGGAACTAAAGAATAAGAATAGGAGAAAAAAATTTCGTGCCATTGGAACCAATATTGGTTCAAAATATTGTGAAAGTAACAACTCTTGGTCAAATTATCAAGCAAAATCAATGGGAAATTATTGAACACCATGATATAAAGCAGAGATCAGTAAACTCTGTAAAATGGTGAATAGTAGTTTAGGCTTTGCAGGCCATGTACTCTTTATCATAACTGTTTAATGTTGCCATTGTAGTATGAAAACAGTCATAAGCGGGGCGGAGCAAGATGGTGGAGGAATAGGAGACCTGGATTTCGTCTGGTCTCAGGAATTCAGCTGAATAGGGATCAAACCATTCTGAACACCTACGAACTCAACAGGAGATCAAAGAAGAGAGTAGCAACAACTCTCTGAACAGAAAAGCGACCACTTTCTGGAAGGTAGGACATGCGGAGAAGTGAATCCGAGGCAATATTTGGGAGGATAGACGGCGGGGGAGGGGGCCTCTGTCGGCTGCTTCTGGCAAGTCATAGAGCCTGGGAGCACAAAATTGGAACTTTTAGAAGTCGGTTCCGCTGAGGGACATCACTCCAGTGGCTAAGCGGGAGGTGGAAACCTCGCGGTACAGTGTGGACGCAGGACCCTCAGGGTCACAGAAAGACCGGGGGTGCCTGAGTGAAGCAGAGCTCCCAGGTATCAGAATGGGGAAGCCGGCTGCAGAGACGGAGCTGACGCACGGGCTCTCAGCTTGGGGTTGCCATAAACTGTGATCCGCGGCCCAGTTGGGCCACTGCTCCTCCAGCAGGGACCCAACAAGCGGTAGAGCCAGGAGGCTCCCCTCCCTCCCCCAGGAGGAGCAGCACGGGAGCACACCGCAGGGATCTGCTGGGTTTGGAGACTCCACTCGGGGTCGGGTGCCAGAGATAGAAACGCTCGGTCACAGGCTGGGTGAGCACGGATTGCGGCCGGAGACCGGGGACACGGGAGTGACTGCTTTTCTCTGGGGGTGCACTGAGGAGCAGGGCCCCGAGTTCTCAGCTCCTCCGGGCAAAGAGTGGGAGGCCACCATTTTCACCTTGGTCCTCCAGAGATGTGCCGAGAGCTTGCAGGGAACAAAAGCTCCTGAGAGCAAACCCAAGCAGCTTACTTAGCCCGGACCGACAAGGGCGGGGCAATTCTGCCTAAGGCAAAGACTTTTGGGAACCACGGCAACAGGCCCCTCCCCCTGAAGATCAGCCCGAACAGCCAGCAAGCCAAGACCAAGTTTACCGATCAAGGAGAACGGGAGAACTCCACTACTAGGGGAACACTGAACATAGAATTCATGGACTTTTTACCATGATTCCTTAGTATTTCAAAGTTAATTTTTTTAACTGTTTTTTGGGGGTTTTTTGAATTTTTCTTTTTCCCTTTATCAACCAACATCTTATCAATCCCTTTTTAAAAAAAACATTTTTTATTTTTCATTTTTAGAGTCATATTTTATCCCTTCATAGTAGTTACCCTTATTTTTGGCATATATTTATAAGTTCTTCTCTCTTTAAAATTTTGATATATAGTTTCTTCTAACAGATCAAAATATACCCTAAATCACTAGTGTATGGCTTTGTTCTAGTCTCCTGCCTGATCACAGTCTCTCCCATTTTTCTCTTTTCTTTTTTCTTTTTTTTAAATCTTCTTCTTTCTTCTTTCAAACAACTTCTTATCAATTCCGTTTATAAAACCTTTTATAAGTTTAATCTTTACAGTCATTTTCCATCCCTTCATTGTATCAACCCTTATTTTGTACATATATGTCTTTCTTCCTTTAAAATTTTAGGAGGCACTTTCTTCTAACAGACCAAAATACACCCAAAATCTAGTGTGTGGAACTGATCTATGCATTAGCCTGATCGTATTTGATAATATTCTGGGTTTTTTTTTCCTGTTTTTGTTTGTTTTTATCTTTTTCTTTTTCTTTTTTTTCTCTTTCTTTTTTCTTTCTTTCCCTTTCTTTTCCCCTGGTTTCAGGTCTTTTCTGATTTGTATAGAGTATATTTGCTGGGGATGTTGTTAATATGTTAGTATTTTGTTCTCATTTATCTGTTCTCCCATGGACAAAATGACAAGATGAAAAAAATCACCTCAGCAAAAAGAACAAGCGGTAGTACCATCTGCCAGGGACCTACTCAATACGGACATTAGTACGATGTCAGACCTAGAGTTCAGAATCATGATTTTAAAGATACTAGCTGGGCTTGAAAAAAGCATGGAAGTAATTAGAGAAACCTTTCTGGAGAAAAAAAAAGAACTAAAATCTAACCAAGTTGAAATCAAAAAGGCTATTAATGAGGTGCAATAAAAATGGGGGCAGTAACTGCTAGGATGAATGAGGCAGAAGAGAGAATCAGTGATATAGAAGACCAAATGATGGAAAATAAAGAGGCTGAGAAAAGAGAGAGAAACAATTACAGGATCACGAGGGCAGAATTCGAGAGATAAGCGATACGATAAGACGAAACAGCAATAGAATAATTGGGATCCCAGAAGAAGAAGAAAGAGAGAGAGGGGCAGAAGGAATATTGGAGCAAATTATAGCAGAGAACTTCCCTAATGTGAGGAAGGAAACAGGCATCAAAATCCAGGAGGCACAGAGAATCCCTCTCAAAATCAGTCAAAATAGGTGAACACCCCAACATCTAAAAGTAAAACTTATGAGTCTCAGAGACAAAGAGAAAATCCTGAAAGCTGCTCGGAAGAAGAGATGTGTAACCTAAAATGGTAGAAACATTAGATTGGCAACAGACCTATCCAAAGAGACCTGGCAGGCCAGAAAGGACTGGCATGATATCTTTAGAGCACTAAATGAGAAAAATATGCAGCCCAGAATACTATATCCAGCAAGGCTGTCATTGAAAATAGAAGGAGAGGTAAAAAACTTCCATGACAAACAAAAAAAAAAGGAATTTGCAAACATAAACCAGCCCTCCAAGAAATATTGAAAGGGGTCCTCTAAGCAAAGAGAGAGCCTAAAAGCAGCATAGATCAGAAAGGAACACAGACAATATACAGTCACAGTCACCTTACAAGCAATACAATGGCACTAAATTCATACCTTTCCATAGTTACCCTGAATGTAAATGGGTTAAATGTCCCAATCAAAAGACACAGGCTATCCGATTGGATTAAAAAACAAGACCCATCAGTATGCTGTCTGCAAGAGACTCATTTTAGACACAAAGACACCCCCACATTGAAAGTGAGGGGGTGGAAAACTATTTATCATGCTAATGGACACCAAAAGAAAGCTCCTCCTCTTTGGTGGCGATTCTTATACAGACAAATTAGATTTTAAAACAAAGACTGTAATAAGAGATGAAGAAGGACACTATATCCTACTTAAAGGGTCTATCCAACAAGAAGATCTAACAATTGTAAATATCTATGCCCCTAACATGGGAGCAGCCAATTATATAAGGCAATTAATAACAAAAGCAAAGAAACACATTGACAACAATACAATAATAGTGGGGGACTTTAACACCCCCCTGACTGAAATGGACAGTTCATCTAAGCAAAAGATCAACAAGGAAATAAACACTTTAAATGAAACCCTGGACCAAATGGACTTCACAGAAATATTCAGAACATTCCATCCCAAAGCAATGGAATACACAGTCTTCTCTAGTGCCCATGGAATATTCTCCAGAATTGGTCACATCCTAGGTGACAAATCAGGTCTCAACCAGTACCAAAAGACTGGGATTATTCCTTGCATATTTTCAGGCCACAGTGCTTTGAAACTAGAACTCAATCACAAGAGGAAAGTCGGAAAGAACTCAAATACATGGAGGATAAAGAGCATCCTAGTGAAGAATGAATGGGTCAACCAGGATATTAAAGAAGAATTAAAAAAATTCATGGAAACCAATGAGGATGAAAACACAACTGTTCAAAATCTTTGGGATACAGCAAATGCAGTCCTTAGAGGAAAGTATATACCAATACAAGCCTTTCTCAAGAAACAAGAAAGGTCTCAAATACACAACCTAACCCTACACCTAAAGGAGCT
>NW_027397082.1:12381170-12409109 GCF_003265705.2 Callorhinus ursinus | reverse complement strand
ATCCCTATACTCTGAAGAGTTTTGATCAAGAAAGGATGCTGTACTTTGTCAAATGCTTTTTCTGCATCTATTGAGAGGATCATAGGATTCTTGTTCTTTCTTTTGTTAATGTATTATATCACGTTGATTTATTTGCGGATGTTGAACCAACCTCGCAGCCCAGGGATAAATCCCACTTGGTCATGGTGAATAATCCTTTTAATGTACTGTTGGATCCTATTGGCTAGTATTTTGGTGAGAATTTTTGCATCCATGTTCATCAAGGATATTGGTCTGTAATTCTCCTTTTTGATGGGGTCTTTGTCTGGTTTGGGGATCAAGGCAATGGTGGCCTCATAAAATGAGTTTGGAAGTTTTCCTTCCATTTGTATTTTTTGGAACAGTTTCAGGAGAATAGGTATGAATTCTTCTTGAAATGTCTGATAGAATTCCCCTGGGAAGCCATCTGGCCCTGGGCTTTTTTCATTGGGAGATTTTTGATGACTGCTTCAATTTCCTTAGTGGTTATAGGTCTGTTCAGGTTTTCTATTTCTTCCTGGTTCAGTTTTGGTAGTTGACACATCTCTAGGAATGCATCCATTTCTTCCAGATTATCTGATTTGCTGGCATATAGTTGCTCATAATATGTTCTTATAATTGTTTGTATTTCTTTGGTGTTGGTTGTGATCTCTCCTCTTTCATTCATGACTTTGTTGATTTGGGTCCTTTCTCTTTTCTGTTTAATAAGTCTGGTGTTGGTTGTGATCTCTCCTCTTTCATTCATGATTTTGTTGATTTGGATCATTTCTCTTTTCTTTTGGATAAGTCTGGCCAGGGGTTTATCAGTCTTGTTAATTCTTTCAAAGAACCAGCTCCTACTTTCGTTGATCTGTTCTACTGTTCTTTTGGTTTCTATTTCATGGATTTCTGCTCTAATCTTTATTATTTCTCTTCTCCTGCTGGGTTGAGGCTTTATTTGCTGTTTTTTTTTTTCTCTAGCTCCTTTAGGTGTAGGGTTAGGTTGTGTATTTGAGTCCTTCCTTATTTTTGAGAAAAGCTTGGATTGCTATATAATTTCCTCTTAGGACTGCCTTTGCTGCCTCCCAAAGATTTTGAACAGTTGTGTTTTCATTTTCATTTTCATTGGTTTCCATGAATTTTTTTAATTCTTCTTTAATTTCCTGGTTGACCCATTCATTCCTTATTAGAATGCTTTTAGCCTCCATATATTTGAATTCTTTCTGTCTTTCCTCTTGTGATTGAGTTCTAGTTTCAAAGCATTGTGGTCTGAAAATATGCAGAGAATGATTCCAGTATTTTGGCACCAGTTAAGACCTGATTTGTGACCTAGGATGTGATCTATTCTGGAGAATCTTCCATGGGCACTAGGGAAGAATGTGTATTCCGTTGCTTTGGGATGGAATGTTCTGAATATATCTGTGAAGTCCATTTGGTCCAGTGTGTCATTTAACATCTTCATTTCCTTGTTGATCTTTTGCTTAGATGATCTGTCCATTTCAGTCAGGGGGGTGTCAAAGTCCCCCACTATTATTGTATTGTTGTCAATGTGTTTCTTTGCTTTTGTTATTAATTGCCTTATATAATTGGCTGCCCCCATGTTAGGGGCATAAATATTTACAATTTTTAGATCTTCTTGTTGATAGACCCTTTAAGTAGGATATAGTGTCCTTCCTCATCTCTTATTACAGTCTTTGGTTTAAAATCTAATTTGTCTGATATAAGGTTTGCCACCCCAGCTTTCTTTTGGTGTCCATTAGCATGATAAATAGTTTTCCACCCCCTCACTTTCAATGTGGGGTTGTCTTTGGGTCTTAAATGAAGTTCTTGCAGACAGCATATCAATGGGTCTTGTTTTTTAATTCAGTCTGATAGCCTCTGTCATTTTATTGGGGCATTGAGCCCATTTACATTCAGGGTAACTATTGAAAGATATGAATTTAGTGCCATTGTATTGCCTGTAAGGTGACTGTTACTGTATATTGTCTGTGTTCCTTTCTGGTCTATGTTACTTTTAGTCTCTCTTTGCTTAGAGGACCCCTTTCAAGATTTCTTGGAGGGCTGGTTTATGTTTGCAAATTCCTTTAGTTTTTGATTGTCCTGGAAGCTTTTTATCTCCCCTTCTGTTTTCAATGACAGCCTAGCTGGATATAGTATTCTTGGCTGCATATTTTTCTCATTTAGTTCTCTCAAAATATCATGCCAGTCCTTTCTGGCCTGCCACGTCTCTGTGGATAGGTCTGTTGCCAATCTAATATTTCTACCATTGTAGGTTACATATTTCTTCTCCCGAGCTGCTTTCAGGATTTTCTCTTTGTCTCTGAGACTCATAAGTTTTACTATTAGATGTCAAGCTGTTGACCTATTTTTATTGATTTGAGAATGTTTCTCTGTGCCTCCTGGATTTTGACCTGTTTTCTTCCCCAAAGTGGGGAAGTTCTCTGCTATAATTTGCTCCAGTATACCTTCTGCCCCTCTCTCTCTCTTTCTTCTTCTTTTGGGATCCCAATTATTCTAATTTTGTTTTATCTTATGGTGTCGCTTCTCTCTCGAATCTGCCCTCATGATCCGGTAGTTGTTTATCTCTCTTTTTCTTAGCTTCTTTATTTTCCATCATTTGGTCTTCTATATCACTGATTCTCTCTTCTGCCTCCTTTATCCTAGCAGTTAGCGCCCCCATTTTTGATTGCACCTCATTAATAGCCTTTTTGATTTCAACTTGGTTAGATTTTAGTTCTTTTATTTCTCCAGAAAGGGTTTCTCTAATAACTTCCACGCTTTTTTCAAGCCCAGCTAGTATCTTTAAAATCATCATTCTGAGCTCTAGGTCTGACATCGTACTAATGTCCATATTGAGTAGGTCCCTGGCAGTCGGTACTGCCTCTAGTTCTTTTTGTTGAGGTGATTTTTTTCCATCTTGTCATTTTGTCCAGAGGAGAATAGATGAATGAGAGAACAAACTGCCAACAGGGTAACAACGTCCCCAGAAAAATATACTCTAAAATCACAAAAGACCTGAAACTGGGGGAAAAGAAAGGGAAAGAAAAAAAAAGAAAAAGATAAAAAGAAACAAAAACAAAAATAAAAAACAGAATATGATCAAATATGATCAGGCTGGTGCCTAGATCAGTGCCACACACTAGATTTGGGGTGTATTTTGGTCTGTTAGATGAAAGTGCTTCCCAAAATTTTAAAGAAAGAAAAACTTATATATGTACAAAAATAAGGTTTGATATGATGAAGGGATGGAATATGAGTATAAAGATGAAAATTATAAAAAATTTATAAAAGGAATTGATAAGAAGTTGTTTGAAAAAAGATAAGAGGATTTAAAAAGAAAAAGAAAAAAAAAGGGGGAGAGAATGTGATTATTAGTCAGGAGACTAGAACAAAGCCATTCACTAGAGCTTTAGGTTATATTTTGATCTGTTAGAAGAAACTGTATCTCAAAATTTTAAAGAGAGAACAACTTATATATATATGCCAAAAATAAGGGTGACTACTATGAAGGGATAGAATATGACTCTAAAAATGAAAAATAATTTTTTTTTGAAAAAGGGATTGATAAGATGTTGGTTGAAAAAGGGAAAAAGAAAAAAGAAAAGACAGTTAAAAAATTAACTTTGAAAGACTAAAGAATCATGGTAAAAAAGAAATGGATTCTATGTGCAGTATTCCCCTACCTCTGGAGTTCTGCCATTCTCATTGATTGGTACACTTGGTCTTGGCTGGCTGTTCTTGTGGATCTTCTGGAGGAGGGGCCTGTTGCCATGGTTCTCAAATGTCTTTGCCAGAGGCGGAATTGCCCTGCCCTTGTCGGTCCAGGCTAAGCAATCTGCTTGCGGAGCTTTTTTTCCTGGCAAGCTCTTGGTACAGCTTTGGAGGATGAGAGTGAAAATGGCGGCCTCCCAAACTCTGCCCCAGAGGAGCCGAGAACCCGGGGCCCCGCTCCTCAGTGCACCCCCAGAGAAAAGCAGTCAATCACTCACGTCTCCCCAGTCTCTGGCCTCACTCTGTGCTCACCCGGCCTGTGACCGAGCACTTCTATCTCTATCACCCGACCCCGTGTGGAATATCAAAACCCAGCAGATCTAATACACAATTAGCTATTTAGCTAACAGATGTTACATTATCTCTGTTTTAGTCCAAAAAACGAAGATGTGTTTCAGGAGGTAGTTGAGATGCAATTGACAAAAGTCAAGAGTTCATGCTGTTGCAAAAATTGAAACAGGAGACAGGCATATTCCTCCCTCAATGTCCTCCAGATTCTATTTTGAATGACTCTCTTAGCAATGTTTACTTCACTTTTGTAATCTCCCTTCACACTTACTATGAGTATTACGTAATAATACTTAAAGTTTATGTAAAAACCTTAGTAATCTTGTCTGCTAAATCTATTATCTCTATGGCCTGTGAGACTTTTTTTTTTTTTAATGATGATTGAACCGGTCTCCTGACTCTTTACATGTTGTGAATTTTATGCACAAGCCAGTGTGGAAAAGGTAAATTCTTGCATTTTATTTTCACCCAGAACAAATTTCAACTTTATTTTTTACATGAAAATCTGGTGAGAAGCTCATCATTTCAATCCAAGCAGTATTTGTGTAGGGTCAGGGCTGGATTGTAGCTTTCATTGGACATAGTACATCTCTGATTTCTAAGGTCTCAAATATAAGACTTCTTGGGTGTTTGTTCCATTTCTCACAGATCTGTGTTTTAGCCACTGTAGTTGCAGGAGATTTCACTCTGCATTTTTTTTAAAAAAAAATTTATTTATTTATTTGACAGAGAGAGTCACAGCGAGAGAGGGAACACAAGCAGGAGGAGTGGGAGAGGGAGAAGCAGACTTCCCGCTGAGGGAAGCCTGATGCGGGGAGCCTGATGCGGGGCTCGATCCCAGGACCCTGGGATCATGACCTGAGCCAAAGGCAGACGCTTAACAACTGAGCCACCCAGGTGCCCCTTCACTCTGCATTTTAAGTCAGCTTTTTAGAACATTCTGCCACTTGGTAACTCATTAAAAACCCTATGGGGAAATTCTTCTGTGCTTCACTAGCAGTAGTGTTATAATTTTTGTTGACTTCTGTAGATATCACAGGCTCCACTGTTTTCCTTTTTTTTTCTTTTAAATCCCTAGTAACCATTTTCTCCTTTTGATAATTTCTTAGTCAATGCCCAGACTCTGAAAATGTACTTAAAAAAGAAAGCAGACCATATTCTCAGCTCATCTTCAGCTGTCCACTCGTTGAAGTTTTAGTTCATCTAGTTTTCTTTGTGTTTACAGCTCTCTGATAGCTTTTAAAATTAGATTTTATTTTATCTACATTACCTATTTGCTTTGAGGAGATTGATGATCTGCCATTACCTGTCTTTTGTACCTGGAAGTGGAAAAGGGTAATGCTATTATATCAGTTTCTATACTTCCTCATTGATTGTAGAAGTTACTCTTTAAAAACGTAAAATGATCATACAAGTAGTATATTATAGCTGAAAAGAATGTAGAGAAAGAAATTGAATTGATTGGGTTGAGGGCTGAAATAACATCCCCCCTTCTTCATTTGCTCTCTAATTCTATAATGTTGGGTAAATGTGGGGTTTTTTTTTTCTTCTTTTTTTTTCCCCTATAAGCTGGTAGGTAGTGTCTTCTCACTATCTTTTAGAGCACTGGCAGGAATTTTTAAGTTAGAAAAAAAAAATCAGACTTTGCTTCATCCTATTGAGATAGAAGTTACGTTCATTACCCAGAGAAATATAATTTTTATTGCCAAGTTGTTCATAAAGCGGACTTACCTACTACAACTTCCATATAAAATTGTTACAAGCATCATAGGCCAGTATTTGCAGATAAGAGGACTTAATCCTTTTCTTAAGCCAATTTAAGTTGGTGTGTAAGCAGAGATACAATTATTGATTTCAGGTCTGTGCCAAAATTTGTTGATGCTTGACAGTATTTTAAGAAAAAATGCCATCATTTCCTGGGTAGGGTCTGAGAAACATCAACACAGTTGCTCTATCTAGTTTTTTCTCTTTTATTTATAAAAACAATCTGAAGTAGAGGACATCTTCTTAAATGGTATTCAAGGCAGTTAAAAAACTAATAAAAATCATGGTTCTAATTGTGAGACATGCAGTGTGTACTGAAGCCAACTATGCCTCAAGGAAGAAAAGACTTAAAAATGAGAGGGAAAATAAGAGTGACATTTATCTGAATCAATATAGGAGCATTATATGTAGAGAAACTGTACTATATTTCAGAACACTGTCTTTTTTTTTAAGTAGAATTTAAGTGGAAAACAGACTAATTTTTGCTTCTCCTTCAGCCTAAACTAACATAGCTTTCTTATTAGTTTCCAGAATTGGTTGCTCAAATAAATTATTATCCTTATGGTGATTAACATAACAATAAAAATATTTAAAAAATTATTATCCAAAGTGCTTATAGAGTTGCCATATCATAGCCAGTGTTCAATATATGTAGTTATTTTGAGTTGGTTAAGAAAAATAGTATAAAATATTTAATCTGGTATAAAAGTCATTCTGGTTTCAAACCTAATTTCTTTACTAACTAGATGTAATCCCATCAATAAGGAGACAATCATCCTTGCCTTGGATCTTTTGAGCATGATGATTGCATGTGCATGTGCAGAGACAAGGAGTCAACATTAATTTTTGCTGCTACCTTTCCAGGGTTTTCTCTAATCCAGAAATTTCTAGTCTAAAGGAAAGAGAGAGATAGGAAGCAGAGTGAGTCATCTGTCGGAGAAAGGAAGATAATGGAGTTTCTATATTAGGGAGGTACAAATGTTTACCCATCTTTTGAGAGATCTAGCTTCATAGCTTCATTCTACATGCCTTCCCGTGAATAGTCTTCTACAAACAAATCCTTAGTTTCTGACTCCTAGGTCCGAGTGTGTGGAGCTGAAGACCAGACCAAAAGGTGAGGGGGTCATTCTATGACATCGGGGAGTAGGTGGTGAAAGAGTTACATTTTGAGTATTGTGCAATATGTGCCCTTAGTGTATTCCTTGTTTTTTGAGAACCCATCAATGAATGCTTTGTGAGAGGACATTCCAGCATTTCCTCAAAGACAGAGAGAGAGAAAGATGGGAGGCTGAGGGAGGGGGAAGGTGTGTGTGTGTGTGTGTGTGTGTGTGTGTTTAGAGCTGGGCTTGACATTCTATGAGCTATGACCAGTCCTAGGTAGATCATATAACCCAGTAACAACAATCCCCTGTTCCTTTCCACTACCTGCCCTCATCTAGGGAAGAACACAAATATTTACCTTACCATCTATGGAGGGAGGAAAGAAATTGCTAGATTACAGGAGGCTGACACTGGGGTTTAAAGGTGGGCTTTTGCTGGAAATAAAATAGTTAAGAGCAGAAAGCCAGTGATTTTGGCTATTCCCAGGAGGGTTGAGGTTTTCCAGAAAATTCTGCATGATGGAATCAGGGCTATTCTAATTTAAGATAACTTGCAAATTAACTTGGCCAAAGAATAAGGAAACAACTTTGATGGTAAAAGTTCAAGACCACTTAAAAGTATAAAAAGATTCCCAGACCATCCTACAGGAGGCAAAAGACCATGAAAACCAAGAATTACTAAAAATAAAAATTGGAAACATAGTCAATGAATTGGGAATTTTATTGTCATATGTGATGATTATTCAGCCTAGTAGCTTTTATAATGTTTGCAAATGTGATTTTATTTATTTAATTTAATTTAATTTTTATTTTATTTTACTTTATTTAAATTCAAGTTAGTTAACATATAGTGTATTATTAATTTCAGGGTAGAATTTCATGATTCATCAGTTGCATATAACACCCAGTGCTCATTACATAGTGACCTCCTTAATGCCCCTCACTCCTTATCCCATTCCCCACCTATCTCCCCTCCAGCAACCCTGTTTGTTTCCTGTAGTTTAGAGTCTCTTATGGTTTGTCTCCCTCTCTTTTTATCTTAGTTTATTTTTCCTTCCCTTTCCCTATGTTCTGTTTTGTTTCTTAAATTCCACATATGAGTCAAATTATATGATAATTGGCTTTCTCTGACTTATTTTGCTTAGTATAATATATTCTACTTCCATCCACATCATTGCAAATGGCAAGATTTCATTCTTTTTGAGGGCTGAGTAATATTCCATTGTATATACTATGCCATGTCTTCTTTATTCATTCATCTGTCAGTGGACATCTGGGCTCTTTTCATTGTTTGGCTATTGTGGATATTGCTGCTATAAACATTAGGGTGTATGTGCCCCTTCAAATCACCATTTTTGTATCCTTTGGATAAATACCTAGTAGTGCAATAATCGCTAGGTCGTAGGGTTATTCTGTTTTCAATTTTTTGAGGAACCTCCATACTGTTTTCCAGACTGGCTGCACCACCTTGCATTCCCACCAACAGTGTAGGAGGGTTACAGTTTCTTCACATTTTCGCCAACATCTGTTGTTTCCTGACTTGTTAATTTTAGCTATTCTGACAGGTGTGAGATGGTATGTCATTGTGGTTTGCTGCAGCAACTTCTTGCTAGATATGTCTCCAGAGGCAAGGGAAACAAAAGCAAAAATGAACTATTCGGACTTCATCAGGATAAAAAGCTTTTGCACATCAAAGGAAACCATGAGCAAAACTAAAAGGCAACCTATAGAATGGGAGAAGATATTTGCAAATAACATGTCAGATAAAGGGCTAGTATCCAAAATCTAAAGAACTCATAAACTCAATAAGATAAAGATCTCATCAAACTCAACACCCAAAAACCAAAAAACTCCAGTCAAGAAATGGGCAGAAGACATGAACAGACATTTCTCCAAAGAAGACATACAAATCCTAACAGACACATGAAGAATCTCAACATCACTCGTTATCAGGGAAATACAAATCAAAACCACAGTTTGCAAATATAATTTAATTGTCAGAAACCTTCCCAGAGAGGTACACATTAGTGGGTTGTGCTTATCTGTGTATTTTTAATAAGAACATTTAAAAATCTACCCATCATGAATTATCTTGTTATGCAGATATAGATTGCATTAAGGCAAATTGTGATAAAGCATTTAATATCAATGTTTATATCATGAGAACATACTCAGGATTTCCCCCTACCATTCAGCCTTCATTACAGGGGATATGATTTATAGTGGTTCTCAACACTGGGTTAGTCAAATAAATGAAGCAAAAAAAAAAAAAAAAAATCCTTCCTTTCAGGTACTTAAGACTTGGCTTTAACTTCCTACCTAACCGAATATGATTTTCATGTCTTAACTACTATAATTAATCCTGTAATTTGAACTTGAAGCTTACTAAACGAGTTGAATAACTTTCTCTATGCTTTATATAACTCAAAGTTTCTGACTTTAAAGGGAAGCTTTAAAAATAAGTATATAGTTGTCATTAGACTAAGAAGAAAAGGACTCGGAAACTACATTGTTAAAACTGTAAAATATCACTCCTGCATTAAACCTCTTTCATCTAGTTCCTCTCTTGAAAGATCTTGCAAAGATTTACAGGAATATATCTTTGACTAATAAGTAACACCACCTAAGAATTGACTCAGATAATTTTTACCACCTTTGCCAATCCCTGGTTGCTTTTAAGTATAATGGGGCTTATTGGGATTACAATTTAGAGAGTGATTGACAAAGAACTCTGGGATAATGCAGTAAATACAGAACTGATAGTTACTAAGTGTTTGAGTACTCTAGTATATCAACCCACTCTATGACGACATCTATTCCCTAATAACTCTACCCCCCAAACTCCCCCTCTATATTATATAAATGTAAAATATTATATAAAATGTATATTAATATAACTATATTTATATGTGATACTTACATATCTTATTGGGGCTGTGAATACAACTTATTTGAAGGCCACTTGACAAAATGAAAACCAAAGAGAGTAGGTAAATTCTAGCTCATCTTCTTTGTTGTATATGCAGCTTTGGCAATTTGCTTATAACCCAACTCTGAATATTTTCCTTTTTAAAGAGGGATAATGTCTATCCAGACTGTATTACTGAGAGTCACATACCCTCAAATGAGTAAAAGTCTGATGATAATGTAAATTCCTGTACATATGAATAGTAGGTATAGCATTTCTTCTCTTCTACTGACTCCAAGACTGAGGACCTACTTAGTAGTGCTATAGTTTCACACTTAGATTTCTTTTTTCATTAAATAAACTTCCCAACATCTTTTAAGTTGCAAGTATCACACAGGCACTGAAACTGCCATCTTTAAAATTGAAAATTTTTTGCTAGGAAGGCCTACTGATTTCAGTAGCATTAGAGATGCACATGTATGGAAATGATGTTACCTATCATTATTCTGAACAATTCTGGGTGGTGATCTTGCTGCCTCCTTCTCTTCTCTGTTCTGTTCCTTTATAGGTGGACCTACTATAGTTGTGTCAAGTGATATAACGGTTGCATTGTAACTCCCCTGTTCTGAGGCCTTGGCTGGTCTGTTAGGAACTATTGATAGTTATGAGAACATGTGTGGAATCTTTTAGTCTGAAAGTGTATATATGATACCTTTCATGAGGAAGACTGTTAGGCTGTTTGCTTCTATCCCACTCAGTCATAATATGCTATGCCCTGGTTCAGTTTTATATCCAATAGTCAGTGCACTAATGCATCAGTATATGTGTATTTAGTATATCCTTCTAGAAGTTCCAAAGTGCCATGAATCAAAAGCTCATTAATCCTTTCAAAGTCCATAATAGGCAGGTGACACTCATAAGTATCTCTTAGTATAGATTTTTCACATTTTTATGCCAGAGTTAATTTAAACTTTTTTCACTGTAAATGAATTTATTAGAAATGGCCACCATAGGGACACCTGGGTGGCTCAGTCATTAAGCATCTGCCTTCAGCTCAGGTCATGGTCCTGGGGTCCCAGGATCGAGCCCCGGGTCGGGCTTCCTGCTCAGCGGGAAGCCTCCTTCTCCCTCTCCCACTCCCTCTGCTTGTGTTCCCTCTCTCGCTGTGTCTCTCTCTGTCAAATAAATAAATAAAATCTTAAAAAAAAATGGTCACCAAAGAGAATCCTCTCCAGTCATTTCCTTGACTCTTAATATTATTATATTAGTGCTATTATGAGAAAGCATTACTGATTATTTTCCATGTACCCCCTTCCTTGAGTTGGCCTGCATCAACCCAGTCTTTCTTTGAACTGAGCACCCAATTGGGCCAGTTTGTTTTACTATATGAGCTCCTCTATTTGAATGACCTCATCTAATTTTTCAGCTATCTGGAGGTGTTATAATTCCCATTACATGGAAGAATGAGCTGATGCTTAGAAAGGTTCAATGACTTACTTAGCCAAAGAGATAAAGAGCAGAACAATGGCAGGAACTTCAATTGATCTATAACAAAACTGAGAGAATGTCTTGCCTTTTAGGCTTTAATGTAGGATGGAGAAAAGCAGATTTTGAAGAATTTATATTTTATATCGAGCTCTGGTAGATTCCATTGGATTGTAGGAGCAGAACATATCTGGTTCAGAAATTCCATTTCTCTGTAGAAAATAAAGTATTTTAATATGTTCCTGTCATGTTAAAATACCCCTCCTTAGACAAAACCCCCAGTGGGTGCCTAAAACTGAGGATAGTACTGAACCCTATATGTACTTTATTTTTCCTATACATGTATACCTATGATAAAGTTTAATTTATAAGTTAGGCACAGTAAGGGATTAACAATAAAATAGAAAAATTATAGCAACATACTATAAGTTATGTGAATGTGGTCTCTCAAGATAGCTTCTTGTTTTGAACTCTTTTTTCTTGTGATGAATTGAGACAATAAAATGTCTATGTGATGAAATGTGAGGTGAATGATATAGGCATTGTGACTTAGCATTAGGCTACTCCTGAGGATCATCTGCTTCCACACCATGGTTGACACTAGGGTAACTAAAACAGCAGAAAGTGAAGCTGCAGGTAAGTGTTTGGGGTGTGAAGGGGGGGTAGATAGAGGCTACTGTACTTCCCTTACCTAAAGTGATGATTTAGAAATTCTTTCACCTACCCATCTCTTCCTTTATAGTGACGGAATCTGCACCCAGTGATTCATTGAACATAAGGTTGTTCAGCAGACCATGTTAGAGATCTTCTATGTTTCCGGTTAGAATCTTTTTCTGAGTTAACAGTAAAAATTGATGCTGTTGAGAGGTTGGAAATGAATACTTCACTTGATGCTTTTGGATAAGGTATTTTAGCCTGATTTTTTTTTTTTTTTTAATGAAAAGGTAGGAAATCATTTTCTTAGCAAAGTGTTTTTTTTTTTTCTTTTTCTATGCTCTGGCACTTTTCATAAATGAAGTAGAATGTGTCAAAGAAAGCAGGACACATAAGACTTTGTGGCAGAGAGACCTAGTTTTGAATTTTAGATTTTATGTTCACTAGCTGTGCAGGGATCAGCAAATCATTTTACTTCTTTGTGCTTTGATTTCATAATTTGAAATGTGGATTATGCCTGTATGACTTAAATATTGAAGATGATGTAAAATACATTAACATATAGTAGGTACTTAATTTACATTTGTTTTTATAAGAATAAAAAGTTTTCTAATGGGAGACAAGAGCCTTAGAGTCTAGTTCTGGCTCTATTTACAAATTAGTCATGTAGTCATAGCATATCAGTCTCCCCTGACCTCCATTTCATCCCCTGTATTATTAACATGAATAGGGTGGAAATTATCTGAAGTGCCTTCTAAGTGTGAAACATTGTACCAGTTTTTCAGGCTCCAGGTATTGAGCATCTATGACATATAAGTAAGGTAAACTAGATATGCAGGCTGCAGAGGTAACGGAGACCTATGCCTTTAGTGTAACAGTAATGATACATAATATTTCACATATAATGTTTCCTTTATACATTTGGGGAACAATGCTTCCTCGTTGTTAATAGCATACCTATTCATAGGAATTCCTAAAATTTAAAATTCAAGGTGGCTTTTATTTAAAATAAAGTGAAAAACTAACTTTTCACATAGAAAAACCACCCATGAACTTGTCCTTCATGTGATAGATTTACATGCAGTAATACGTTAGAAATATGTTTATTGACTTGGAATAAGTACCCACTACTACCAAGCTAAAAAAAATAAAAGTAAAAAATAGTAACTCATTCTCAGATTGCACTATCCATCAATGTATTCCAGGGACCTAAAGAACATCTGACATAGAGTAAGATCAATAACTATATGACATATGTAGATATATAGGGAGGTAGATATAAATATGCTGCCAAGTAGCAGTAGCTTATGTTTTTGTACTTCTAGAGGTGCCAGTAGAAGGAGCTAATAGGCCTTTGTTTAGGAACTACTTTGTTGATGAGAAGAGAGAGAGATTTGGAAGTAATTGTACCAATCTTACTTCATTTTCTGGCTATTACGTGGACTTCAACTCCAAACAAAGCTTATCTTGAGCATTCTCTTTTTATGTCTATGTGTATGTATGTGTGCATGTATGTGTACATATGTGTAATCTATAGATTATGCAAAAATTCAAGATAAAATATAAACATATTTTAAAATATTATTGATTCATTTATAGTAGAACTTGGGTATTTAGGCTGTGACAGGAGTTCTCCAAATACCCAATATATTTCTGCTTTTAAAGAAAGGGAACATGAGTGTTTTTATCATCTTTGTGATTAAGTAGTCCAATTAAAGTATGGTGGAGTACATTATGCCAAGATTGTTAGTGACCACTTTCATGTTGTTCTTTGCTCAACTGGGGTTATATATGCCAATAATAGTAGCTATACAAACTAAGTCAATTGACATTAAGCCAAAATCTTAATCTTTACAGATCTTTATTTTTTTAGATTTTATTTATTTATTTATTTGACCAGAGAGAGACACAGTGAGAGAGGGAATACAAGCAGGGGGAGTGGGAGAGAGAGAAGCAGGCTTCCTGCCCAGCAGGGAGCCCGATGTGGGGCTCAATCTCAGGACCCTGGGATCATGACCTGAGCCGAAGGCAGACGCTTAATGACTGAGCCACCCAGGAGCACCTTCACAGATCTTTATATAAAATACATTATTTTTTAAAGAGTTTGTTTGTTTATTTATTTATTGAGAGAGACAGAGAGAAAGACAGACAATGTGGAGCCTGAGGTGGGACTCGATCATGACCGTGAGCTCATGACCTTAGTGGAAATCAAGAGTCAGATGCTTAACGGACTGAGCCACCTGGGCACCCTGTAAAAAAGACACATTATTATAATTCATTTGTTAAAGTAATTTGAGGGAAAATAAAAAATTATAAGTTGAAGTTGCTCATGGAGAAACACTGACTCTCTGAGTTAAATATCACAGGCAGCTTGATGAGTATTACGTCTGAGCTCAATGGGTCAGGGAATGTGAGGTCACATAGAATCAGCTCTGACTTTCTTCAACATGTTGATGAAACCAGAAGAGCACTGTTATAAAACAAACAACAACAACCAAAAAAAAAAAAAAAAAAAACAAAAAAAAACCCTAAACTAAAAAAAAACAAAACCCAGTGTTCTACATTTTCTCCTCATAATCACCCCCCTTTGAAAAGCATCTGAAAGGAAAGAAATTTTCTTATTGTCAAATCACTCTTTTCATTCCTCTCTACACTGGATAGATTAGACATAAATATCCGTTTAAGCGAGGCTATTTCTAACACGTATAATTTTATGGACCAGTATATAAAAGTATAGGCTCATGAATCAGACCCTCTGGGTTGAAGTCCTGGCTCTTTTAATAATAATCTGATTCTGGACAAATCCTTAGTATTTCTAAACTTCATTTCTCTGGGCTAGAAAATGGGGTAAAAATAGTATCTGCATTGAGGGTAGTTATGAGGATTAAATGAGACATCCAAATAAAGCATTTAAAACAATGTCTAGGATATAATAAGAAGTCAATAAAAGTTAGCACTTTTGGTTATTAACCCACTTTAAAATTCTGTTAGTGATACCCAGTGTACAATAGCTACTTAGTGGAACATAGCTTATTCCTGGGAGACAGTAAATAAGTATATACTTAAAATTTGGGGAGTTTAAACTGCAGTAGGTACTTAAAGCATTCATTAGTCCCTGTGCCTCAGATGTAGGAAACCTTATTGTCAATGAAGCTTAGATGGTTAAATGCTTTCCATGAGAGGGAGTACACAGTGCACTTACCTTCTACTGAAACCCAGTCTTGCTGCCATGATACTGTTTGGGAAGGACTGAGTTACTGGGTTGAGTCGATGGCAATTTCTTTCATTCATTGATTAAAAATTTCCTTGGTGGGAAGCAAAATATGTAATTCACTGTGCCATCATCCTTAGTAAACCAAAAATAATGCATTTTTAAAATCTCCTGATGGGTCTCATTAAATCAAATTATTTTAAGATTTCTTCACCTAAAACCGAGAACCACATTTGCCCTTATCTGTAAGGAAATTTGATGTTCGCTTAGCATGGTGGCTTCTGCCCCAGAGGCCCCAGATGTCTTGAGACCATAGAAAGTTGATCATGAGAACCCAAACATATCTATGATAGTCCAAATACTCAATGGTTATTTTACATTTAATTTGGTTGGCTATCCCATTTTCACACTTTCAGATGGAAATGGTCATCTTCCAGTGTGACTCCCAGACTTCATTGGTATGGTTGGTTTTGGGCAAATTAAGAAGGAGCAAAAGACTTTAGGCAACATAACTTTTTATTAACATTTCCTCATCTATGTAACTATGACTTTCAACTCCTTATTTGGAGTGTATCTGACCATATTAACTTGACACAACAAGCTTTGGGTAATAGAAGCATGAGTAGGAGAATCAGGACTTGGGGGAGTGGTGAGGAAGGAAAGGATGCATGAAGTTCCCTCTAGATTTACTTTGATTGTCATAAAGATAGAGATCTTGGACTACAGAGGGTGTATGTGTATGCATATGCATGCACACAATTTTAGCTGTACCTTCTCATGTAATTCTGTTCTCTGCTAATACATGGTTCCTCTGGAGACTTCATCAATAGAGACTATAGAATAATCCTGTCCAATAGAATTTTCTGCAGTGATGGAAATATACTTCTCTGTTCTGCATAGTAGCTTCTAGCCAATGTGGCTATCAATCATTTGAAATATGGTTAGTGCAACAGAGGAATGACATTTTTAGTTTTACTTAACTTTAATGTAGATTTAAGTATTAATCGTATGTAGTCAGTGATTAACATATGGAATAGTGCAGGTATATACTATTACTACCACCAATTGTTTGACTTCATCTGACAGCAATGCATAAGATTCAGGTGATCTTGAAAGTCCTTAGTTGACTGATTCTCAAGCCTGATGCACTGATCTTTTCCTGAGGGAAAAGTGAAAAAGGCCAGCAATGTCATGAGTGAAGCTATCCTCAAACGTGATATTTCTTCTATGGCATCTGTATATTCCCCACCCTCCTGTGGTGGGTGAGAATGTCCCCACAGGCTTTTCAGTTCTTGCATCATTACCTTTGAAACCCCAGAACAGAGTGTCTAGTAGCTGGATTCCCAGAAATGCCTGTCTGATCAAGTAGCCATTTTATCTGAATCAGTCTGTTAGGCTGGATCCTTCGTGAGAGGTGAAAGAGAAAGATTTTAGAGTCAAAGTCCTTTAGGAATCACAAAGCTCAGTGTTTTCCAATGTCGGTACATGTAATGTCACAGTACATGAGATGATTTTAGGTGGTACAGTAATATACTTGAAGGTACTATTTTAATTTCATTAGTTAATCTTATTTTAATGCGTACTCTTAACATTCACATAGTATCTCTTTATCTGTGGGATTTTTTTTGGTCTTTTGTGTGCTATCCATATCTACTCAGTTATATTGTCTGGGAAATAACCAAATAAAGCATTTAAAACAATGTCTAGGATATAGTAAGAAGTCAATAAAAGTTAGCACTTTTGGTTATTAACCCACTTTAAAATTCTGTTAGTGATAACAGAGTTTATCTGTTATCACTATGGGAAAGAAGAAATCCCTTTTAAAAGTGTTTTTAAAAATTTGAAAAATATATTCTATCATGAAGGTATTTGCTCCACTTACTTTTCAGCAGGCTAAAATCATTTTATCACTCAATCAGAGTGGGAAGATAATTCACTTATTTCCTACCTGTGCACCTAGAAAACAAACTTGGGTCCATCTAATGGAGTCAGGGTTGAAAGAATGAGGTGGAGGTTTGGCTGGCACCTGGAAATGCCAGAAACATGTGGACACAGATTTGCAATTCAGGCTCATTTGCTCCCAGTTCCCATGACAAACTAGCTCAATTCTTTTCTTTTCTTCTTCTTCTTCTTCTTCTTCTTTTTTTTTTTTTAGTAGGCCCTTCAATTATTTTTTTGAGTACTTGATTTAATTTAGACATATACTGATGGAAATATAAAGAAATATGTCATCACTCTTTCTTTTGAGCTCACCATCTGGTTGGAGAGATAAGTTGGCTGAGAGTAAGAAGAGTTGAATTAATTAAATTTAATTACATTTCTTGGGCCAGTCTTTGAGACTCTGTCCCTAGATGAGGTAGACCTCATTGACTCAGTTGCTCAATACAAGAAAGTGAACTGAGTTTGCTATAAGTCCCAACCATCTTGTTGAAATACCACAGATGTGTTTTTGTTCCTACAAATGACTTTGACATAAATGTTTATTCCCAGGCAGGAATTGTTTCATGTTAAGTGAATCAGGCTTATAGGAAACCTTTTAAAAGCTTGTATTTCAGTCTCAATTGTCAGTCTGCTTTTTGTTCCTGTTACAGTCCTATGACCTTGTGAAGCGAGGGATTCATTTATTTAAGTTTCATTAAATAAATGAAAGAACAAGTATAGATGCTGCTTCTTAATTGTTTCATTTTCTCCCACATCTTTATCACAGTCATCTTCTATGATAAGACCATGGAAAAGAATCTAGGATTAAAAATTGGTCTTGATATGAAAGCCAGTGAGAAAGAGGGGGGCAAGAACAGGTGTATAACCAAGGAGTGAAAACAGAAAGTGTGACTGATTGTGAGTGCTTTGACAGATGACTTAGCACCGTGACTTTTAACATTAAGTTAGTACTGTGGCTAATAGAGAATCTAATTAAGAGCTGAGTCTAACCAATTATGTGGAAACTGTAGTTTAACCATTGAATAGATGGTCGGACTTCTATTACTAATAGTAACAGCTTCAACTAAAAATATTAGGGTCAGTTATGTACTTGTATGAACTTTTGTTCACATATAAATCACGTGAAAATAACAAAATAGGGTATGTGGGTACAGATATTGTAATGATGACATGGTATGCAATGTCTTCAGGCTCTCTGCCCCATTAATCCCTTCCTTCCATGAAATCAGGAATTGGTGTACAGTTCTAGTCCACTTTGCCCAAAACAGAGTTATGTTTTACTTTAACTGAAGCTACCTACTGGTGAAGGTAGATTTTACTTTAATTGAAGCTACCAGTGCCTACTGGATGGTTTTAGGGACAGAATCTTCCAGGAAACAAATTATCCATTGAAGATAGAGTGTGTATTAGAAGCTGGCTCAGTTAATTTCTACCACACTGGGCTACCAGTGCAGTTTATGCTTAATTTCATTCTTTCTTTCTTCAATAAATACTCATTTTGACTTAAAAACAACTTTTTGTTGTTGTTCAAAGAGTTGGCATACCTAATGTGACCTGATTACGTATTTTGGGGACCCCCTACCTCCCCATCTCCCAAACCTACAGAAGGCAAGCTGAAGGTAAAAACTTCAGAGCTCACTTTGCTTTCTTAAGCAGAGCATTACTATTATAAAACAAGTTTGTAGGAATCAGTAAAATTATATGAAGGGCAGTAAAGCAGCTTATTAGTGTAGAGTCAGGCTTATCCAGTTTATGAGGTCTCTGTAATTAATTATTAAAGGGTAAGACATTCACAGAAACTGTAAAAGCATTCTGTTAAGGTCAAGGTGGTTACGATTCAAGTTTAAACAGCTTTAGCCTTTGTCTTGATACTAGAACTCTCTACTCTATGATGAAGGATGGGATGAAAGACTGTTGGTTGTACAGTATCTAGACCAGATTGCAAAAGCCCCTGTGTTCTTTCAAACCCAGTTTTCTAATTATAGACTTAACTTTCTGAGGTATCTTCCCACACACCCTCATAATGATATGTGCTACTCGGGTTCTGATGTGTTCTAGATTGAATGGGACCATCCTGAACCAGAAGTCAAGAGATCTGGCCCAGGGTCTTGTCTGCTGCTTACCAGCCCTATGACCTGGAATCAGCCACTTGCCTTCTGTGACTTCCTGTCTTCCCATCTGCAAACAATGAGTATACTACCACCCACTTCCTCAAGAGGTTACCAGGATGCCATCAACTATGAAAGCAGTGGGCACAGGGGATTTCTGGTCCACACCAGGAACACTGTACTTACAGGTTGAAGCTTCATGTATTTTTTTTCTTTCCAAAAGAGTACTCTCAGAGAATACCTCCAAGTAAGGAAGTCTTATGTTTGCCAGCAGGGCAAATCTATTATTCTCAGCCCGTTTCTGAACTGTATGTTTAAACCAGCACTTTAGAAGGGCTTGGACTTGGTGTCTGGCCTATTATTTTTATACTGAGGATGAAGCTTTGAGCCACATTGAGGAGAATAGGGTTTTATCCTGACTTGGCTCCATGTTAGCAGTGTGACTTTGAGCAAATCAGATGATCTTTTGAATATTGATTATTGTTTGGCAAATAGCCGTATAACCTCCAGTGTGGTATGGTTGTACTCTTAGTGAGACCACTTGAGTTGAATCCTACTTTTGTGTTGCGCTATGTATACTTGGAAAGAACGTAAGCTAGGGATGCCTGTTTCCTTCTCTGCAAAGTAAACATAATAATCATATCTTCCTAATAGGGTTGTTTTGAGGCAAACATGCATTGATAAAATACTTAGAAATATGGTACATATGGTAATAAAAAATCTTATTTGGTATGATTTCCTTTTTCTCAAATTGTCTTATTTAAGGCAAAATCTTCTATATTCCCTAATGTACTGTGAGGTCATATAGGAGACTGTTCTCTCTTTACAAAGTACCATCTTAGAAAATTTAGGGAAATCTCTCTCATAGTGTTTTGTTTTACTTTTTTTTTCCCCAGTTATATTTCTGGCAGAGCAAAATGCTTGAAAATAGTATATAAGTACCGTATATGTGGAGAATGGATTGCTAGGGAGGAAAAAAAAAAAAGATGACAGAGAAAATGGAAAAGGAGGAGGGAGAGGAGCAGGAATGGAAAGGGGGAAGGGGGCAGCAGGAGGAGAGCAGGGAGGAAGAGATGATGGTGATGATGGTGATGATAATGACACAACAAAGTAGATGCATCCCTGATATGCAGCTGTGGCCCTGTGGATTTTTTGGCAAGAATATCACACATGGATCTTCAGGGTCCACATAGCTGTGAATGCAGAAGCCTTCTCCCCAACTGGACCCAAAGGTAGGTGGTTTCTCCTATGCTGGGATTATTTCCCAATTCATGAAATGCACTCCTTTTAGAATTTGGTGTGGAAGCAGGCCCTTTCCCTCCTGGTGTCAGCTCCCAGCCTGCCTCAAGCCCAGCCAGGCCAAGGAGAGGTATGGCATACAGTGACTGAGCTGACAGGAACTTCCAGGGACTTCAGGTTGGGATGTGACCTCTTTTTTTCTTTCTCAGAAATTATGGTGTTAGATGAAACATGAGGTCAAGATTCTGGAGGGGAAAAATCAGACATGGAGCCTGAGGGATGATGAAGCTGCTGCCAGTCCTCTAGGTCTGTCCTTGAACACTGAGCCAGTGCCATATCTCTTAAATTTGTTGGGTTTTATGTTATGAACATCTTGGTGTTGGACATGTAAGACTTGAAGACTGGCAGACAGAACATTAGTCTAGAAGTTAACGAGGTACTGGCTGACCCTGGTTTTGCTGTTAATTGTGCATGACTTGGGGTAATTCATTTACTATCTCTGAGCCTCTGTTTCCTCAAGAATGATGGAAGTAGTCATGACTATCCTATTGTGTATAATGTTCTTATGAGTGGCTGTTAAATCACAACTTGGTTACTCTGGAATCTTAGATCTGAGAGAGAAGAATTAAGGTTAGAGGCCATCTAAAACAGTCCCCTCTGACGCAAGGGTTTCTCTACTCATTAGCATCTGGACAAGCAAGCCTCTAGCTTCTGATACTATCTTGTTTGGGGAGCATGCTGCCTCAGGGGGTAGCTGATCCTGTATCTGGTGAACCGTGATTGCTATAAAGGTGGGGCACATGGTTATTTTTAATGAAAAAAAAAATGTTTCCAGAGATTTAACCCCACACAGCTCTCAGGAACCAGTAACAAAGTTTCCCCAGCTCAGGCACACCTGTGTCTGACCTGTGCTTTCTCTTCACAGGTAAGTATTTATTTTGTTGGTCCCGGTGCAAGAATCCCCTACATATATGTTGTTTATCTTTTCCTGGTAACACAGGAGCCATATCTATGGATAGTATAATTAACCGTGTTAATCACGTACTTCATTTGCCCTCTGCCAGTGGTGAAACACCCTCTGTTGGTTCTTATTTATGCCTGTTCTCTACATCAGTACTGAGGGGAGTCCACCACTGGTAAGCAGGAGTTTTGGTGGTTAATTGTGGTAAAGAGCCTCATAACACTTTGTGTTTTCAAAATCCAGATTTTCTGATGTTTGATTCTATAACTGTGGTTGTAATACAAAACACAGTGAGAGAGATGAATTCTTTTATAGAAAAGAGGTTGGAAAAAGGTACCACAGGGTTGTGTTGGATAAGGGAGGCATGATTCTCCATATCATTCTCATTATCAAGCAAATCAATTAAAAGTAATAGGGCAAGTGAAACTGAGAGTATCTTTTACTTGCTGGACCATCATCTAGAGGGGCTCTTTGTCCCTCAGCCATTAATGAGCTCGTAAATTTTACAACTGGGAGGGGTTAAGTGATCAGGTGCAGGAGAGGAGATGCTTGTGGACAGCTCCACTAAAGCATACATAGGGAAAATAGCAACATGTGACTTTGTACAAAAAGCCAGATGGGCATTTGGGCCTCCTGACACTGTGCATAAGAGAGTGTCTTAATATTCTTGTGTTCCATGAAGTGTTTAGGAACTAACTAGAATCCTACGTTGTATACCAGTTCTCCCACAGATGAAAAATGTAACTGGCACACTCTGGTAGCTACAATGGCCACACAGGGGGAGTCAAGACCTTCAAAACAAAAGCCAGGGGGCCAGAAACTAAGCCACAATCTCTATTATGCTCATATGTGTGTAAGTCCAGCGTGCCAGATAAGAATCCAGGGACCTAGAGCAGGGCTTAAAAGATTACAAAGGTACTTGCTCAAGGTTAGATCACAGCCAGCGGTCATGACTAGGGGAGAGACACATAGCACAGGACAAGCAAGCTTTGTCTCAAATCAGAAACACAGTGACCATATGGACACTAATTCTAAATGAGAGAGCAAGACAGGTGGTCAGAACTCCTGGAAAAAACTCAAATGTCTGGCAGGGACTAAGATCAGAGCCAAATAAATATACTCATGGAAAATTAAAATAAATTGTGTGTCTGAGGAAACCACTTGCTTCATTCCAGAAGTATATGTGTACCTCTTAAGGTGGGGATTTGTCCTTGATTGGGACTTGATTGGCCTTTTGAGTGGTAATAAAAATGCCTCAAGGAATGAAGAGTAACAAGGACACTTACTCTGGCCCTCCCCTACAGCAATGGTGGCATGGGTTCTCCCAGCTGGAAATTCTTCCAGCTTACCCAGCTCACTGATGGTGGCAGAGACATCTCCCAGGGATCTTAGCTCCTTGAGGCTTGCTGTTTCAGTGCCAGGATGTTGTTCTCAGTGTGTCACCTGCACTGACTTATCAATAAAGATGTAATGGTAAATAGTGGGTCTGTTCTTTCCTCCTTTCCAGTGTCAGTGACTAACAATTAGGGTCTCTCCTGCAGAAACATATCGAGGAACTGCAGAAATGAGGCCACCAGGAGGTTACTGGTGTCTCACAAGACCATACCTACTCCCAAACATCACTGACACCTCCCATTTTTAGTATGCTCTGGGAAAAGGAAGAAACAAGCCAGCATCTTCTACTCTCCTCCTCTTGCTCTATTATCCATGTCTGTTGGTTATTCTTACTGTTCTTATTTTCAGACTCTAAGAAGAACACCCAAACCTCATTAATTTTTTTTGCACCACTCTGATCTTACAATTTTAATAGTTGGAGAGTAATCCAAAAATTGTGTTGGTGTACTATAGGGATGTACCACATGAAGCTTAATATGCTTAATATGTTTTGCTTCAACCTCTACCTTTTAGGCATTTTTAAATTTAAAGCAAAATTGTTAATTTGGAAAAGTACTGTAAGTACTCCAAACAGTGTCCAAAACTCAAGGGGAATGCTATATTTATGTACTGCAGATCAAGTGTATTTATCATCCAGAGCCATGTGAATAATGGCAGCAACACTGGTTATACCAATAGTATGAGCTTAATCTTATATGAATATTTGAACATAACACAAATTACTTTTTTTTCTCCCCCCAAGAATCGTTGATTCCAACTTGCTAAGTAAAAGGAAGGTTTCAAAGTTAGTTCTCAGTTATCTTTGTAACCAGGACATGGAAGAAAGGAAATGAACTTTGAACTTGCAGTGTATATTTGATTCACTAGAGATCAATATTGGATGACTTTGGTTCGCAATTGCTTGCATTTCTAGTAGGTTCCATGGGCTTAAAGGAAAAGTTTCTTCTTGAGTGGTTAGACACAGAGCAATCATATCATTCATCTGTTGCCCCTTTCCCTCCCCCAACAAGGATAGGGACCACCTCCTTAGAACTCAGCTAGTATCTCCTCAATGAAACCCAGAATGTTTCTCTTTCCTAGGAAATGGAAGCTATGAATTGTAGCCAGTTTGTAGTATGAACAGACTGTAATTCAAGTACAATGGCAACTCACTGTAATTAAGCCTGTCACTTTCCAAGGCACCCTTCAGAGCAAAGTTTGATTTAATTGGCCAAGTCCAAGAAACAAAAATTTCTAGGTGCTTAATTCCTAAAGCTTCATGCTTGGGCCTGCCTTGGCTTCTGTCATTTAAGTTCAAGAGAAATAAACTAGGCAACATGGCCCCATAAAGATTGAGAACCAGAATAAAAATGTAATTTTGTAAGAGCACAGGGGGAAGATTGGATAATAAAAATCTGGGTTAAAATAAATCGTCTCTTTCACTTTTATATGAATGATATGAAGTTTTGGATGGAAAAAGTGGGCACTAGACTAAAGTTAGAATAACCCCATGGGGGTAGATCTCATTTATTTGATTTGCTTTCCTTTTTCTCATTGTAAAGTTTATGTCCATTGACGTGAGTTTTCACAAAGGGGTTCAGATATGGAGATAGATTCCTTCAACACACCAATTGCTAATTTCTGGGAGTCATCTCTGCCTCTGGTAAAATTTATTCATGAAACATGTGCCAGAAAGAGTTTCTTCCTCACACTCTCCAATCCCTTCTGAACTCCTCTAGCTAGAAGAACTGTTTTTGTGTGTGTGTGTTTTGTTTTGTTTTTTTAAGTGAGAAATGGTGCAATTTTTAAACATTGGTAACTGATCAATATTTTAAAACTGTGTAGGGTAATAATATGATTCATGACCTAAATTTGTCTCCAGAGCTCCAGGTTATGATCCCTGAGATTGTGAGCTTCTTGGAGGGGGTTTATAACTGCCTTCTATTCCCCAAGATTTGTTACACTTGATGCTGATTACTATCAAGAAGCAGCCACAGTAACAACTGAAATGGTTTGGTGGTGACCACAGACTTAGTCATAAGTAAGTCATAGCTATTATATCTACAGTATCTTTGAAAGGTGCACTGACCATAACATGTCTTGTCTCAGAGCAGAATTCTTTTCAAGCTGGAATGTACTGTGTTCTGACTGCAGTGCTGGTCTCTAAACAACAACATGCTTAGAAGTTGGAAGGGACCCTTTGTGTAATCTAGACAATCTCCTTATGTTATGCATGAGAAACCTGCGGTCACAACTGCAAATGTAACTTAATGTCATATTCCTTGTCTCCTGGCTCTGAATGTAGGACTTTCCCCAATAGGTGGTGATGTTTATTCCACACTAAAATTCCCAAAGCTTGCCTTGCAAACAGCACCTATTCCTTATCTTTCTGGATCCTTCCTGTCGAATCTAATTCAAGTCTCACTTGTGTGTTTAAAATGTTTCCTAAATGCACCAATGGAAACTCCCTCCCCTAGATTTCCTTATCATTTACTTTTCTTTTGAATCTTCACCAACCATTCTGTTTTACTGTCCTGTAACTTTTCCAAATCTCCCCAGTGACAATAGTAGCTTCCTAGATACCAAGACAAGAACTCTCACAGGGTCTAACATATAGAAGATATTTAATAAATAAGGATGAATAAAATTAATGAACAAAATGCCTAACATATTTCTAGAACAGGGATGAAAGTGTGCTGAACTGCCAACCATTACAGGCTTTGTGATCCTGGGCAAATAGCCTAAACTACTCCAAACTCCATTTCTTTCAGTTGTAAACTAGCTATAAGAATAGTACCTATCTCAGAGGGCTGCAATTAGGAGTCAGTGAAATAAAATGCTGAGTGTCAGGCCTGACCTCTTTGGGTATGGCAGGTTGGGGTAGTTGAGAAGGCATTTTTTCTATTCCATGTATCACAAGGGCCAAAGACTGTGTGTCTGGGATTCTTTTCACAGGTGCATGTGCAGTTTCATAAGATGAAGAATAGCCTCCAGAGGCCTCTGATGCTCAACTAGCTTAGTGTTTAATTTAGCAGCCCATAAACGGTCCTGGGTCAGCCAGGAAGAATTTTAATACTGCAATTAGAGTCCCTCACTGTATTTTTACATTTTATGCTCCTTCGGGGTTTGCAATCTCCCCAGAGTAAAGCTGATATTTTGCTCAGATTCTCAGTCACATAAAGTCTTGAAAAGAGTTGGGGAAAATGGGTTTAATCCTAAGCATTGGTTCTTTTACTGAAAGTTTACAAGGATGCAAGAATAGTGTGGTTGTTGCATTTAATCTGATTTGGGAGCACACTAAGTTTAATCTCTGACTTGACCACAAATGACATTGAAATGTTTTTTTAATTTAATTTTCAAAGAGTCAAGCTCTTTTCTACTTTTTTTTAAAGATTTTATTTATTTGATGGAGAGAGAGATAGCGAGAGACAGAGCACAAGTAGGGGGAGTGGGAGAAGGAGAGGCAGGCTCTCCGCTGAGCAGGGAGCCCGATGTGGGGCTCGATCCCAGGACCCTGGGATCATGACCTGAGCTGAAGGCAGACGTTTAATGACTGAGCCACCCAGGCCTCCCCTCTTTTCTACTTCTCTCATTTTGTATTGTTCTTTTTCTCCTCTTATGTCTTTAGGACACTGCTATCTGTTTCCACCTTGTTGTTCTAAGACTTTTTAGAAGGTCACCAAGTCCCTCTTAGTAGGGTGACTATACATCCCCTCTTATATTTATTGTCTTGGCATAATTATTAAGAACATTTGCTTTTGGTCTCCAAAGTATCCTGCTATGAATAATAACTTATAGGATCACCCTTGTCTTAGTCACCAATTAGAGGTTCTCACTCAGTCCTCAGTCCCACTGACCCTTCTGTCATATGTGCCATAGTGAAGAAAATATCTTTCTCCAAAAATTGGTGTAGAAGACATTAAAGTTTTAGAAAACATTTATTTTTTTCTTTATTTTTTATTTTTCTTTCTTTTTTTTTAGAGGGAGGAGGGAGGAAGGGCAGAGAGAGTGGGAGAGAGAGAATCTTAAGCAGGCTCCACACCTGGTGTGGAGCACCACATGGGGCTTGATCTCACAACCTTGAGATCATGACCTGAGTTGAAATCAAGAGTCAGATGCTTAGCTGACTGAGCCAGCCAGGAACCTCTAGAAAACATTTTTTTTTAAATACTGCAATACAGGGGGCGGAGCAAGATGGCAGAGGAGTAGGAGACCTGGATTTCGTCTGGTCTCAGGAATTCAGCTGAATAGGGATCAAACAATTCTGAACACCTACGAACTCAACAGGAGATCGAAGATAAGAAGAGTAACAACTCTCTGAACAGAGAAGCGACCACTTACTGGAAGGTAGGACGTGCGGAAAAGTGAATCCGAGGCAATATTCGGGAGGATAGACGGCGGGGGAAGGGGCCTCCGTCGGCCGCTTCTGGCAAGTGATAGAGCTTCTGAGCACAAAATCGGAACTTTTAGAAGTCGGCTCCGCGGAGGGACGTCGCTCCAGTGGCTAAGCAGGGGGTGGAAACCTCGCGGGACAGCGTGGTCTCAGGACCCTCGGGGTCACAGAAAGACCAAGGGTGCCTGAGTGCGGCCGAGCTCCCAGGTATCGGAGTGGGGAAGCCGGATGCAGAGACAGAGCTGAGGCGCAGGCTCTCAGCTCGGGGTTGCCATAAACTGTGATCCGCTGCCCAGTCGGGCCACTGCTCCTCCAGCAGGGACCCAACAAGCGGCAGAGCCGGGGAGACTCCCCTTCCTCCCAGGGAGGAGTGGCACAAGAGCGCACCGCAGGGATCTGCTGGGTTTGGAGACACCACACAGGGTCGGGAGCCAGACATAGAAACTCTCGGTCACAGGCTGGGTGAGCACGGAGTGTGGCCGAGACCAGGGAGACGGGAGTGACTGCTTTTCTCTGGGGGCACACTGAGGAGCGGGGCCCAGAGTTCTCAGCTCCTCTGGGCAGAGATTGGGAGGCCACCATTTTTACCCTGGTCCTCCAAAGCTGTACCGGGAGCTTGCAGGGAACAAAAGCTCCTGAGAGCAAACCCGAGCAGCTTGCTTAACCCGGACTCACAAGGGCGGGGCAATTCCGCCTCCGGCAAAGACGTTTGGGAACCATGGCAACAGGCCCCTCCCCCAGAAGA